>NC_137100.1:30710183-31200183 GCF_949357685.1 Gobio gobio | reverse complement strand
TTCTTTCTTTCACCAATCGCTCAATCTCTTGTTGTCTCCTAGACTTGAGATTGACCCATGGGTTCTTCTGCGTCCCAAGGTTTGGGGTTGTACTTTTCACCCCAAATCTCTCTGCTCCATAGCTGTAAATGATCTCTCCGATCTTGTCCAACCTTCTTTCCACGCCCCCTTTCAGACCTTCTAGAAGATGGACGAGGTCTGTGTCTGTGGTTTCCCACTCCTTTTTCTGGCAGGATTTAGGCCACAAGATTTGAGGCTTCCGTCCGTTCATCTTCCTCTCTACTGCTGTCTGTGGCTGGAAGGGCTCTGGACTCATGTCCGTTGGTGGCTCTGTGCTTGGTTGAGCTTCGTCCGGGGTTCTGATACCCTGTGGACTGTGGTGAATATCCTGCCCCTGGGCTTCACTCGACTGATTTGCTCTACCTCTAAGGAAGTAGTGGTTAATGCGAGGCCCCTCGCTAGGCTCTCTCAGGCACTTTTTCCTGCCCTGGTGGATCTTGAGACCCTTCTCTGATGTTATCTTTTTCCAACCACGGGTGCAGCTTTGAAGCTTGTGTCCTGTCCGTACTGTTACCCCATCAACTCCCGTGCTGAACATTTGATTCATAGTCGTTTCCATTCCAGGGTCTGTTACCGTGTGATCCACCGATGAGTCATCTTCCGCCCCCGCTCTCGCAGACTCAAGGGGTATTTTTCCTTTTGAATTTTTCGTAGCCATAGTTGGTTGGATCCAAGTCACTATGTAGTGCAAGGATCCTGCTACCACGGGTAGCTAACCCATGCCAGCCCCGTTGGGGTCTATTCCCTCCTGCCAGCAGTATGTGTATATATATATATATATATATATATATATATATATATATATATATATATATATATATATATATATATATATATATATATATATATATATATATATATATTATGGGCTGGGCAAATTAACGCGTTAACGCGGGCGATTATTTTTTTCAGCTTAACGCATTCAAAATATTTAATGCAAATAACGCAGCGTCCGTTTTTATATCCATTTTTGCTTAGCGAACGTTACATGATCATCACGCTCTTATTCATGTAAATGCTTCCAAGCGCGACAAGACACAAGAGAACACGCTGTATGCCAATGTCCTGTGTGTGTGTCAGTGTCCTGTCTGTGTGGATGCGTCTCATGTCAGCTAATCAAGGGACACACACACTTGACGCATAGACAGACTCGCGTCAGTTTCCTGCTCACATCGAGTTCTCTTTTGCTCTTGAACAAACAATAACACAGAGGATTTTGAGTATTCTCATATTAGGAGTCTTAAATTAGTTAAATAACGTCTTAAATGAACTTAAAGAGTTGTGAGGAAATGAGATGCGCGGGACAGCGCGTGAGATCCGCGGCTGTTCTTAAAGTGACAGTAGCACTGATGATGCCTGTCATTAATGTTCATCAAAGAACAACGGGAACAGAGAAAATTGTAGCTTTAATGATGATTCATCTATATTTAATTTATTATTTATGAAGTTAAGAAAGATAACTATTACATTTCTGTATATGTATAACAGGGAAGGCCATGGGTAAATATAACATTTATTATTTTGGGTTTATGTAAAGATTGTTTTAAGTTCACTTAAATTAAAAGTTGTTTTTTTTTAAGTCTAATAAATGTTGAAATTGGGAGCTTTCAGTTATACTGTAATGTAACGTCATTAATGTTTCATAGACACTTTAGTATCAGTGATACTGGCCTTCATTCATAAAAATATGACAATACAACACATATTTAAAATATGCTGTCTTTAAATTGTTTATATATTAATTTGGAGAGTAACTGAAATTATTACAATATCAAAATATTAAAAACGTAAAATATTAAAAACTTGCGATTAATCGCGATTGATTACAGAAAAAAATTTGATTAACTAGTTAATTTTTTTTAATCGATGCCCAGCACTAAAAAAAAAAATATATATATATATATAAGGGATGCAACAATACAGTTAGTCCACGGTTCAATACATACCTCGGTTTTTAACCACGGTTTTCGGTTCGGTTCGGTTCTGATGGCTTGTCACATCAGTTTTTTTCTATTCTCTTTTAAGCGACAGGAACAGCAAGAGGTTAACGAGAAAAAATACAATTTTTTTAATTTCTTTATTTTCCTTCTTTATTTTACTTAAAATAATTGAAAAACCTTACTTAAACTTAAAACTTTACTTAAAAACCCCTGTACACATTCCTAGTGTATTGTAAAATATACAATAAATATATATAAAGATTCACACCGGCAGCTCAGAGCGGTACAGCAGCATTTAAGTATAAAATCGAATGAATAAATGTAAAATTAAAACACTACATAGACTTCACTATAAAATATACATGATTCTTATTAAAGCTGCTGTATTAAAGTTTTTCAGTCAAGAGCATTGAATGATTTTCTCTTTGTCTTTTGTTGTTGTATTAACATTGAAGGGATAGTTCACTCAAAAATGAAAATTCTGTCATCAAGAAATGAATATAGGTTTGGAACAATATTAGAATGAGTAAATAATGACATAGTTTTAGAGGTGAACTGTCCCTTTAAGGACAGTGTGTTCACGTGTTCAACTGTCCCTTAAAGTACAGCTCCGCTGTTGTCAATTTAAGACCTATACACATCTAATCTACAGACACACGCCGATTTTACTTTCACTTTAGACATAACCTACTGTGTTTATGTAAACCTTTAGTGTATTTGACAGTATTAGCGAAGTAAGACTACTTAGTCCAGTAATCGCGTGTTTGACAGGCGTTTAGTGCGCGCGCTCGGAAAAGCGCATGTTTAACCGGCAAGGCTGTAAAACGCATGCAAATAATGAGCTGATTGTGAATAACTATAGTGTTCCGTGAGTGTAACTCCACCACTAACATGTGATGTGAATGTATGTCGCGTTGTTCAGTATATTGGGATGGAGTCAAATTATAGAATTTGTAGAAAAATAATTAATTAAATGCAAAAGTGAAAAAACGCAATTCACAAGCGCGTATTGAACCGTGAAGGCCGTAACGAACGGTTCAATATTATATTGAGAATTGTGGCATCCCTAATATATATATATTTTCATCTTCCAGAATCTGGCAGTACGTTTTGGGAGTTCATTTTTAGTCCATCTCTGCAAAACGGACTTCAGGATGGACTAAAATGAACTCCCTAAACGTACTGCCAGATTCTGGAAGATGAGTTCTTCAAACAGTGGTACTAGAGGATGTGGTGCTGGTCCTTCAAGAGTCACTCTCAACCTATAAAACCTATAAAGCCTATAAAAAAGCAGGCTTCATGTATTTTACAACACTTCAGCTTATGATTCTTATTTAGTGGGGGTCATTTTTTAGGATTCTTTACCTAACTGAAGTCTCTGAGATCCTGACACCTTGCACTCCTGGAGACTCCAGGTAGGTTGCAGCTCTGGAAAATGGTGGCGCTGGAGACTAAAGGGTTCCTGATGGTTTCACCCTTAATTCTTCACCTTAATTCTTAATTCTTTTGCAGTTAACAGGTGTCTTTTCTCCGCCACATGTTTTTGTCTGACCCTGCTGACCCAACGAGCATTTCACTGTCCAATGGTCACGCCTTAACTGCAATGTCTAGTATTGCATTAGTATTGCATCCTTCTCATGGGCATTTAATACTTTTTGACTTTTCAGTCTGAGTTAAATCTCTTTTTTGGCTCAATTTATCTGTAAAAGAAAACATGCCTAATAATTCTGCACACCTGAATATAAGGTGATTTTCATTTCCAGCCTTCATGAACAATTATATATCACTTATACATTATTAAATACTAAATCAATAGTAGTTATTAGGATTACTGTGGTTTGGAATTGGTCAAATGTGCCTGGAAAAAAAATATGATCAGAAAATCAACGTGCCTAATAATTCTGCACTCCCTGTATATATATATATATATATATATATATATATATATATATATATATATATATATATATATATATTACATTGCTAAATGTACACAATTTTTCATAACCTGGCTTCACTTAAGACTCCCCTGCTTCACAGCATAGTAAATGATATGCTAAAGCCCTCCAGCACGTTGACATGCATGATTGGTTAAAAGGTAGTTTGTGACCTCAGAAACACCAGTGATTTCAAAGCCATTTTTTGAGACTGTCTTTTTTTCACCACAGTTTTAAGAAGAAAATACTCAGCAACAGTGTTGACATAAATTTGCATATGGTTTGTCTTAAAACATATTAAAAACACCACATATAAATACAGACATATAAACAACATTAAAAACTTGATTTTCACCACAGGGGGTCTTTAACTAATAATAGGCCTACGTGACAAAAACCCTGAAATTAATTTGTTACCTTTACCTAATGTAACCTTTTATTTTTAGGTGAATAGGTGACATATTACGACAGAGAGGAAGCAAAAGACATAGATAATCAGGTAAAGGAGATTCGTTAGGCATAAGATAAGTAAAGATAAGGAAGTTCAATGGCAAAGACAAAACATAATTTAAGAGAAAATTATAGAGCATGCCAATAATTAAGTACATTTCTTTACTATCCACAGTCTTAAAACTGTAATGCAGAGACTATTGTGATCACCTCACACCCTTTGCTCACGTTTGGCAAGAACTGGCAGAACAGCCTCGAGTGCTGAAACCCTAATGTGAAAATAATTTTTGTTTTATGTAACATAAACTGTTGACACATGATGGAGGAATGCCTTTGAAAAGCACAACCAAGGTTTTGATTCCATTAACCAATTCATTTTCTCGTTTATATTTAACTGGAAGGCTAAACGGGAAATAAACGTTCTAAAGATTTCCTTATGATAAATCAGGCCATAGAGTGTGGTTTAAACTTTAAATCATTAACAAGTTCTACTGCTTTGCCTGCCAACTGTTCAGGCTGTATGTATTTATGCTGTATTTCAACCTTTGTTAAATATCTCCACATATAAAGTTGCCACTTAGTGCAGGGCTCTACATAGCGACCATTTTGGGCGCATTTGCGCCTGAAAATTACTGCGTGCGACTGCGAAAAATTATTTAGGCGCACCGGTGCGAGTGACCCAATCGCTTCTCGTGAATAAATGTATAATACAATCGGAATAAAAACTAAAAACACTGACTGACTGAGCAACTGTTACGTTTCGTGCAGCAATCAACTGCTTTTCATGCCTTCTGTCCGCGGAGCATGTGCAAAAAACGTGTGCGACGGACTACACTTCACAGATTAAATGGTGAAACCACGGTCTATGGATGAAACAGGCGTGACGCGGCCATGCACTTACCAGACGTCTCGCGCTGATGTTTCTTTGCAACCAACTAGAAATACCACATTTGGATTATCATAAACAAGGTCGGAAATTAACAGGGGCGTGGGGCAAAAATGCCACCAAAAACGAATTAATATAAAATAATTTAAAAACGCTCCTGTATGAGTTCTTGATTTAAAGCTACACTATGTAACTTTTCCGTCCACTAGAGGTCGCCTGTTCAAAACAAAGGCGTAGTTTGATGACGCCACGTTTGAGCGCAGAATCTCGGGACATGTGGTCTTCACCTCACAGCCGGTGGAAAAGAGTCAGGATAGGACTCGGGATGAAATCATGTTCATGGATGCGATTATTAACATTACTGTAGTCTGAAGCAGAGCAGGAGCGAGTGTTGTGGAGCTGAGCAAGGCCGCAGGAGCGATTGAAGAGCGGGACTGTTATTATGGCATAGTCGCTGGCGGGACTTTTATTATGACACGGTTGCCGGCGGCACTTCCTCTTCTCCAGTGCTGAGTGTGAGGTAACGCAGCTCTGTTTATCGTATTAGATATATCTGAGTGTGTTGAAAAGGAAGTTATGACGTTCGCTCAGCGGCTGCTATGACACTTGTTCACACTGCAGTGAGCGTAAAGTGTTTCACTGAATAAAACCGGAGACCGAGGGTGACGCAGATATGACGCAATCGACAGGCGACTCCCTCACACGCATAGCTCACACGTCCCGGCTCCTTGGTTAAAATAGCAATTTTCTCACGATTTACAAATAGTTGAAAACATTTGGGATATTCTAAGTACTCAACTGAACAAAATATATAACACTGGCCTAGTGGTTTCTGGATGTTTTACTGCAAAAATCCTACATAGTTCACCTTTAATCTTTATCAGCTGCAGTCCATAACATTTATTGAGTTTAAAAATGACTAGATGCATATGAGTGAGTACATCCTGAATCCATTTTCCAAACCGTTTTTTTATCTTACCCTGAATCACTACGGTACACATATAATAAGTGTTTATATTCTGACTATTCCAGTTTGGTTTGCAGCGCTGTGGAGGAGCACAGTCCCTGTGTGACTCGCCAATCGCCATAGACACACACACAGAGAAGTAGATCCGGTTGCAGTGTTCTTCCGCAAAATGCACGCAGTTCTGTTTATTAGCGCCAGAGCGCCAAAAGTTACGGACTGCTATTGCTCCGACTCGAGTATTGGCATGATTGCAAATATGATACTGATCTTGTACAAAAGTCCAATAGACAAGTTGATATTAAGTAACAACGTTTTAGCCACAATAATGTTTATTTCGTGAAAATCAAAACAACACCAGTTGTGCATCTCCAAGCGGTTCGATCGAATGAATCTGCGTTTGAACGACTGAATCAATGACTCCCACATAGACTTGACGCCACCTACTGGCTGTTTTATTTTCATATTTAGCTATACTTTGCATGGACTTTTTATTTAAAATATAAATATTTTAACTAAGTTTAAGTTTAACTTGTACATAGCCTATTTCTAAATTCAAAAACTTATATTTAAAACATTTATACAACATTATTTACCCATGAGCTGCATGTAAATGTATCTAAAAAACCATTTCAGATAGAGCTTTTGTGCCACTTCTACTTTTGATGCTGATTTAATTTGATTGGTAACAGTCTGGTTGTGTCTTATTGCTCTAACTGAATTTATTGTTTAAATTAACATTTAAAAAAAACCTTTTCTATTTTAAATGAAGAAATTGACAAAAGATGATGCATACATTTAATAAGATTAGAAAACATTGTTCTTATAATGGTAAAAATGCCCCTGGACATTAATTTAAAGGGACAAAGATCATCCTGTAATGGGAAAGTTATAATTGGAATACGTGTTATTGATCAGAAAGTGCTCCTAAATTTTTGACTGTGCTCCTAATTTTTTTTAATTAGGAGCACAAGTGCTCCTCAAGAAAAATGTTAGCGTAGAGCCCTGTAGTGGCTGATGTACTTTACTGTAGGGGTGCACCGATCCGACTTTTTCAGTCCCGATACCGATGCCTGGGCTTTGTGTATCTGTCGATACCCGATACCGATCCGATATATTGTTGAATTAATAATAAACTGTATATCTTCCACCTTATACCTTCCTTGAAGAGACTAAAGGCACCAGACTTTACTAACTAAACATAACTAAGACAAAATAACAGATGTATGTAAGGTGTTGAATTCTTATTTATTTAAAAAACAATTGTGCATTCAAATCTAAAATAGAATGTAATCTAACTTCTTTAAATAAATAAAATGTAGCAGTGGAAACAAAAAACAGTGTATTGGTCAAACATACAATAGTAATCTGACAGTTACCAAACATTTTTTACACTACAGATAATTGTTTTGGTATATAATCATATCAATATTAAAAAGTAGCATTACAAATTAACAAATAGTCTAATTTTCTACCATATGCAATTTAATAAAAATTTTCAGCTAGCTAATAACAACTTTGTTCTGGTTTCACCTCACTCCAGATTAAATGATTGTAGGCTAGGCCTATTTATTTTACTACACATTGTCAACAGAAATAAGATGAAATACTGTTGATAATTAAAAATAATTCTTACTACCCACTCTTGCTAAAATGGGTAAGCACTTGTGTTCTCATTTCAGTTGCGTTCTGAGTAAATTAATAAACTGATTCATGAGTTCAGTGTTGGACAGATCAGTTGTTCTGGCCAGTCGTTAAAATGATTCGGTTCAAAGGAGTCATTAGGTCACGAATCGGACATTAGCAGACGCGTTGTGTGCGAATCCCGTCTGTTAGAACATCGCGAAAGATGTCAACACACAGAAAACACTTCATAACTGGATATAATTTGTCTCCCGCTTATTGAAAGTATGCTTAATGTCAGCTGGTCAGAGAAGAGTCAATGTTTTTTGAGCGCAATTCACACCCAGTAATAATTCAAGGACAAAATTGTCCGAATGTGTCACGTGCAACATGGTTTCGGTCTTCCGAGCTTTTGATTTGGATTAATATGTGAAATATGAGAGCGAACACTGATTATTTTGAAGACCCAGAGAGCGCGCGCGGGGGAGGAGCTCTCAGATCGGTCTCTCTGTCACTCAGTCACAAGCGCAGCATCTGTTCTACATCACTCGTAAATCACAATAACTCATCAAATTAGGCTTTGGCCGTCAAAAAAATGTCAATGCAGGAAAGACCCTGACTTTGCAGTAATACCCTCGAAACAGCGACGAACTAGTTGGCGTGGCAAGCGTGAAATATCTCCTCCACACAGCCGACTCTCTGGCTCGCTCCCTTCTAGCCTTTTTTTTTTTTTTTCGCTCCCTTCTAGCCTGCGAGACCAACATTATCCGTCTGCAATAACGGAGGCTGCACTTTCAGGACCGCATTTCTAGGACCGCATTTCTAGGACCCTATTTTTTTGTGACAGCGCCACCTACCGTGTCGGAGAACTGCAATCCAAGGAACGCATTTCCAGGACCCTAGTTTTGGAGAACCGAAACAAATGCCACCAAGGCAATATTTTGACCAATTTTTTTTTTTTTTTTTTTTTTAGGTTTTTAAAGGTTTATTACACCCAAATATTGCTTTATTGCAATTAAATCTGGTTTCTAGGACTGTTGACTAATTATTGGGTCCAAGTTGCATAATTTAATAACTCATCAAGTAAAATAAACAAGGAATGGTATAGCCTTTTCAGTCAATCACATTTTCAAGTACAGAGGGAATACACAAGGATGACTCTGGGGGTAGATTTAAGATTGTGTATATTTTATAAAATAATATATAACAAGTTACATTTGAACACACAAAAAACTAATTTGTTCATGACGTAAACCGAAGAACTTCATGGACAACTTCTTCACTGACTCCTAAGAGAGAGAAAGAAAGAGAAGTGAATGAAATAAGGAATATTGAGTTGAACTTGTTCAACTCAATAATTTTTTATTTAAAATTTTAAAGATCTTAGTCACCACAGAGCACACACATTATATACAATACAAAATTATATCAATCTCCATACCAAATAATGTTCATATTACTGTTATTGCATACTGTTCAAAGATTTGGGTGAACAGGTTCTTGAAACATTCATGTCAATAAAGCGCATCTGAACTGAGAAAAAAAATATATAGATAGATGCAAGAAATCTGAATAGAAATAACATGTCATTTCTACAATAATATGACTTTTCCTGTCCTTTTAATATTTAAAGCACACATTGTGATGTATGCTGCAGCACTACCTACCAACTGGATGCTCTCCCCTCTTTTCTCAATTGTTTGTCTATTTTTCTATTAAACTCCTCCACTTCACTGAAATAGTAAATAAAGAACATAATCACTGCTGGGTTAACAGAATGCTGTAAAAAAAATAAACAAAAAGGATACATTGGACATTGTGTAAAAACAATACATTTTCTATTCTTACCTGTAATGATAATGTGGACCAGAGAGGAAGGCCTGCTCAGCATCCTGCAGTGACAAATTCTGAAGCCCAGCCAGGCCATATATGATGGCCTATCAAAAGAAATGTGTTAATTGAAATATGGTCTGTAGATATGCAGCATATGGTATAATGTACAGTAGAGTTTGAAAGGGCAGAAACATGCACAATACATTATACTGTTATGCATACCTCTGGAAATAGAACACCACAGATGAACTGCACTTCATCTGTGAAGCTCAGTTTCGTTGGTGTCTTATGTATTACTGACTTCAGAAAAACAAAAAGGTTGTCCTGTTGTCCTTCACTGTCAAGGTAGACAGGCACCTGGCGAAAGGACTTTGGAGGGTACCACTTTGAAGTCTTCCCATTGAGTACGTCCTATGGACAAATTATTTTGCCACAATTATTTAAGTGTATTGTGTGGTAGCCGTTAGTGAAGGAACAACTGACTTTAACGCTAGAATATGCAGAATTGGAGAAACAAGCAAGACTAAGGTAGATTTTGAAAGCAATCAACCAAAAATATTCCACCCCATACATTTTGGGCTTATTTCAAAGCCAAACCTCCAAAACAAATTAGCATGCACTGCCTAAATACTGCTGGAGGAAGACTCTGCTGAAGATCAATGAGTGCATGGGCAGAGTGTGGGCAGGTACGTATTTAGAGGTAGGCGACCAATCATAGACAGGATTTTTTTTTGCCTGTCACTGCCAATAAATGGGGCGCATAGTTGACAATATTTTTAACAAAAGCACTGGTTGATTTATTTACTGCGAGTCTGTAATGATGAATATGTCTAAGTACCACCAAATGCTGTTCAGCTCCCGGTGACTGTACAATGAAGTCCACCAGTCTCTTTTCTTCTGCAGTGCGGTCAAAGACAGCCTGCATGTGGGCTGGAATTTCCTCAGTGATGGCACGCTTTCTTGGCACTCTGAATATTGGCTGAAAGGTTCCCTGTAACAAGCTTCTGGCCTCATCAGTCCAGAAAGCAAACCTTTGGCCATACCTTTCAAACATCAACAAGATTAATCTAGAATATTGCATAAAAATGTCTTTGGTGTCTACTTATCATTAACTTAATGTAGTCATCAGGTGAATATATACATATTGTTTAGGGCTGTCATACCCATCAATTTTAAAACGCTCCATAAGAAGAAGACACCACCACTTCCGAATCAAAGGCATGTCCATCTGAAAGAAATGTGACAATGATAAGGAGAGTCTTTAGTTTTTAATTTGTCCCTTTCCTTCAATATAAACATGCATGTATATAAGAAACATTTAAAGTATCAATTTCATCCTTATATACATTTCTGAATCAGCTCACCTCCTGGAATTGAAACCCTGTGCCTGTCACAATGGAGAGTGTATACTGAAACAGAGAAGAATGAAAACATCTTATTTACTATGTTGACAGAAACATGCATATGCTTACCACACACACACACACGACACTTTACCATAAGCATAAAAATCCCACAGTCATTGCCACAGATCTGCCGTGGCAAGCCCTATAATCAACCAAAAAAATAAGGAACATGAGACATGACTGGTAGATCAAAGCTACTGTCTTCTCTGTCAGATGTCTTGTATTTGAAATGCAGATTACAAGCAATCATATTTCATTGTAATATCAAATTATGCAATATATTATTCACCACAATATCATGTCCAGTCTTCTCAGTCCAGCTCCCTGGATCAATTTTCTGAGCAAGATTTCTATATAAAAAAATTAAAATAATAATTTGAAACAGATAGATGTGACAACCACTGAGACATTATCAGCTGAAACATATCAGTACAGGCTATAGGAACGTAGCCAAAACATATCAGTACAGGCTATATGAACATAACTAAAACATATCAGTACAGGCTATAGGAACGTAGCCAAAACATATCAGTACAGGCTATATGAACATAACTAAAACATATCAGTACAGGCTATAGGAACGTAGCCAAAACATATCAGTACAGGCTATAGGAACGTAGCCAAAACATATCAGTACAGGCTATAGGAACGTAGCCAAAACATATCAGTACAGGCTATAGGAACGTAGCCAAAACATATCAGTACAGGCTATAGGAACGTAGCCAAAATGTAAATTGCTATATGAACATAGCAAACAGTAAGCCTCAAATGTGGACCTAAATATGGCTCTGTACTCAGCATCACCAAACCCAGACTCATGGAATGTGTACTGCGAGTCTAAAAAGAGGATCTCTCTCAGGAGTGGCTTCATGATCTATAATGTGATAATGGTTAAAGACATTCACATACGTTTAAAAGTCATTAGGACAAAGAGTAGAGCTGCAGTTCACTTTGTTGGAATACACATGAACTAACCAACTTAATTACCAATACGTGTACCATGTAGTATGTAGTAACAGTAACATTCCCTTACACAGAGAACAAAGTGTTCTGGCCCGTTTGCTTCGGTCCAACCTGGAAAGACTAAGAAGTCTTTCATGTCGACATCCTCCTAATATTAATGAAAAATGTTGTCATTATGCAGATCTACATTTTTGTGACACCATACATATTTTATATTCACTCACTGGGAAGTTGTCAGTCATGTTGCTTTGTGTATCTTTCCATGTAGGAACAACGAACATGTCCTCTATATAAATGTCTTTGCCCTATGAGGAAAAAAACAGCAACTTTAAAAGTAGACAATAAAATGACAGAATAAACTAGATGAGACAAACTAAGTTAGCTTGAAAAAGCCAGAACGTTTGGAGTAGTTTTAAAAGCTTGAAGTTTGAAATAGTTTAAGTTTTAGTTTAGTAGTTTAAAAGCTAGCTAGTGTGTGTGTGTGTGTGTGTGTTTGTTTGTGTGTGAGAGAGTTTGTGTGCGAGTGAGTGAGTGTGTGTCTGTGTGTGTGTGTGAGTGAGTTAGTTAGATAGTTAATTAGTTAGTTAGAAATTTAGGTAGATAGAGATAGATCGTTAGTTAGATAGATATATAGTTAGTTAGGATAGATAGATAGATAGATAGATAGATAGATAGATAGATAGATAGATAGATAGATAGATAGATAGATAGATAGATAGATAGATAGATAGATAGATAGATAGATAGATAGATAGATAGATAGATAGATAGATAGATAGATAGATGTTAGTTAGTTAGTTAGTTAGTTAGTTAGTTAGTTGAAGAAAAAGTTTATATAGCAAAGTTTATATAAAAGTTACATACATGTTGCTGAGCCGCTTCATGAATCAATTTAAAGCAGGCATTCCCAATCTGCAAGAAACAATTAAAACTCATCAGTGAACAAGCATAAAAGCAAATAAAAAACCTTGTGTTTATTAACTTCCCAGTACTCACATGAGAATCCATGTCTCTTAGCAACCCCAGGCTCCAGAATTCTTCACGCGTGATACATAAGGGCCCTTCTTTCACAATGATTTCCGCTGCAGGCCGTCCGGTGTCCAGCACATAATTGAGCTGCAAATTACAGATATTATTATTATAATAGTGTGTGACATGAAAAACAATTACTATTTATACTAATTAACTTACCAGTTTGTCCTGGATAGGATTCCATTCTTTTGCAAAGGGCTTAAATGTCAAAGAGTAGTCAATGGCCGCTGTTGGGGATGTGCCGAGGGCTGTTGTCCAGGGCGTGCCGAGGGCCGTTGTTGGACGCGTGCTGAGGGCGGCTGTTGGGGGCGTGCCGAGGGCCGTTGTTGGGGGCGTGCCGAGGGCCGTTGTTGGGGGCGTGCCGAGGGCCGTTGTTGGGGGCGTGCCGAGGGCCGTTGTTGGGGGCATGCTGAGGGCGGCTGTCGGGGGCACGGGTTCTGCTGAATTAAAAAGTAGAAAATCACAATATATTAATTCATTAACAGTCATATGTGTTAGTGCAAGTCTAAGAATGTCCAATGTACCAGGTTGAGCAGTGGAAGGTGTCTTTATGACAGTAATTTCGAAAAATATAAATAAATATTTTAACTGTACAAAACAGTGAATAATAATGTGCTGTATTTGTGATAGATTTGTATATGAAATTTGAAAAGTTACCCAACACTGCCTGGCTGTGGATATTCATAGCTATCTTGGTATCGAAAGCCTTTTTTATGTCGCCCAATCGTTGTTTGTTTTTGTGACAATTGTAGTGGTGAATGATATTCCTCATGAGAAACAGATGATTTGAAGGCAAAGCCATGTTTAAGAAGTAATTGTTTTTTTTCATTTTTGCAAACAGCTGTTCCGCAACTTGGCTGTTGACTACTCCTGCAAGTTGCGGGACCAGGCCAAGCTTCCGCAGGGCATCACGGGCATCCTTAGTGTTATCTTCATGAAAACGATCATACAGAGCATAATGTTCTGCTGACCCAGTTATGGGATGGCCATCGCAATCTGGGACCACTTTCTTGCACTTCAACCAAGGAAGTGACACCTTTAGTTTCCCCTCTTTGGCTAGTGCAATGTTTTCTGGAGTTGGGGCCTTCAACCGTCCTTCAAATGGGTTGAAGGGCAACCTTTCTGGCTCTCTCAGATTCATATGTGTTGCTAGTCCACGCGCAAAGTCATATATTATGACATTTGGCATGTATTTCCAAGAAAGCAGCATGTCTGTGAAGTCACGTGGGCTTTCAGCCCTAATGTTGCACTTTATACTGTATACAATGCCACAAGGGCACATAATCACAGCCCAACCGCCTGAAATGGAAAGAGGCAGAAATTAACAGATTGTAAAAAGACAACCTTTGTAAATTCAACTAAAAAGTTTTTCATCCTCATTGATATGTGTATGTGAAATCACTTTCACACTTCAAAGAGTAAAACCACTTGAATGTTTTTTTTGTCATGTTTTTCCACCCTGTGAAAAACTTTAACAATAATAGTATCTTACAGAAACAGAACACTGTAAAGTTTTGCTTACCTGATGCAGCCCAGATCTTTTGAAAGACCTTGTCATACGTGTGCCTTGACTTTAATTCATTCGACAGTCTCAGGAGGAGGTCATTTCGCGATCCAGAGGAATCCAACCCACACTCCCTGCATAATTTCCTAACCACATGAACCTGTCAAACAAAATTAAATGTGTGAGAAGCAGCATGTTTTCAGGTAAAATAATATATCACTCCTAAAAAGACAAATATAATCAACTGTTTTTTTACCTTCTGCTTGTACAGCTCCTCTGTCAGGCGGTCTTCAGAAACTGTTAATTCACAGACCTCAGCTGGTTTCGGCGGACGCACTTTTTCAAACTCAGTATTAAGGACTCGGTTTGAACAGCGTGTGTTTTGGCCTATCCACGGCGCCCAAAAGTGGAAAGATGGCGGAACTTTAAGTGGATTGTGTAGGTCACCTTTGGAAATATGAAAACACAAGAAATATATTAAAACATCTTGATCTTGACATCTTGATAAATGTAAACATGTTTTAATTTGTTAATTAGTTTGTCACACAATTCTTCAGTCATTGAAAAGGGTGTTACATGTTGACAAATTATTCTTGGCTTGTATTACTTGTTATAAATCCTCGACTGATCCTTTCCATTGAAAGTGCCTCCCAAAAATGCTCCATATCAACTTCTCCATTGAAGTCCTCTGGAGGTTGTGCAAGGTCACTTACTAAAGAAATAATGTGAAAAAAAATTACACAAATAGTAAATTCTGAAAGTAACCTGGTCAGTAATTTACATCTAAATCAGTCTATTCCATGAAAACATTTTACCTGACAAATGAAAGGCTCCCTTTTTATGGAGGTCCATGATGACCACTGGAGGATGATCCCCACAGTTTACACAGGAATAATGATAATCATGATCAGTGAGTGCTTCAAAATGAAGATACCCATGAAGAACGGTATTAGCTGAGGGAAACTTCACCCCTGTAGTCAATTCTAAGTATTCTACCACCCTGCTCACTGCAGTATGCACCTATGGGAGAAACATTTTAGTGAATATACAGAAAATGTTCTGTTTAAATTTCATATATTTACCCATTAAAAAGATTCATTCACATGTTATATGTAAATGAAATAAAATAAAATAAATACCTGTATCATGTTCCTTATGTTTAAGCATAAAGACAAATCAAGGACTATCCGGTCATTAAAATTGTGTAGGCCATCTTTCCACTCTTGGTAACGGTAGGAGGTTCCGCATTGATGGCAAGACTTACAGTAGGTAGAGATGTCTAGAAATCAAAAGTTTCAACAATATTTGCAGTACAGTTTACAACACATTCAATAATTAATGAAAGCACAGCAAATCTACCACAGTGGATAGTCATGAGATATAAATAGTTTAATTGACCTACCTTCAACAATACGTGAGTTGGTGAGGATTTTGGCCTTATTTGTAATGAGGATTGGGTCACTCAGGGGCACATTGCCAGGGCACTGCTGGCACATCATCTCCAGTGGAATGAGGTGCCTTGGGTATTCTTTTTCCAATAATGGATGCCGTATATGTTCTGGCAGAACAGCAGGTAATTTTTTGAACTTCAAAATATACTCAACCATGGCTTTGAACTTTTGGTCATCTTTTGGCGGATATGGAAAGGTACCCAGCTCAACCTCATCATGACTGCCTCCATCCTCTGTTGATGTTTGGAATTCCACCTCCTCAGTGCACCGGACTTTCCTGAACAGTTCACGGTGAGTCTGAAATAAGTGCCATTTTGCAATGTACTTGTGTTGGCATGATCTCTTTGTCCTTGCACAAGGGCAGTGCCACGAATTCTTTTTTGTGTCATACGACACCATGACTCTTCCTAAACGACTGTAATATGAAACAGTCGGCTCAAAAACAGATATGTATTTTTTGGACTGAGGGATACCAATTTGGGAGTATACAGACAGAGGTATATGGTTGGCATTCGCAAGGTTTTGCAGATCGAGGCAGAGCTTCTTTTTATCCTCGCCAAACCACCGGCTGTTCACCATCTCATTAAGTGTTTCCTCACTAAGTACAGGAGAGGAGACATAGGATGTGCAGTAAGTTAAGGATTTAAGGTGTACGCATTGATGGGCTTTCAACCCACTTCTCCATGCCAACTCCATGTTCACCTGGCACTCAGCAGATTCACAGAAAACATGTTGATTTTCCCCCCAGACTTTATTTTGGACATGCAGAGGTGTAGAAGCCCCGTGAAAAGATTTGTGAACAGTATAAACTCCATTCTCTGGATCTATGCATTCACTTGGAAGGTGTGAATTTGCTGTAATATCCTTATGTTTTCCTGTGTGTTTCCTCTGTATGTGCCTTTTTAAATTAGTTCTGTTCATGCTAAGCTGGCATATGGGACAATTTTTACGCAGTACTTGCTTCACACGGACCCTTTGTATTTGCGTACTTGGGGTGGCTGGCACAGTGAAGGTTGTTGGAGCTAGGATGGCGGAGGTAGTTGGAGCTGGAATGGCGGAGGTAGTTGGAGCTGGAATGGCAAAGGTAGTTGGAGCTAGGATGGCGGAGGTAGTTGGAGCTAGGATGGCGGAGGTAGTTGGAGCTGGAATGGCGGAGGTAGTTGGAGCTGGAATGGCAGAGGAAGTTGGAGCTGGAATGGCGGAGGTAGTTGGAGCTGGAATGGCGGAGGTAGTTGGAGCTGGAATGGCGGAGGAAGTTGGAGCTGGAATGGCGGAGGTAGTTGGAGCTGGAATGGCGGAGGAAGTTGGAGCTGGAATGGTGGTGGTTATGGCAGGGTGCTTACCCTTGCAAAAAGACAGATGCTTCATGAAGTCCGGTTTACGTAGCAGCATAGAATTGCAGTGGATGCAGTGGTAATGCCACTTTGGTCGGCAATCTAATCCACATCTGTGAATGGTATAACCTAAAATATAAGAACAATAAACTTTAGTATCATTATGATGGTCATCAGTGTAAATTATGAATACCCAAAATCTGAATCAGGTTAACATAAACAAAACTGAGAAAAATTTTTGAATTAATTGCTCAAAATGAATTGATAATTATATTGTATTTCCCAAAAGAATGTTTGCAAATGTTACCATCATGAAGAACTGCACGTTTAAAATGGCTCTCCAAATGACATTTTACTTTGCTCAGCTTCGTTGGTTGAAACAAAGAAGAGCTGCAGAACGGGCAGTGGAAATCCTGACAGCATGTAGTGCATCTCTTCAATTCAGGAACGGCTCTCCCTTCCTGGATTGTTATATGTTTCTTGAAAAACATAAAAAAAAAGTTAATTTCATGTAAATAAATAGACATAAATTAGGGCTAAGTCTAGGACTTGACCAATTAATTCATCTTTTGTCATACTTCTGCCTGCCCTGATTTGTGTCCTTGAAAGCACTTAGAGTACGTACAGTACACAGTATATGCCACAATCTAACACGTGGTATTTTAACAGTCAATTATTATGAAGGCCTCTGTTATTCCTGACTATAAAAACGTCATATGTCTCAATCAACATTATAAAACTATGTCAAAATGAAGAGACATACCCATAACATGTATTGTGTGGTAACTTAACGTTAAACAGGCTGACTGTGAGCATGTGACAGCTAAAACATTGAGATTCATTCAACTTACTTAAAATGAAGAAAAAAACAACAACGAGTAACTAACAAGCTTTCACAACGAACGTAATACAGTTGTCTTGTGCTGTCACTAAGTCAACACAAGCTTTCATGCAAGTTTAGTTAAACGAATGTGCTAACAATTCATTTACAGCACTATTGACTATTTAGCTAATCACGATCACTTCGGCTACGTTAACTTTCCAATTAAATGCATCACGATTGTTTTTAATGTTAAAATAAAAACTGATTCACATGTGGTACTCACACGCTGATCGTCATCCATCTTTGCTGGTCCTCTAATTCGCTAGGTGGCGTTGTCAATAAAAACCTAGGGTCCTAGAAATGGGGTCCTATGAGTGCGGTCCTGAAAATGCAGCAGCCTCCGGTTGTGCAGGCAGATGCTACTCTGCGAGACACGTGAAGCTGACGAATGACGTAGGTTCTGCTGCGACGGAAAAAAACACCTGGATCGGCTTGTGGATCTGTTAATTTTTCCGATCCCCGATCCAGCTATTTTGTCAGTATCGCGGCCGATATCCGATCCTAATATCGGATCGGTGCACCCCTACTTTACTGTTAACTTTTCTGACTTATTTAGGTGTAATAGCTTATTTGTCAGGGTTCTGTCACTTGGTTCTGTTTATTCTTGGTTTGGTGAAAGAGCTGTGACACTCCTTTCTGTCTTGTCGTTGTGATGTTTCATTAACAAATTTTGGGAAGAGCATGTTCAGATAATTAAACCTAATTAAACACGAGTGGAGCACATTAAGTTAATAAATTTAATCAACGATAAGAGGTGTAGGCCTATATATACTGCAGATTTACCTCCTTTTCTTTGACAGTTTTTTAGAATCCCTCCACCACCCCATCTCCTCACTTTGATTTTAATAAACTCTTATTAGACATCAACACAATCCATAATACAATACAGTCTAGTTCTAGACTATCTCTATCACGGAGGGATACTCTGGGTTCGGGCCAAAATTCAGAGCCCGGAGCCCTCCCCCCGGAGCAGCACACCAAATACGCATAATCTTTACTCTATTTAATTTGTTGTAAGTGTGAACTCGTGAAGTGAGCGTGCAGTTCCGAGTTCGCTCGGGTCGTATGGTCTTATTATGTCTACGTGAGTTTGTTTTGTCTGTGGAGCGTGGTGGTGTTCAGATCACAGCACTTCGGTCTAGTCTAGTTTGTCTTCTGTTGTGAGTGCACTGTGTGAGCTTTAGTTCATCCTCTGTGCACTCTGTCTTGTTTTGTGAGCGTGCCGTTTCGAGTTCGCTCCCTGTGCACTCTTCTGTCTGCGTGTGTTGTTGTGTTCTGTGTAGCACGTGGTTTGTGTTTAGTTCAGCCGTGTGCTTTCTCGTTGTCTTGTGTCCAACGTGGCTCGTGTATTCAAGTTATGTCTTGTGTGAACACGCAGCTGAGTGTTCTCAAATGTCCGTGTCTTGTTTTGTTTGAGAACATGGCTTGTGCTCGTGTTTGCTGGCCATGTGCTCTTTTTTTGTTTAGTGCTCGCATGTCTATAGACCAGTTGGGGGTTTGCAAACATCAATGACGTATTTGTGGGTGGAGCCTACCTGGTGGCAGAAAATTACAGTTCTGTTTTAATCTGTCACGTTTAGGGCTGTGCAATTAATCGAATTTCGATTTCGATTTTGCCTCCCAACGATCACCAAAATAGTACAATCGAGAAAAAACGATTATTTTGCCTTGCGTTCTGAATGAAACGCGCACGCGCTCATCCGCCCCTCCCGAAGCCACAAACTTTCTCAGATCGGGAGTCTCGTGTGCAGAATTTAAAAACTCGGCGCGAGTAAAGATGGCAGAAGGAGGGCAGTTACAGCAGCGTTTGGTGAGCAAAAAAGGCAAAACCAACTCCGTTGTCTGGGAACAGTTTGGCTTCGAGGAATCAGACGACGAGCAGAAACATGCTACGTGCAAGATTTGCTACATGTTAGTGGCTGCAACGCAAGGGAACATCACGAATTTGTTTTACCACTTGAAAATTAAACACAGAGTGACCTATGACAATCTAATAAAGAAACAAAAACTGACGAGAGCAGGGGTGCCGTGTAAACGTCCTTTTTTCCCCTCATATTTTTCAAATAATTCTCTCTTTGTAAACTTTGTTCAATGCATGCGAGTGCTGCCGTATGTTTGAATATGACCAGTCGTTTTCACCGTCATCACCCGGGTTTTGTGCCAGAAGACGCGAATGAGAAGCCGCGCGCGCTGTGAGGAAATACATCTCTGTGCGCTCATCCGAGAGCGCGCACACGTCTCTCAGCGCGCAAATATTGAGTTCTCTTTCAAGTCTTGCTCTTGAACGGACAAACTCACACAAAACGTATGTCAACATGTCCATCTTGATGAGTATCCTAGCAGACATAGTCTGTATATGCCTTAAGTGAACTTTATACAGTCGAGAAAGACGACGCATATCCGATCCGGATTGAACAGCTTTTGTAAGTTTAATAGGATTCATCTTTAATTTATGCACTCAAATATGCAATGCTACCTTACATTTGATACATTTCTGTACCTGAAAACTAATATTAGACGTACCTGAAAAGCATATCTAGCCGAACCATATTGTTGATCTTATTTATTTGTGATTATCATTTTTACTTGAATACTTTTATACTTTGATTTGAATATATGTTATATTATTTATTTTAATAGTTCAAAAAGTACAACAAATGTTACAATTTCAATTGAATTGTTGAAAGGTGTATTTTTAATAAATACAACACATTCCCAAAGTCATGTGAAATAATCGTGTTACATAATCGTGATTTCAATATTGACCAAAATAATCGTGATTATGATTTTTTCCATAATCGAGCAGCCCTAGTCACGTTCGACGTTACGTCAAACGTGAACTGACGAATTGGAATCCCAATTTGTCAATTCATCTCTGACATAATGTCTCGGTTACCTCCTTCAGAGAACGGGAGTTACATACGTAACCTAGACGTTCTATGGAAGCCTCGTAATAAAACAATAAAATGGTAATTTCGAGTTTATATCTCACAATTTTTTATTTTTTTCCCCTCGCATATTTCACAATTATAAGAAGAAATGTCAGAATTGCGAGATATAAACTCGATATTCTGTCTTTTTCCCCTCAGAAGTTTTTTTCTGACATTTTTAACAGGCAAGCTAATGTCATAGAGATGCAACAGTGAGGCTTTATGAATTAAAAACAATTTATGTGAATAATAAAAAAGTAAAAAGACATTTATCTATACTCTTTGATTATTTTATTGTAATAACGTCATTGCTCAAATTATGTGTAGATCACGACACCAGGAAATTATTCTTGTAAAAAGACAAAAAAATAATAATTTTGTTTTCAGAAGCCTCAGTGTACAAAAACAGGTTATTACCCACTGTTGAAAGTATAGTGTGACGTACACAGTTTGATGAATATTAAAGATAACAATGGTTCAGCAATTATAAGGAAGTAGGATATTACTCATAATGAGGAATTTTGTTTTGATTCAGGACTATTATTAGAAGCAAAAGCATTTTGTGCATCAATGATATGCATTTTATTTTATACAATATTTACTGTAAAACTGTTTCTATGCAGAATTAATGATAGTACGGTTTTTGTATCTTTGCCATCATATTTCATAACATTGTTATCCACTGGTAGTCCAAAACCTGCAATTAGTTATATAATCATCTACCATAAGAATGCCATTCCTGCCTGTAAACAGGATAAGCTTGCCTAATCACATTCTTTCAAAGAAAGACACACCAACTCTGAGAAGACAGAAGCCAATTTTGGTCCCACTCATTTGTGCATTTCTGAACCTTGAAAGTTACATTTTCCTTAACCTTGTGGCCTTTATACAATCTAATGGTTTAATTGTATGGTGTCTTTACCCGTTCATTTTGAAAACAAGTTCACTTTTTTATTTGTCGTGACTGTCAAATAGAAACCCAGTAGAGACATAATTAAAGGGTATCATGACACATTTTGGAGGACAAGCATACTTTGAATTTGTTAGCACACATTGACCTTAGTGTTGATGTATAAACTGTCAGTTTTAATTATAGTGTATATTTCACCTATTGTATCAATTGAGTTTAAAAAGGACAACAGCAGACAGATAGTAGATCACAACATTTAATCCCAGTTAATTTCCACATCTGAACAATGGGCCAGTCACTATATCATTCAAGGAAACAAAACTTAAACAGAACAAAAATAAACTAATTGTTTTGTTTAGCATATGTGTCACACGCTGACTTGACTACAACAATGAGGCTTGACTCAGATGAACGAAATAACACTAGGAACCAAACAGAGATACATACCAGCACGAAAAGTTAAAACCCTTTGATGCAAAAGCTATGCAAACCCCTTCTAATGCACAACATGGGTCTAAAAAGACCCGTATTCATTTCCTGTTATTTCATGCATGGCTGGACTTTTTTTTTTAATCTTTTGAAATCAATTTATTTAAGAATTTAAAATTCCATGATCTATAAATTCCATGATCCATAAATGTTCAAAATATTATAATATTATTACAAAATAAAATACAAAATAAATAAATATTACAAAAAAAATATTATTTTAATTTTTCCTAGGTTTTGTGTTACTACATCAAGTTTACATATATGGGTCAAAAAATTACCCATCTATGCAAGCATGATAAAACAAAAGGATAAAGACAACATTTTGTTAAATTAATCATTTCAGCAGTTATTTAGACCAACACATTTAACACTTGAAATATTTTATTTGCCACTTTGTCTCACATAGCATTCACATATCACTGAAAACCGATAACACTGAAATTGAACTGTGGTGTAATGTAACTGTATTGATTGAATTGAATTGTGGTAAATGGGATCAAATAAAAGAAAAGAAAACTGACAAAATAAAAATCACACTGGTACAGCGGCATCTCAGATTGCCATCTCAGTGCTTACATGCCTCACAAATGACAACGTCTCGGTTACGTATGTAACCCTCGTTCCCTGAAGGAGGGAACAGAGACGTACGTCGGAACTGACCGACGAATTGGGATCTGTTTTCAGAGACCAATCTACTTCGAGTGTATAAAAACGAGCCAATAAACATTGGCATGCGGTTCACACATTCCATGCACCGTCCCGCGTTGAGGGTATAAATACGGAAGTGGAAGAACCGCATATTGTTTTCAACTGAGGAGCCGAGATAAGTGACTCGGGCCTTCAGCTGAAGCACAGCACCTGGCGACGGGACGTACATCTCCGTTCCCTCCTTCAGGGAATGAGGGTTACATACGTAACCGAGACGTTCCCTTTCAGTCGGTCATGTTCGACGTACGTCGGAACTGACCGACGAATTGGGATCCCTACCAACACGCCAGGGATGCTGGCCCTTCCAGCGCCCTGCCTGAGCTCGCTGGACCACTCCTATGTTGGAGAGGGGGAGTCAGCGCTCCGGGCAGGGAAGGACAGTCACTGCTGTTCCTGCAAGACCCACTCAGTGTGACTATCCGATAACGCTGGGAAAGCGTGCACGTCTCGGGAGATGGTCCGCTGCGGAGCCACGTCCTTCAATGGAAGGAAATGTGGAATACACATAAGGACTAACCTAACAGGGTAGTGCAACATATGGCAGTCTCTGGAGTGGACCCAACCTGGTTCCAGGGGGGGAAGAACACACCCAGAGACGACAGAGGAAGCTCTGTCGAGGAAAAGACACGGGACTAGCCGAGTAGGGTAGCTGGTACCGTGGAGAATACACATATGGGGTAGCCGTGAGTGGACCGCAACATATGGAACCCAGCCTACACACACGTTCCACAAGCATACGGGTGCAGGCCTGGCGTCACAGGGTTAGCCGTTTCCGGGGAACACAACTGGAGCAGAATAGACGCACGTATCCGGCTCAGAGGGCGGGAGTGGCGTATGCAAGCCGACACTAGAACGGGCACTTAGCGCTGCTGGCCACTGGGGGCGAGAATGCGGGAAGATACCGGCTCTACACGGAGGCTATAGAATCTAGCGAACGTGTTAGGTGTCGCCCAGCCCGCAGCTCTACATATATCTGTCAGCTAGGCGCCTTGAGCCAACGCCCAGGAAGAAGCAACCCGAACGGGCAAGGTACGTCTTGGGACTGGTAAGCCAAGACAATGGCATCCACTATCCAGTGGGCCAACCTCTGCTTGGAGACAGCCTTTCCCTTCTGCTGGCCTCCGTAACAGATGAAGAGCTGCTGTGAGGATCTGAAGCTCTGAGTCCGGTCAACGTAAGCGCGAAGAGCGCGGATGGGACATAACAAAGCTAGGGCTGGGTCTGCCTCCTCCGAAGGCAGCGCTTGCAGGTTCACCACCTGGTCCCGAAAGGGAGTGGTAGGAACCTTGGGCACGTATCCAGGCCGGGGTCTCAGGACAATGTGAGAGTTGGCCGGCCCGAATTCTAGGCACGATTCGTCGACCGAGAGTGCATGCAGGTCCCCTACCCTCTTGATTGTGGCCAATGCAATCAGGAGAACTGTCTTCATGGACAGGATTTTTAGCTCAACAGACTGCAAAGGCTCAAATGGAGGATCCTGAAGTGGTCTCAGCACCAGGGCTAAGTACCAAGAGGGTATCGAGGGAGAACGAGGAGGATTTAGTCTCCTCGCACCTCTGATGAACCTGACGATTAAGTCGTGTTTACCTAAGGATTTACCGTCTACTGCATCGTGATACGGCGCTATTGCTGCGACGTACACTTTGAGGGTGGAGGGAGACAGCCTTCGCTCCAGCCCATCTTGCAGGAAGGAAGCACAACGTAAATCGAACACTTTCAGGGGTCTTCCCGGTGGAAAGAGCACCACTCGACGAACAGGTTCCACTTCAGAGAGTCGAGGCGCCTCGTAGTGGGGGCTGTAGCTGAAGCGATGGTGTCTACCACTGCTTGTGGTAGATCACCTAGAACCTCCGCGTCCCGTCCAGGGACCAGACATGGAGATTCCAGAGGTCTGGACGCGGGTACCATAGAGTGCCCCGCCCCTGAGAAAGCAGGTCCTTCCTCAGGGGGATCGACCAGGGAGGGGCTGTCGCGAGGAGTGTGAGTTCTGGGAACCAGGTCCGGTTGGGCCAGTAGGGCGCAACTAACAAGACCTGCTCCTCGTCCTCCCTGACCTTGCACAGAGTCTGTGCAAGAAGGCTCACTGGGGGAAACGCATACTTGCGTAGGTCGCGGGGCCAGCTGTGCGCCAGTGCATCTGTGCCTAAGGTACCTCCGGTCAGGGAGTTGTACCACTGGCAATGGTTTGAGTCCGGAGAAGCGAACAGGTCTACCTGTGCAACTCTGAAGTGGTCCCATATCAGCTGGATGCTCCGGGGGTAGAGTCGCCATTCGCCCGGAGGTGTCGACTGGCGAGAGAGCTCGTCGCCAGGGCAAGACGTACCGCCAGTAACTCTAGGCAATTGATATGCCAACGCAGTTGGGGCCGCGTCCACAGACCCGAAACTGCGTGCCCGTTGTGCGTGGACCCCCAGCCCGTGGATGAGGCGCTGGAGTGAGGCGCGCCATCCAGCTGACCGAATCCAGCTCCATACCGAGATAAGAGATCCTCTACGCGGGGCAGAGTTTGCTCTTCTCTCGGTTGACCCGAAGGCCCAACCGGCTGAGGTGATGGAGCACCATGTCCCCGTGTTCACACAACTTCGTGAAGCCGTGAGGCGACAGGGACAGCCCGAAGGGCTTCAGGTCAAACGCTGCAAACCAATCTCGGGGACGGATGCATTCAGGAATACGTTTCTGTGTTAACATTCTGAACGGGAGCTTGTGCAGGGCCCGATTCAGAATGTGCAGGTCCAAGATTGGCCTTAACCCACCACCTTTCTTGGGTACAATGAAGTAGGGCCTGTAGGACTTCATATCGGCTGGAGGAACCGGCTCGACCGCGTCCTTCGCCAGCAGGACATCAATCTCTGACCGCAAGACATGGGCATCACTGCTCCACATGGTGGACTCCGGAGAGCCAGCGGCAGGACAGAAACCGAAAAATATTCTCCCCCCGGTCCTCCCCCGGGGGAGGGAGGGGTACGGACACCGTCTCCCCGAGCAGTTCGCCATCTCACTGGGCCGCCCGTTCCAGGGCCGCTTGCCCTTGTGCTTGCTAGCGGACTCGCGGGACCCTGGACGGGTTGGGCGTCCCCTGCGCCCGTCCACCTGCTGCCCGGGTGGAGGCTGCTGCTTGGCTTAGCAGGGGCGGCGGCGCACACAGGGATGCACCCTCGGCGACAAGCAGACGGAGGTACTGCAGCCTGGATGTTTTGTTTTTTGTTTATTCAATTCAATTCAATTCAATTCAATAGCTGCTGTTCAGAATATTAATGCTGTTGGTGCGATTTAACTGTAGTATAAAACGTATTTATAATGTGAATGCTTGGCTAAAGAGATGAGTCTTTAATCTAGTTTTAAACTGGGACAGCGAGTCTGAACCTCGAACGATATCAGGAAGACTATTCCAGAGTTTAGGAGCTAAATGTGAAAATGCCCTCCCTCCTTTAGTGGACTTAGATATCCTAGGAATGACCAGAAGCCTCGAGTTTAGTGATCTTAAAGAGCGCGATGGATTGTAGGGCGATAGAAGATCCGTTAAATACACTGGAGCTAAACCATTTAGGGCTTTATAGGTCAGTAGCAATACTTTGTAATTGATACGGAACTTAATAGGTAACTAGTGTAGAGATGATAAAATTGGTGTTATATGATCATATTTTCTTGACCTAGTAAGAACTCTAGCAGCTGCGTTTTGGACTAACTGTAGCTTGTTTATTGATGATGCAGGACAACCAGCTAATAAAGCATTACAGTAATCTAGTCTCGAGGTCATGAATGCATGAACTAACTTTTCTGCATCAGAGATAGATAGCATGTTACGTAGCTTAGCAATGTTTCTAAGGTGGAAAAATGCCGTTCTTGTAACATATGAAATATGATTTTCGAAAGACAAGTTGCGGTCTAATATAACACCCAGGTCTTTTACTGTAGTGGATAAAGTGACAGGACATCCTTCCAAGTTAAAGTTGTATTGTGAGAGGTTTTGTGGGCAGTTTTTTGGACCAATAAGTAATACCTCCGTTTTATCTAAATTCAATAGCAGAAAATTACACGTCATCCAGTGTTTAATATCATCAACACACGCTGTCAGTTTAGATAATTTAGCGTTTTCATCTGGTCGTGATGAAATATATAATTGAGTGTCATCAGCATAACAGTGGAAATTAATTCCATGTTTTCTTATAATATTACCAAGTGGCAGCATATATATAGAGAATAGCAGAGGGCCTAGCACGGATCCTTGCGGCACCCCATAGTCTACTGATGTTATCTTAGATTTTTCCCCATTTAGACAGACAAAATGGTAGCGATCTGATAAATACGATCTAAACCAGTTTAATGCCTGTCCCTGAACACCAGTGTAATTTTGAAGTCGATCTAATAGTATTTTATGATCTATTGTATCGAACGCAGCACTAAGATCGAGTAGAACTAGTATTGAGATACAGCCTTGGTCAGAAGCTAGAATTAAATCATTTGTGATTTTAACGAGCGCGGTTTCTATGCTGTGATGCGGCCTGAATCCTGATTGAAATTTTTCATAGATATCATTTTCTTGCAAGAAAGAGCACAATTGAGCCGACACAACTTTTTCTAATATTTTAGACATGAATGGAAGATTTGAAATTGGTCTGTAATTTGCTAGGTTATTATGATCTAATTGTGGCTTCTTAATGAGAGGTTTTATGACTGCCAACTTGAATATTCTTGGAACATGACCTAAAGATAAAGACGAGTTAATAATATTGAGAAGAGGCTCTTCCACTACAGGTTTATTTGTTGTTGTGTTTTTTTTTACAACCTCCATCCGCTTCTGGGCCACCGAGAACTGCTGGGCGAGTTCTCGGCAGCGTCGCCGAAGAGGCCAGCCTGACAGACAGGGGCGTTGAGGAACCGAACTTTGTCGGGCTCACGCATATCTGCCAAGTTAGCCCCATGTTCCTGGACCACTAATGTGGACATCGCCTGACCCAGGGAGCGTGCAGTGACTTCCGTCACCCCAGGGCGAGGTCCCTCACCGCACGCAGTTCCTGCATAACCTCTGAGTCGGGACTACCCTTGTCCATGCAGGACAGAGGGTAGTGAGAGAGGGAAAAAATTTATATTTATACAGATTATGGCCCTTTTGGTGTTCCATATTTTGACACCAAATAGTTCCACACTGCTAAATTTTTCCAAAGCACATCCAGGCAGCCACCCAGGGAAGCATGGCTGTCAACTCTGAATCTGATTCAGCATGAGCACACACTATTATAGTGGGAAACTCAGCATCATCATCTCCAGTGCATAACAGCCCTCTCTCCGATGCAGCAATTGACATCTGTCCTCTGCCAGAGCCACAAATGAAACGCTAGGTCCCCCCTTTTTTCAAAAAAGGACCAGCAATCCCATGGGGTACCAGCAGGCATGAGAGACCGTGGGTGTGGCCGCCAGACTCGACAGCACACGGCACGCTGAATGCTCAAGCCCCTATGAAAGGGGCAGGACGAACAACGCGCCGACGTGGCCATGTTCTCATGAGCAAAGTCACCACCCACGAAGTCTCAGCATGCTCAAGATGCGATAGAGGAGTGGGGGCCCGAAGAGATGTACCCGGCGGGGATGCCCCACTGTAATCCTCATGTCACCAAGGCTTATTAGCCAAAATAGCCCTTTTCTGGCGCACCAGAAAATAAACTAGATCAGGGAATAAGCAAAGGGACTCAACCCCATTTGAGGTTTCATAGTCTGGAACGCGCATCTAAAGAGTGCCGAGTGACGCGGTGGGTTGCCGTGGTTGTCAGCCGGCGCTCGACGGCACACGGCGCGCTGAACGTGATCAAGCCCTTACGAGAAAGGTGAGACGAACAACGTGCCGACGTGATCATGCTCTCCTGAGAGAGCATGGACCACCCACGAAAGCAATCTCACACGTTTATATGTGAGAGAGATCGTGGCCGTCAAATGAGGACAGGAAACAACCGCATCCAGAAACACACGGTTTGAATGATATCTTGAAAAAGACGCAGGGTCAAACCGTGTTGCTCTTTTAGAAGAGGAAAAAACGCTCCGATCAGTGCCGAGGCACACAGGGGAAATGGTCGCGGCTCACAGCAGTTCAAAGGTGCAAGCCCGCTGTGAGCACTCAAAGGAAAAACGCCCAGCGAGCTGTGACAACAGCTGTTTGTTTCTTCTCTGCACGCGACCACCGCTGCAAGGCACCGTCACACCGACACTGGACACCGGAAAGCAGGTAGGACCTCTCTGACTCGTTTAGCAAAAACACTCTTCGTAGGAACATACAAAAACGTAATGCTCGGCTCCGAAGTTGAAAGCAATATGCGGTTCTTCCACTTCTGTATTTATACCCGCAACGCGGGCGGTGCGTGGAATGCGTGAACCGCATACCAATGTTTATTGGCTCGTTTTTATACACTCGAAGTAGATTGGTCTCTGAAAACAGATCCCAATTCGTCCGACAGTTCCGACATACGTCGAACGTGACCGACTGAAAGGGAACTACACGTTTGTCAGTTAAATATCATAAGATTTTAGTCGACTAAATCTACAGTAGGTTTAGTCTCCTAAAATCTAATGAGTTTAGTTAAATTGTAATACATTAAGCATTTAAGCATTACATAACTGACTGTCACTTGAACTGACATTTTGACATCATTTTGTTTTTGACATTAAAAATACACGAAATAGAGCTCAATTCACAATTTTAAAAGCATCTATATAGTTTTTATAACTTTATATTTCTGTTTTAGTTAGTAGGCCATATCAGGTTAAGCTAAAGCTTCAAATAAGTTTATTTATTTTTTTAATTTCAGTTAACATTTGTTTAATTTCAAGTAATGAAGATTTTTTTAAATGGTTTAGTTAACTATTATATCCCTGATACTTATTGAATATGTGTCAAATACTGGTCTTTCCTCCTGACTATGAATTAAATGGGAATTAAATTAAATACAGTTTATTGTGTAACCAAAAACGAATATATAATGTGTGACTTTTAATTACAAACAAGCTCGAAATACACATTGACTCTTATTTTGAAATGTCCGTGCCTTACAGTTGCAGGAGCTCATTCAAGTTTCAAGTCTCATTCAATTCAGCCATGATTGAAATAACAGGAAATGAATGCGGGTCATTTTAGACCCATGTATGTAAAATTGATGTAGAAATACAAAAACTGTGTTTGTTTATAAAGTATGAAAGGAAATATAAACATAATGATTTATGGAAATCAAAAACAAGATATTTAATGAATATCTGGAATAACAAATTATAAAATACATATATTTTAAAGATTTAGCAAAGAAACACTCAGCCATGACTGAAATAACATAGGGGGCCCTATCTTGCACCCAGCGCAATTGACTTTGTACACCGACGCATGTGTCATTCCTATTTTGCACCCGCGCAAAGCGCGCTTTTCCCTCCACAGAAGCACGTCGCAAAACTAGTGAATGAACTTGCGCTACCTGGGCGGTTCAGCGCAAAAAAGGAGGCGTGTTCCGGCGCAAACAATCCCTGGTGCTATTTTGCTGTTCCATTAAACAATTGCGCCACTGACCAGAAAAAACCTAGTCTAAAGTCAGTGGCGCGTTGCGCGTTGTTCATTATGCTATTTTAAGGGCGCATGCTTGACCATAATGTATAGCGTGCACAACGCGCATACACTTTGCTCATGTAATCTACACAGATGCAACAGTTATTTTTGCAAATCATAAATTGTTACACTAAAAAATATTAACACATGAGATGACGGAAATCATTGTGGTGTGCCATGAAGATGTGAAAAAATAGGCATAAATCTAGCTTACAAATTATTCAGGCTAATTGTAGTCTAATAATTAAGGAGACCTGTTTGCCCAATAGTGGCAACTTCTGGCAAGACATATATGTATATAAGGACATCTAACAAATTGGTTTGTCCGTCAAGAACCAGGAAAAAAAATCGGTGAGGGTGGACACAGCGATGTCCTCTGCTGGCGTCAGGTCCTGAGTAGAGGCAGATCCACCTCCCGTTACACGGCGTGCCCGATTGATGCTGGCAAGCTTGGACTTTCCCCGTCTTCTGATGTCATTGTAGCGCTTGCGGCACTGGTGCGACGTCCTGGGGATGCCAGCTGATGAAACAATTGTGGCTATTTCCTCCCACGCCTGTTTAACCGACGCTATTTTGGGTGGGTTTCTCCCATCCCCATACAACACAACTTCTCTGTCTTTCACTGCTCTTACAAGCACATCAGTCTCCTCGGCTGTGAACCGCTCCTGGCGTGCGCCTGGTAAATACGCCATAATAATAGCAATCCATAATGGAACTTGCGCACCTGCTTTTACAGGGAATGTTGGATGACGCTCTGATTGGTTTATTCACGTTACGCCCAAACCACACCTATGAATAATGAAGCTACTTCAGACCAACCCATTTTAGATTTGCCCTGGGCGCAAGAGCCATTTATCCCGCCGGGAAAATAGCAAAAGCGCCGAGACCCGCCCACAAAGTTACTTGCGCTTCGCGCTTTGACACTTGCGTTTCAGATCGTTAAAATAGGGCCCAGGGTCATGAATACGGATCATTTTAGACCCATGTTGTGCATTAGAAGGGTTGCGATACAAAAATTATTTTTATTCAAAAAGTAAGAAAGGAAAAAAAAAAATAAGGATTTGTGATGATCAAAAACAAGTTAAATGAAGAATACCTGGAATACTGAATGATTAAATTAATTTCTTACAAAGATATCAAAAATAAAAACTCAGCCAGGTCACTTTAGACCCATGTTGTGCATCAAAGGGTTAACACGAAACGAAGACTGAAGATTTAAATACACAAGATGGCCAGGCCTGTGTGGCAGAAGTGGGCCTAGAGAAAAAGATGGAGCTGGCAGTTCTGGAAACTAGGGCAGAGCTGACAGTTTAGCGAGCCAGGGCAGAGTTGGCAGTGACCAAGGAGGAGCCGGCAGAGCAGGAAATCTCCAAGGCGGAGCTGAAGGTGCAGGAGACCACCACAGCAGAGCTGACGGAACTGAAACATAGAGGACAGAGAGATTATTGACGGCCTCAATGATCGTAACAGGGAGCTCAGAGAGTTCAAAAAATACCACACCCCTCCCACCGGACTGGACACCTGTTTTGGCCATCTGTTTATCATCCTCGCCCCACTCAAAGGAATTTAAGACTGTTTGGGACTTTGTGTGTTTTTTAAGTGAAAATGTTTGAAAATGACCAAAGAATTTTAAAAAATGATGCGTTTTAAACTTTTTAAAATGTGAGAAGTTGTGTTGGAATAATAGTGACATAAGATTAGGGGAATGTTTTATTAAACAATGTTTATTTTTCACATACATTTGAAGGTTGTCGTTAAAATAAAACATTTAAAACATTAAAAACGATGTATACCTTTAAAACATAAAGGCATGGGATTCATGGGTTTCAAGACGTTATCAGAAAATGTAAAAACAAGTTAAAGTTTTTCCTTTACATACAACTTTGTAAAAAAGTCAATGTTCAATCATTTAAAACGGTTTTCAGAAAAAACAAGTTAGAGAATGTACGACTTGTAAAGATCAGGTAACTAAAATATGTTTAGTAAAACATTGTTTCAAACAAGCATAGGCCTATGCATTAAACGCATCAAACAACGGCGGTTAAAAATAGGCCTACATCAAAGTAATAGTTTTAAGTTTTCTAACATCACAATTTACTGTTAAAGTTTTCTTTAGTTTTTAGGCAGAACAGATCTCTTACGCCGTTCGCGTAAAAAGTCCTCTCAGAAAAATGTAAAAAGTTAAAGTTTTTCCTTCACATACAACTTTGTAAAAATAAAAAAGTCAATGTTCAATCATTTAAAACGTTTTTTCCAGAAATTTAAAACAAGTTAGAGAATATCTTTTGACGTGCATCTTGTAAAGATACAGAAAAGGACGAAATGTGTTTTCTAAAACACTGTTTTAAACAAGTATAGCCTACGCAGTGTGACGAGTATCCTGAGTGCACTTCAGCGTCGCCCTATCATTACTTCTCGTCATTCAATCAACAGACAGGAATCCTTTCTAAACAAACAAGTTCCCTTTCGAACGGTCAGTTCGTACTGCGTCGAAGACGCTCTGGGGAATTCTCCTATTCTCGAATATACTGAAGTAATTTGTAAAATCACGCAGTGCTACTGCCCAGTCAAAACAGTGTCGAGACATCTTGCATGCTATTGGCTGGCCAGTGGGAACTGCATGAGCCAATGGCAGAACAGGGTAATCTGAGCGAACCAATGGGCACAAAGCCCACGAAGCTGAGCGCAAAAGCCTGCGAAAGGGGCATATAAAATATGCTGTAACTGTCAAAAACGTCAGATTAATCTCCTTCAGCGACGATCTACGGTCCTCGCTGATAAACTCGAACTACACCACCTTCCACCGTGAATTGACGAGCCTGCAGCGGAATAGCGAGCTAGCTAGCCCGGACATCCTGCGAGAGTCAGCGGCCTGTTTTCAGCACGCTCAAATCGCCAGCGATCCTGCGAGCTGTCACGCCATTCGCCTGTGCTCTTTGGTGAAACACTACCGTGTATCCTTTCTGTACAATACTGAGAAAAACATATCGCTTGTGTGGCATGTGCAGTACTTACCTGCACTAGGAGGATAATCACGACGAGTGCGTGATCTGTCTGGGCAAGGCCCACGCGGACGCTGCTCTCGCCGGGTCCGGCTGCTCTCACTGCGAGGGTATGCCCATTTCCTCCCTCCGTTCGCAGATAGCGCTTTTTTCAGAGCGCGACCCCGCCCCTCGCGCTCTCCCGCTCCCCTTTCCGTCCGAGCCTCGGCGGAGCCAGAGGGCTGAGTATACCGAGGCTAGCGAGTTCACGTCAGCCCAGTGCCCGCGTGCCTCGTCTTTGCCTCAGATAGACGTTTCCCATGTGACGTTCTCTCGATCGGACCTGCTTCCTCCGCTCGACGCCGAGGGCCTGGTCTCATTCGGCGGCAATGAGGAAGATGAATCTGCACGATTACCAATGTCACGATGACAAAATATTTCAACAACGTGATTCAGATTTCATTTTGCACAACTACTAGAAGACTTACAACTGTCAGACTGGTTGCTCACGTCACATCTACGTCGTCAAGCTCAGTCTGAGGCTGCGCAGTACGCTCAGCCATCAGGAAGTGACTGCTTCTAATTGACTAATTGACTTTTTCTCGTCAAAGCCTATGGGGTCGCTGTGTCCATTTCTTTTACTGTCTATGTTTTCACTCTCTATCACTTCTCTCAGTCCCCTATTCAGGCGACTGGAGAGGTTCAACAGTGTAGTAAACAAGCCTGTTATGATGCACACCCCCTATCCCCTAACCTGTCGAGAGCGCGACTTACCACATAGCCGCACTCTCTGTCTAGCAGAGCTGCTGGTACGGTGCACTTTCGCTCACAGGGTTGCCGGTTCGAGCCCTGCTCTCACAGGCTTTTCAGTGAGTCTCAATTTAGTGAATTGCGGCCAAGCCCTGAGCCTTTTTCACTCTCTACCACTTCTCTCAGTGCCCTATTCAGGCGACCGGAGAGGTTCACCATTACAGTAAACAAGCCTGTAATGAAGCATGCACTCCTGTACACAAAACACTGTATTAACAGCAATCCTAATAAACAATTAAGAGTTCTTTCCTCTGTTGTGACTGCAGGCAGTGTGTCCCCTACATATGGTGTACCCCTGTATATAAGCACTGTTAATTAAGCGCTATAGAACCACTCAAAAGACCTGCTGTGACCGGATTACCACCACAGACTTCCTTTACATTCTCTCAATCCCCTCGGTTCAGGTGACTGGAGATGTAAATATTTCAGTCAACTAGCCTGATGTCAAACACGCTCGCCTGCACACCAATGCTGTTTTAACAACGACCTTACTAAAATACGTGTACCTTGCACATAAGCACTGTTCTCACAGATTATCGCTCTTTAGCTCGCGCCGAGAGCGCTCTATATGTAGTCACAAACACAAACCAACCGGCAGACATCTGAACAGGGCCCTTATCAAACGGCTTTCAGAATGCTGACAAAACTGAACACAGGAAGCCACCCTGACAGGCTGGTCAGGAAGAGGGGAGGGTTGAGTCCCGCCCAGGCTGGTCCGCCCCCCAAAAGACCCAAAAGAAAAATACTGTTCTGAATGTTTTTCATGCAATGAATGTAAACTTCGAGTCCGCTTTAATGCGCGCTCCCCTGCATTCTACCGCCATTAAGGCGAGTTCAATAAAAAACATGAATGTTCAACAAATGAGTCTTCTTTCTCTTCCGCACCACACGGACACTATAAAACCCCTGTGTGATCGGGCAGAGGCTTGGAAAGCCATCCCTGGTGTGTCACAGTGGGTTATAAAAAACAATTCAACAACAAAAACGTTAGAGGTGGTGCCTCCATCTCAGAGTCAGGGTTTTACAACCGCTACTTCCTTGTTCCCAAAAAAGATGGTGGCCTCAGGCCCATCTTAGATCTTAGACACCTGAACAAGGCTCTTATCAAACGGCCTTTCAGAATGCTGACATTAAAACAGATCATTGCACAAATCTGCCCGATGGACTGGTTTTTCTCAATGGATCAGAAAGATGCTTACTTTCATATTCAAATTATCCCATGTCACAGACCTTTTTTGAGATTTGCGTTCGACGGGAAGGCTTGTCAGTACACAGTCCTGCCATTTGGCCTGTCCCTGGCCCCCATTACTTTCACGAATGCATCGATGCAGCTCTCTCCCCCTTAAGACAAGCGGGAATGCGCATTCTGAACTACCTCAACAACTGGCTCATACTGGCCCAGTCAGAGGAAGAAATAAAATCTCACAAATCTGCAAATACTCAGCCATCTAGAATGCCTGGGTCTCAGAATAAATACAGCCAAGAACTCATTGTTTCCCAGGCAGAGAGCCTCCTTCCTGGGAACGATTAGCACAAACGAGGGCGTGGCTATCAGACGAACGCGCTCTGACTACACAGCAGCTTGCACGTTCATTCAAAACGGGAACCAACAGACCCCTAAAAAATTTTCAGAGAATGCTAGGCCTAATGGCATCAGCTTCTCCAGTACTTCCACTGGGTATGATGCACATGCGCCCCCTGCAGTACTGGCTGAAATCATGGGTTCCTCCCCAAGCGTGGCATTCAGGCCAGCTTTGGATCAAAGTGGTCCTGGATGGTCCATCAGTCAATCTTCACTTGAATCTGGAGAGAAGCAGCGACAACGAGAACACACTATCAACATCTCTTGCAGTGGAGAACTAGCTCACCCTTTCTTCTTCTTCTTCTTTGGTGTTTATTGGCGGTTGGCAACCTAACTTATTGGTGCATTACCGCCACCGACTGGAATGGAGTATGGATAAGGATATTATTTATATACGGCATATAAATAAACAAACAAAAAAACAATCAAAACAAATGAACAAACTGGAAAATAAAACATAAATAAACAAACAAACAATCAAAACGTTATATTCTTTTGTATAATTTACTTACTTTCAAAAATTGAATAATATCATTATACAACTTGCTATCTGTTTTCCCTAATAAACCTGGCAATGTAAAGTCATGATGTTTTGCTATCTTAAGTGACTGAATAAGGTGATGTCTCTCATTATTATATTTCATACAATGAAAAAGTACATGCTCAACTGTTTCTTGTTGACAATAGTATGTGCATTCCCCAGTTGGATGCTTTCCAATCTTATATAGTGTACTATTAAGTCCTGTGTGACCTATTCTCATCCGAGTTATAATACTTCCTTCTCTTCGATTCCTGCTCTCTCTCCTCCCAGAACCAACTTGATTTTGTATATGATAAAAGTGTCTGCCTAATTCAGTATCATCCCAATGTATCTGCCATTCTGAATACGCATATTTCCTAATGTATGCTTTAGCTTCCATTTTGCTTAATGGAACTTGTAGATCTATCCGTTTTAATTTTAGAGTTTGTTTTGCCAGAATATCCACCTTCTCATTCCCTTCCACACCAACATGAGCAGGAACCCAAATGAATTGTATTTCTTTGCCTTTAACCTTCAAATTTTATACCTTATGGAAAATTTCATTAATTATGTCCATTCTAAAAGATGACCTGCCATTTTTATTTTTCCAGTGCAGAATAACTATCAGATGCAATGACTGTGTTATTTAGTTATTTCTCCTCTAACCACTGCAAGGCCAATAATATCGCTAATAACTCTGTTGTATAAACTGACAAATGATTAGTAACTCTTTTCTTGATATAAAATCATATGTTGGAATATATACAGCTGCCCCTGCATATCCTGTATCCAGATCTTTTGATCCATCTGTAAATAAAACCACTGAATCTTGGAAATGCATCTCAAAATAATTCCTCACTATATGACACACTGGAAATTGTTTAGATTTATTATATATTTCCCGCTTTATATTGAGGTCAACAGCAGGGGAGGGGAATAACCATGGAGGGATGGAGGATATTGATACTGTATTGCTGTACTGTAATTGACATAAACCTATATTCCTAGCCTTTGCATCACCTATCCCCCCAAAATGTACAACATTTGTTTCATTATGTTCCCAGCACTCTTTCAATACACTTTTGACAGGATGCGAAACATTTTGTCCCTGCATATTAACCCAATATGTCAACATCAACTTCATTCGCCTGATGCCTAAAAGGCATTTCTCCCATTTCCACCTGCATTGATGACACTGGGGATGTTTTAAATGATCCACTGCAGATTCTTAAGGCTTGAGCTTGCAATACATCTAATTGTTTGAGATTTGATTCTGCTGCCGACATATAAGTTATACATCCATAGTCAAAGACAGACCTCATGAGTGCCCAATAAATATTTTGTAGAGATGTTCTACTTGCTCCCCATTCCGGTCCTGACAAACACAGAAGAATATTAATAATCTTTTTACATTTGTCCTTAATTTTATCCAAATGAACTTTACATGTCAATTTTTCATCAAACCAAACCCCAAGAAACCTTACTGATTTGACTTGCTCCAGAGGATTCCCATACAATTTTAAAGATAGAGGTGTGACTTTATGCCGCCTTGAAAAACTAATGACCTGTGTTTTTGCTACAGATAATTTAAAACCCCATATATTAGCCCAATTTTCAACTTCAGTTATTGCTCCTTGCATTTTTTTATTAATATAAGTTATATTACGACCTCTAATCCACAAAGCCCCATCATCTGCATATAAAGATTTTCCAATGTTTTGTTCAACTTGAGAGAAAATATCATTAATCATTATATTAAATAATAACGGACTACATACACTACCTTGTGGTGTTCCATTCTCCACTGTATACACACTGGAGTATTCTTCACCTACTTTAACTTGTATTTTCCTGTTTAATAAAAAATCTTGAACCCAATTATATGTTTTACCTCCAATCCCCAAAGACTTTAACTTTATTAATAATCCTTCTTTCCAGAGCATATCATATGCCTTTTCCACATCAAAAAAGACAGCTATTACTACTTCTTTGTTAGTTTGTGCTTTTCTGATGTCTGACTCTAGACATAATACAGAGTCCATTGTATTCCGACCCCTTCGGAATCCTCTCTGATAAGGAGATACTAGATATTTACTCTCTAAGAAGTACGTTATTCTTTCTGTGATTATTCTTTCCATTACTTTGCATAAATGAGAAGTTAAGGCAATAGGCCTATAACTAGTAGGATCTGATGAGTTTTTCCCAGGTTTAAGAATAGGTACTATTGTTGCTTGTTTCCAAACAATAGGGAGTTGACCAGTATCCCAAATTAGGTTAAATAATTTTAAAACGATTTCCAGTGTAGTATCTGTCATGTGTGCCAACATTTTGTAACATACTTCATCTTTTCCAGGAGTAGTCTGCCGAGCACTTATAATTGCTCTTCTTAACTCAAACATGTTTAGAGGAAGGTTAAGTAAACTATCTGACATCTCATCTTTCTCTAATGAATTTGGGTAGTCCATTAATGTTCTACTGACTCTTCCTAGCTTCTTCTGAAAGATTATCTGAGCTATGAACTTTCTTAAAAATTTGTACTAGAAGTTCGGCTTTATCTAGATTACTGACAGCCATTCTGTCTGCTCCGACCAACACTGGTAACTCATAATTCCTTCTAATCCCCCCCATTTTTCTGATCATATTCTATATTTCTGACAGCTGCACTTCTCTTCCAATACTGTCACAGTACTGCCTCCAAAAAATACGCTTTTGTATTTTTATTGTTTTCCTTACTAATACCTGGGCACATTTATACTTGATCATGGCATCCTTAGAATGCTGTTTTTTAAGTTGCCTAAATGCTTTATTTCTTGCTTTCACAACTACTTTACAATCATCATTCCACCAGGGTACGTTCTTGATACGTCTAATTCCGGTAGTTTTGGGTATTACTTCCTCCGCTGACTGAATTATTTAACTTACTAGCTTATTGTTGAATTCATTTACATCCATCTGGTTCTCCTCTAGTAGAGTCATACATCTATTTCCACATATTACTTGAAAAACTTCCCAATTTACCTTCTCCAATTTCCATCGACTTCTGTTTTCTTTTTCATAACATATCTTAGCACCAACTGTAGTCACTACAGGATAATGATCACTCCCTATTGTAGTATGTTTGATCACACTCCATGCTATCCCTGCTATTATGGTAGATACAAATATCAGGTCGAGTGCCGTTTCTGTATTTTGTAAACTATTATATCGCGTTCCCTCTCCATTATTAATACACACCAAATCATTATCATCAATAAATTCTTCAATAAGTTGGCCATTCACATCAGTTTTACTACTTCCCCATAATGAATTATAAGAGTTAAAATCACCACACCATACTGCATTGTCATATAAAGGACCAACAACAGCTTCTAAAATATTTTGACTTAATTTTCCACATGGATTATAGTAATTTATGATATCTATACACCCTCTTTCAGTCCATATCTTACTTATAATTGATTCATTATCTTTATTTATTTGTACTACCTTATATTTCATTCCATTTTGTATAAATGTAGCTATTCCTCCCCCTCTACCAGATTCTCTATCTCTTCTTATTACATTATATCCTTTTATTAAAAAAATCCAATTGTGGTATTAACCATGTTTCCTGAATACATATTACGTTAGGTTTCTCTATTAAATTATCTATATATTTCTTAAACTCTTGACCGTTCGCAATTATACTTCTTGCATTCCACTGTAGTATTGTCAAAAACATTAATATGATCCAGCACATGCCTGAGAAGATTGTGTCTCTACATTAAGGGTATCGCTAACGGTCTCCCATAGCAGCCCTTTTACATCTAGATACTTCTCTGCAGATTTGACAATTATTTGAATTCTTTCATTTCGGCTTTTTGTCTGAGCAGAACAGTTAATAATCTCTGCCATGAACATTACAAAATCATTCTTTTTCACTATCAGAGTTTCCTCTTTCAGCTTATCACATCCTTGACACATATTCATTTCTTTGCTCCTAATTTCTGGTTGTCTAACCATCGTCACAATTCCTGGAACCTTCCTTGCTGCTTCTGGATAGCTAATTCCCTGTACAGCCTTGACACATTGCACTTCAGTTTGCCTCTTGTTAACCTCACATCCTCTGTAGGCAGAACTGTGTTCCCCACCACAATTACAACACTTCAGCTTTGTACCCTCTTGGCATTTTCCATACTCATCCATGCTCACTACCACATTTACCACATCTTTGTTTGCCCATGCATACTGCTGCCACATGTCCAAATCTCTGACATTCAAAGCATCTAAGTGGAGGTGGTATGTAGAGCCTCAAATCATAACACATGAAACCAATATACACTCTTTCCGGGAGTTTTTCCTGATCAAAATTGATCATAACTGAAAGGCTATCTTGCATATTTCCGTTCCTGTTTATTTTTAGACGTCTGACTTCATTTACTTTTACATTTGTTATGTTTTTTTTCACCTCTTCAACTGATACGTTTACCGGAATCCCTGTAATGACTCCTTTTGCGAATTTCCTATAAGTCATAGAACACTCCACTTTCTTTTTGTTTATCATGTTTTTTTTGATTGCGTTCCCCTTTTGTCTTTCATCCTTACACACAACCAGCAGTGCTCCATTTCTTAATACTTTAGCACTCTTTATTTCCCCTATTTCCTTATTAAGAGATTTCGTTAGCTGTATTGGATTCATACCTCCAAACGAGTCCCCTTCATCCACAAGTTTTGCAAAGACCACATACTCCTCCCTCCGCTTATCCTGTATATTCGATCCCCTATCCGAGTCACTTTCATCTGTTTTATCTTTCCTTTTCTTTTTCCGTTTATTATTCTTAGTCATCTCCCATTTTTCATACATCCCGCCACCTAACGTTACTTCCATCTCTCCTCGTTCATTTCCTGATCCGTCACTTCCCTCCATACTCTCCTGTCCACTCACAATCCAGCTGTTGCCCACCGCCTTCAGCTCACCCTTTCCTTCTCTTCCTCTGCTTATATTCTCTCTTCTTAATGAAGCACAGGTGTGGCCGATCAGCACCTGCTCCTGGCTGCTGATTGAATGACGAGAAGTAATTATAGGGCGACGCTGAAGATACTCGTCACACTGCGTATACTTGTTTGAAACCGTAGCCGTTTCTAAACCAATATGCGTTCTTGTCTATACTTGTGTTCTCATGGACTTGTGAATCGTCATCAGTCACTGCCCAATTACTGGGGAACAAAGTTCACATCTAGCCAAGTAGCTACAGTTCAAATCCCCAGGTGTGTCCTTGATCCGCCCCTTTTATCGAGGATGCATCGAGAGGAGACTTGTGTGGACTTCAGAGTTCAGACAGACTGGTATCCCAGAATGCATCTCGCACCAACCAACAAAGCGTCAGTAGTGGATGAGAAAACCCACGTCATTTAAAGGTGCCCTAGAATTGATACAATAGGTCTATACAATTTCGACATAAAACAATTTCAGATGTGTTGTTTCAAATGTTCAATATTCAAGATTTAAACATTCTAATTCAGAACTCTGTAAAATTCAACATAATATTACATTTTGTTAGATTACATTACACTAGATTACACACAATTCAAATTCAGATCATTGTCATATTTCTAGTTCAGTGTTTTCTAAAACACATTTCGTCCTTTTTTGTATCTTTACAAGATGCACGTCAAAAGATATTCTCTAACTTGTTTTATATTTCTGAAAAACGTTTTAAATGATTGAACATTGACTTTTTTATTTTTACAAAGTTGTATGTGAAGAAAAAACTTTAACTTTTTACATTTTTCTGAGAGGACTTTTTACACGAATAGTGTAAGAGGTCTGTTCTGCCTAAAAATTAAAGGAAACTTTAACAGTAAATTGTGATGTTAGAAAACTTAAAACTACTTTGATGTATTTTTGATGTATTTTAGTGGGGGGAGGTTGATAAACAGATGGCCAAAACAGGTGTCTAGTCCGGTGGGAGGGAGGAAGGAGGGGTGTGGTATTTTTATGAGGGCCATCAATCAATCAAATGTTGACACATGGTGCCCTTTATTCTCACTCTTATGTCTTTTTGGCCATGACAGTGTAGACAGAGGAGACAGAGTGGGGTGGTGGGTGATGGGTGATGGGTGATGGATCTCACACACACACACACAGGCGGAGTGTGGTGGATTCGCTGTGCGCTTCCTATGTGCTCCTGTTTGCCTGTTTGGAATACGAAGTGTAACATTAATCTTGTTGGCTGGTGAGTTGATAAAGGAGTGGTGTGGTATAGCATCGGCCGACGGCCTGTATAGGTCCGGTAGCGGTGTTGTCTCACAGCTTCTGGTTGATCACTAAGCTAATAACTTTGTTGGGATGGCAGGGAGGCAGGTGGATAGTATGGAGTATAGTGAACTAGACGGGAATGGCAGTGATGAGAGGAGGGAAAATGATTGGGAGGTGGTAGGGAGAGTGCGCAGGGATAAGAAGACAGCTAGTCGTAAAAGAAAGAAAAAAGGTGACGCTTGTTCAAATGGGACAGAAAGTGAGGAAAGAGACAATGAAAGGAAGGATCCCAAAAATGTGTTATTTAATGTTGTGGTACGATTTGAGAGAGAAGGAGGAGTTAAACGAATTGATCCACTTAAGTTAACCAAAATAATGAGAGAACAGGTAGGAGAAGTGAAATATGCAAGAATTTGGGGAGATGGAAATTTACTTGTAGGATGTAATAATGAAGTACAGATGGAAAAAGCAAAGAAAATGAGTTGCGTTGGAAAAATGTAAGTAGTAAAAGTAGCAAGAGTTGGAGAGAAAATAACTGGTGGCAGTAAGGGAGTGATGTATGGAATTCCACGTACTGAAAGAACTGGTGGAGAACTTGAGAATGAAGAATAAGTCCGTTAAAAATGCTGTAAGAATGACAAGAGGAATTGAAGAAGTAGAAACGGAATCAGTGTTGGTCGAGTTTGAAACAAAGGATGTACCAAAAGAGCTATATTATGGATTTATGAGATATAGCATAAGGGAATACGTACCCAAACCAATGAGATGCTATAATTGTCAGGAATTTGGGCACATGGCTAAGGCATGTAAAGGAAAGAGAAGATGTGCTAGGTGCAGTGGGGATCATGAGTATGGAAAGTGTGGGGAGGAAGTAAGGCCAAAGTGTTGTAATTGTGGAGGGAGTCATAGTGTGGCCTTTTGGGGATGTGAAGTAATGAGAAGAGAAGTTAAGATACAACAGATAAAGAACAAAAATTCTTATGTTGAGGCTGTTAAGAGAACTGAACAGGAAAAGGAGAGTCAGAGCAGAGAAAATGTAAGGGGGGAAAGGGAGTGCCAACAAGAAAAGAAGGAACAATGGGAGGAGAAGAAGAAAATAGTGACATTCATAGCAGGGGTGATAAATGCTACAGCTGAAATTAGGTCCAAAACTGAAAGAATTCAGATTATTGTTAAAGCAGCAATACATCATCTTGGTATGATAGGATTAAAGTGGGAAGAAGTGAGGGATGAACTCAGTGTACAGTTGAGTCAAGAGACAACATGTATAGGTTAATCATTTTAATAATGTTAATCCTTCAATGGAATGCAAGAAGCTTAATTGCAAATGGACAAGATTTTAGATTTTAGAGAAAAGCCAGATATTATAAGCATTCAGGAATCCTGGTTAAAGCCTAATTTGGATTTTATAATATATGGATATGTATCAGTTAGACAAGATAGGAAAAATGGTGGTGGAGGGGGATGTGTCACGTTTGTAAGACAGGGGGTTCCGCACAGGGTGTTAGGTGTAGGAAATGAGCAAGAATATGTAGTTGTAGAAATATGGGGAGAAGGGAGAAAAATTGTAGTTATAAATTATTACAATCCATGTAGGAAGTTAGAGATAAATAAACTTGAGGAAATAGAGGGGCAAGATAGGAGTAATATTGTATGGTGTGGGGATTTCAATGCACAATGCACTGTGGGGTAGTGAGAAGATGGATGTTAATGGACAAGTAATAGAAGAGTTATTGGATGAGAAAAACTTAATATGTTTAAATGATGGAAATAAAACAAGGATAGAGATTAGTAGTGGGAAGGAGTCTGCACTTGATCTTACACTGGTTTCTAGTAGTATGGCAGCGATATGTGATTGGAGTGTCTATAAAGACGGACCAGTAGGAAGTGATCACTATCCAGTGTTGTGTAAAATCAACATTTCTTTATCTCAAAGTACAGAAGGAAGAGGAGGAAGATGGATATTTGAGAAGGCTGATTGGGAAAAATGTCAAAAAGAAAGTGACAAATGTCTGAGTCAGATTGATTATAATGATGATATAGAAACACTTGAAAATAAAATAAAACTAGGTATAATAACAGCAGCGATAGAGTCCATTCCAAAAAGTAAAGGTAATGTAAAGAGGAAAACAGTACCATGGTGGGATAAAGAATGTAAAGAAGCAGTCAGAAATAGAAACAAAGCATTTACAATAATGAAAAGAACTCATAAATTTATGCACATGATTCAATATAAGTATGCTCAGGCAATAGTAAGGAAAACAGTAAGACAGGCAAAAAGAACATATTGGAGGAATTACTGTAGTACAATTGGGAATACAACTCAGATCGGAGAGGTGTGGGCAATGATTAAAAAGATGGGTGGGGACAGGAGAGAATGGAGTTATCCAGTTCTGAGTAGTGGAAATGAAAGTGCAGTGACGAATAAGGAAAAGGCTGAAATGCTATTAAATACATTTGTTACTGTCCACAGTTGTAATAATTTATCTGAAGAAGGGAAGAAAGGCAGAGAGAAAACTAAATTTGAAAATTTAGAGGCACTAAGGATGATGAGAAATAATGAGGATGAACAGAATGTACTATTTAACATGGGAAAGTTGAATAGAGCAATAGCTAAAACTGGGAAGACTGCACCAGGAAAAGATGAAATTTGTTATAGCATGTTGAAACAGTTAAGTGAGGAGGGGAAGAAGAAGTTGTTGATGCTGTACAATAAAGTGTGGGAGGAAGGTAAACTACCAAAGAGCTGGAAGGAAGCAATTATTGTCCCGATAAGAAAACCTGAGAAAGATTCTGGTAAACCAACAAGTTATAGACCCATTGCCCTGACATCTCATGTCTGTAAACTAATGGAAAGAATGATAAATGAGAGGCTAATGTATATTATAGGAAAAAGAGGTATGGTGGGTGAATGCCAGAGTGGGTTTAGAAGAGGTAGGAAAACTATGGATGCAGTATTGTGTTTGGAAGATGACATAAGAAAAGCACAAATAAATAAAGAGACAGTAGTGGCAGTATTTTTTGATGTAGAAAAAGCATATGATATGCTATGGAGAGAGGGCTTATTGATTAAATTGTATAATATGGGAGTTAGGGGAAACCTCTTTAACTGGATAAAGGATTTCTTGAAAGGAAGAACAATACAGGTTAAAATAGGGGCAGACCTGTCAAGTGAACATGTTGTAGAGAACGGAACACCTCAGGGGAGTGTTGTAAGTCCCACATTATTTTCTGTAATGATAAATGATGTATATGAAAATATACCAGTAGGTATGGGAAGGTCACTGTTTGCGGATGATGGGGCAATATGGAAAAAAGGAAGAAATGTAGAACATGTAGTTAAAAAAGTACAAGAAGGGATACAACAGGTTGAGAAGTGTGGAATAAAGTGGGGTTTTAAATTTTCTATAGAGAAAACTAAAGTGATGTTTTTTACCAGGAAGAAAATCAAGGAAAATATTAATCTAAAGCTATATGGAAGTAATTTAGAGAAAGTTAAAACATTCCGCTTTTTAGGAGTACACTTTGACACAAGGCTAACATGGGTAGAGAGTGTCAGGAATGTGGAGGACAAGTGTAAAAAAGTAATAAATACAATGAGATGTTTAACAGGACTAGAATGGGGAGCAGATTATAAGTCACTGAAGTATAGCCTATATATGTAAGTTTAATAAGATCAAGGATGGATTATGGAAGTGTGGCGTATGTATCAGCAGCTAAATCTGTACTTGTAAGGCTTGAAGTAATGCAGGCTAAAGCACTGAGATTATGTTTAGGAGAAGTAAAAACATCGCCAGTGTGTGCTCTCCAAGTTGAAGCAGGAGAAATGCCACTGAATATTCGAAGAAAACAATTGCTTGTAAATTATTGGGTAAATTTAAAAGGACATGGAGATAGTCATCCAATCAAAAGAATACTGCAAGATAACTGGGAAAGGGAGAGTTAAGTTAAGTTTTGGGTGGATAGGAGATGCGGCAGCTAGAGACTTGGGAGTGTATGAAAAGGAGCTCTGCCCAACTGTAATGTGGCCTGATACCCCGGTATGGAATAAGCTATAAACCATGGAAGCTGATTTTAAGCTAAGATTTTAAGTTTTAAGTCAAAACAGCAAGTAATAGTACAGATTTGGCAGCTGAATTTTATATATATATAGATTATAAATATAAAGATCATGTGCAGATTTATACAGACGGGTCAGAGAATCCAGAAACAGGGAAGACTGGATCTGCAGTTTACATTTTTAATCAAAGAGGTGAGGTAAGCAGACAAACTACAAATGATCTGAGTGTGTATGCAGTTGAATTATTTGGTATTATGATGGCATTAGAATGGATTGAGGAAAACAAAATCAATAAAGATTTAATTGGAAGTGACTCAGTGTCCGCATTATACAGTCTCATGGCAGGTATGTCAAATAGTCATCAGGATTTACTTTATACAATATTGACAATATACACAAGAATAAGGAGAAAATGCTATGACATTCAGCTGATTTGGATTCCTGCTCATATTTTGCATTGTAGGTAATGAAAGATGGACAAATTAGCCAAACAAGCTGTTAAAAAAGAGAATATTGAAGTAAATATTAAGTTGTCAAAATCTGAAGAAAAGAATATAGTGTGGAAAGAAGCCATGAGAATGGCAACATCAGTGGGACGGGGAAACTAAAGGGAGACATTTGCATGAAATAAATGTTATGTAAAACTGAGATATTTTCAAATGCATTCACTTATTAACAACAACCTAACATGAACCAGTGCTGCAAATTGAGTGAGTTAAGCAAATTCCTGTCAAGAGCCTTTTTTTCTGCCTGTTTGTGAAGGCGGGTGGTTACGTGACTGTACTGTCGGTACCGTCATCCTTGTGATTTAACGTTACTTCAACGGGGTGAATAAAGTTTACATTGACTAATAGTTAGTGAAACGGGGGAAAAAAAAGCTATTTTAATGTTCCTCTACCACTTTAATGTAAATTAGCTAAGCAGGAGGACTTTACGTTAACAGCAAACTATCTTAAAATACCGAAAAGTGAGGCAACACTAAAGATGGAGGTTGTAATAACAGTATTTTGAAGTGAATCTTTTGTTTTTGTTTAAAGTTTGCTGTTAAAACCGCCATTTGGAACGTCGGAGGTGTTCTGGAGTTATTTTCTGGCGGTTCCCGTCATCTGAGGAAACTGGTAAGCAGAAGCTGGTGATTATATGACGTTATATGACTCTTATATTAAAACGTTAACCTTATATCGTTAGCAGAAAAAAATAACAGTCAAGATGGTTGCGCAGTTTGTGTGCAAACACTGCAAGTTATCTGTGCGAACGCATTAAAGATTTTACCATCATATCATAATACATAGGAACCTGGCTAATTGTAGGTTCAACTGTGGTTTGCCGACTTGTCCTTGTAGTTTTCAGACTCAGTCTGCACTAAAGTCACATATGCAACGTAAGCACACAGACAAAAACAACACGATCTCATGACAATGCGTATCAATAGGCTTGTTTGAGATGCGCCTCGCCTCGCCTGAAATTCAGCCGAGACTAGGCGGCTGCAGTGAGGGGAGGAGTGAAAAAAGTGCAGGCAAGCCGGACAGTTCTCTCTTCTCGTAGTGGATCAGACACCTGCGAGATCAAAGGCGGATATCGCGGGATTCACACTCGTGCGCTTTGTTGCTGATAAACTGGATGTAATTTAAGTTCTGTTACTTTTATATGAAAATAAATATTATGAACAAGACACCCAAAGTTGTTGTTATTTATTTCCATTCGAAAGACGTGTTTATCAATCATTTTGACTTTAATTAGGCCTACATACATGTTTTTATATATATATATATTTTATAAATATGACAAAATCACATAACCCACAGAGAGTTTTTGCTAGAGAGTTTGGGAATATTCACACATAAAAACATGATCTCAGAGTTTTAAAATCAAACATTTAAAAAAAAGAACCATACATCACGGTTGTTTAAACCAATAAGCATTAAGCTGTGTCGTCAGCAAGTCGTTTCCCATCATGCTTTTGCTCAGCGCAGTCAGTTGAGAGCAGCTGCGCTCCTCTGCAGAATCCGACACATCCGCCTTTCGCTCGCGAGAGTTTTTTGTCATACGTCAGCATGACATCAGAGCAAGGCGGACCGCCCTCGGACACTTTTCTAACCGGAATGCATCTCGCGCTGATCACCGGTGATCGGTTCTGCGCAGATTTTGTTCATCTCAAACAAGCCTAATAGTACGAGTGTGTAATCTCATGGAATGTATACGCCAAATGAGTGTTGGCGTTTAGTGATGTGTCGTTCATGAACGATTCGTTCATTTTGAACGAATCTTTAATATGACTCGGGACTACCGAGTTGTCTCAGAGAGTGATTCGTTCATTTTATGTTGACCGCGCATGCGCATTACGCTGAATCTACTGGAAAGAACAAAAATTATTAGTTCATCTTTCGAGTCTCGAGTTCGGGTTTGAGTCTTTCGTTCTTCCTGTCAGTCCCATAGAGTCTATGCTGTCAGTAGCGGAAACAGAAAAGATTCGTTCTTACGAGTCTTTCGGGTTTGACGTTTGAGTCATTCGTTCTTTTCCCACGTGACTTGTCATTGTATTGAACACTAGTTCACAACCTTTTTTACTAACAAGCACGTAGTTATTTATTTATTTTTTTAATTTTATTTTTATATATAATTCTCAGTTAATATCAGACAAATACAAATATGGGAAATATATTGACTATTAAAGTCTAACATCACAAATTCAAGTCAATTAGACTATTACTCGTTTTGAATCAACTGTATTTTATTTTTCTCTATTGAGTTATATTATTATTTTTTTGTCCTTGTGTTATTAATGAATAAAAATCAGTTTAAAAATGTTACCTAAACCTTTGTAACATTATATACAGGGAGTGCAGAATTATTAGGCACGTTGATTTTCTGATCATATTTTTTTTCACATTTGACCAATTCCAAACCACAGTAATCCTAATAACTACTATTGATTTAGTATTTAATAATGTATAAGTGATATATAATTGTTCATGAAGGCTGGAAATGAAAATCACCTTATATTCAGGTGTGCAGAATTATTAGGCATGTTTTCTTTTACAGATAAATTGAGCCAAAAAAGAGATTTAACTCAGACTGAAAAGTCAAAAAGTATTAAATGCCCATGAGAAGGATGCAATACTAATGCAATACTAGACATTGCAGTTAAGGCGTGACCATTGGACAGTGAAATGCTCGTTGGGTCAGCAGGATCTGACAAAAACAGGTGGTGAAGAAAAGACACCTGTTAACTGCAAAAGAATTAAGAATTAAGGTGAAGAATTAAGGGTGAAACCATCAGGAACCCTTTAGTCTCCAGCGCCACCATTTTCCAGAGCTGCAACCTACCTGGAGTCTCCAGAACTGCAAAGTGTCAGGATCTCAGAGACTTCAGTTAGGTAAAGAATCCTAAAAAATGACCCCCACTAGATAAGAATCACAAGCTGAAGTGTTGTAAAATACATGAAGCCTGCTTTTTTATAGGCTTTATAGGTTTTATAGGTTGAGAATGACTCTTGAAGGACCAGCACCACATCCTCTAGTACCACTAGAAAAAAAGAATAAGAAGATAAGCCAGCGTCCCCAGTGAGTTTTTTCAAGGCGGTTCCTGTTTTAGATTGTTCCCCCTTAATGTTTCCATGGCGATGCGTCATATTTGTCACGTGACACCGCACCCACATTAGGCTTGTTTGAGATGAGCAAAATCTGCGCAGAACAAGCCTGTAGTGCTCCAGTCAGAAATTGAAGCTTTCGCGCCTCGATCGCCCCCCGGTGGCCGGTCCCAGTATAGCTCCTATACCCCGCCTCTCCATGTATTTGAATGGGCGCGAGACACACTAAACAATTTAATTACACTTCAAATAATTGTTTCCTAAAGATGGTTTCTGTCATTTTAGGCAGTTTTTATTACAATAATTTCATTTCAAGTGTTCGTTTTTTAAATAAGTTTAGTTTTAGTGAGTTATTTGATGCTATAAAACGGGGGGTGTGACGTCATGATTGACAGCTGAGATTGACGGCTTCTCTGAGTGAAGTTGTCACTGAGGCACTAACGGACTTTTTTCTGGATTTTTGGGAGGAGATTGGAGCTTTAGCTTTAATTTCTACACTTCCATAACTGTTTATTTCACACCAACATAATTAATTGTTCTGCATCTGCGAGAGTGTGGGCGGGCTTTTGATAATCGCGCCTCTACTTCCTGTTCTCTACTGCGCAACTCCGGTCCCGAGATCGCTACTGCGCAGACTCGGTCCCAAGATGTCAGCGCCGTGAGCGGGCCTATGAAAGCTTCAACTTTGGTCAGCGGAAGTCAATGAAGTCGCGTCGTCCATATTTTTTTACGGTCTATGGCGCAGAACCGATCACTGGTGATCAGCGCGAGATGCATGCCGGTTAGAAAAGTGTCCGAGGGCGGTCTGCCTTGCTCTGATGTCATGTTGTCATGCGACGTCACTGAACATTCTAATGCTGCGTTCCAGGCAGGTTTTTGAGCCCGTAAATTACAACTTCAAACCACGACTCACGACTTTGTAGTGTTCCAGGCAAAGTCACGCCAAACTGCCTGAGCGCAAGTAATTGTGTGGTAGTTTGATGTAAACAAAGCATGTCGGACCTTACGGGGTGTATGCTCATTTACAATCATTTCTAGCGCCAAAGGTGTTTACTCCTTGCTTATTTATTTGAGGCAAACGGAGGAGAAAAACAGCGCAGACGGCAAGAAAAGCTGTTATACCTTTTATTTTACGTTATTTGTATATTTGTTTCATAAACACCGCATAGGGGGCTGCTTCGTGGGCTATGTGACGTCAAAACTCGTGTACATCGATCTAGTACGAGTTCACGGGTGGGAAGACACAGGTTTGACTGCCGTTCCAGTGCACTTTCACGGGTAGAAGGTTGGAAAAACACGGGTTACGGGTTGCCTGGAACGCGGCATAAATACCATGTGGGACCGTACTCTCAGGGGCACAGAAGTAAAAATCCCATATATGCGTCCATAACGATCAAAAGCTTAAACATTTAATTTGTAATCCTGAATACAAAAATTCAACTTTCATCCAAATTGCCAGCACATCGAGCGCATCGCGGGGACCGGTTTGAAGCACTATGGGAGGGTATGCATCGACGTCACTTTCCCGCCGGAACACGCCTCCTCAGCCGGGACTGAGTGGCAGAAGAGCTGCTGCATGACTCTTTCTCGCAGCGTGTGCCACTCTGTGCACGCGATGTGCATTCACGCATCGCGTGCGAATGCTGCATTCACGCTGCAATCCAATGCTGCCGCTCGGTCTTTTTGCCACTCTGTGCGGCTTAAACGCAGTCTCTCCAGCTGACGGTGTCGTCACGTGCCTACCCTCTATAGGCCTACATGACGATATTTATTTTAGTACACTTCACCAAAAACCTCACTACAAAAGAATTGTGTAAAACTCAGTAAACCAACCTTGATATTATTAAAGCGACATTAGAACAAAAATGTATGTAGGCTACATGTATACAATTAAAATAACGATCTCTTATATTTTAATTTAGTTTCGTGAACATTCTTATTATCTTTATTTTCAATAAAAGGGCTTATTTCTGCTTTTGTAGGCTCATTTTGTAAATATAAGCAACTAATTTGTACGTGCAAACTGGGTGCCGGTATGATGTGTCAGGCTCGGCTAGATTCGCCTTGAACTCGTGCATCTTCTGATGCGGAGCCGCTCGAAAAGTTACAAAAAATGCGCTGCATTGGAAACATGACGTTCAACCGGAAACCATAGCAAAAGGTTGCGCACCGGTTTGAGCTTTGAACGTGCCCCAGATATTTTAATCCAATCCGCAAATTCGTTTGAAGAACCAAATTAGCCAGAGATCAGTTATCACGATTAAAAGATCTGGGATCTGTCAAATCATCTTAGATGTATTAAGCGAGGTACGAAGAACGGGCCCCTGACCTGGAGCGCTGAGAGACCACTGGACTTGAGAGCACTGTTTCTTTTTTGAGGATATAAATTATTTGTATATTTTAATCTCATTGTCTGTTCTAATCATGTCATGTCATTGTTTAGAAAACAGTATTAATTTTTTTATTAACCAAAAATATATATATTCTGTGCTCATGAAAGGTGCTCCTGAGAGCTGAGTAGGATTAAAGGATCCTTCTTAAATTCAAAAGCACTGTTCATAAATGTATAAATTATACAAATATAAAATCTTCTATTCTTGTGAAATATTAAAGGGAACATTCACCCCAAAATGAAAATTCTGTCATTTACTCCTTTTCAAGTCTGTATGAATTTCTTCTTTGGAACTTTTTTCTCTCTCCGTACAATGGAAGTCAATGGTCACCAAAACGGTTTGGTTGAAAAAAGGATGTCATGCAGGTTTGGAGAGGTTTGGTTGTCATTTCAATTTACATTTTTTGAATATCTTTTAACATCTGATTAATTGTATGTGTGAACTTGTGAAACAAACTTCCTGCATAACCCAAAATCCTTTTTTTGGCAGTAAGGAAATGGCTAAAAGGCTTACCTAGTTTGTTCTAAAAGTGTTACTGTTCTTCAAGGAAACTATTTCACCCTTTTCACAAGCTATTTATTCACATCAGTTTCAGAAACAATCGTAAGGACCGCTTGTCCGTCCAAAGACAGAATCTAATGGCGTGGGCAAAGGTACTTGGTCTTTTCAGTGCTTCTGTGATGTTCAATTAAAGGGATAGGTCACCCAAAAATTAAAATTACCCCCCATGATTTACTCACCTTCAAGCCATCCTATATGACTTTCTTCTTTCAGACGAATACAATTGGAGTTATATTAAAAAATGTCCTGGCTCTTCCAAGCTTTATAATGGCAGTGAATGGGAGTTGAAATTTTGAAGCCCAAAAAAGTGCATCCATCCATCCATCATAAAAGTAATCCATACGGCTCCAGGGGGTTAATAAAGGGCTTCTGAAGTGAAGTGATGCATTTGTGTTAGAAAAATATCCATATAATACTTAATAAAGTAATAACTAGCTCCTAAGTTTTCAATCTTTCTCATAAGTGACTGCAGTGAACTTTCACTTGAGTTGGGGGGGGGGGGGGGGGGGGGGGGGATGATCATAGACGGGCGAGGAGAGAAGTCTGGTAAAGGCGTTGTCTTTGCGATCTCTCCAGATTAGTGAGTTTTATTGCAGGGTGTGTGTTCTCATCTTCTCAGCTGGAAAACCAGTTTTACACGAAGGTTCTATAGAATCCGTGCACATCAGTATCGGCCAGATTATCTGTTCCTGATTATCTCAAGACATCATTTTCCACAATCTCGTTTATTTGCAGTTCACTGTGCATTTCAAATAAACACTGAGGTTAGAAGAAGCAAAAAGAAGAAACTTGTCAAGATGGCACATCCACAATATTATACATTTATATGTATTGCAATGCATCAGTGAGCCATTTGGATACGAGGTGACGATCAGCAGCAAAGTGTTTAAAAACATACGATTATTAGACCATTATTAAACAAAGACAAAACTGAGCGCATTGCATTTGGAAACAAAGGTGAAATTGTCAAGGTGAATGCATACCTTGAGGCTATAGGGCTCTAAAAACTAAAAACCAAGTCAGGAATCTTAGTGTGATTTTAGAGTCGGACCTAAGTTTCAGTAGCCATGTAAAAGCAATAAATAAACCAGCATACTTTCATCTTAAAAAATATTGCAAGAATGAGGTGCTTTGTTTCCAAGAGAAACTTGTTCATGCTTTCATCACCAGCAGGATGGACTATTACAATGGTCTTTCCAAAAAAGACCATTAGACAGCCGCAGCTCAGAATGTAGAACCAGCAAATATGAACATGTCACACCAGTCCTCAGGTCCCTGCATTGGCTTCCAGTTACATTCAGAATATATTTTAAAGTACTGTTACTTGTTTATAAATCACTCAATGGCCTATAGGACCTCAAAACATTTCAGATGCTGATTGAATATTAACTTAAAAGATCACTAAGGTCATCGGGATCAAGTCGCTAAGAGATACCAAAGCAAGGAGAGTCTGCTTTTAGCTATTTTAGGAACCAGCTTCCTGAAGAGATCAGATGTGCTCCAACAGTATAGCCACTTTCAAATCCAGACTCAAAACACATCTGTTTAGCTGTTCATTTACTGAATGAGCACTGTGCCACTCTCTGACTGATTGCACTGTATCTTAATGTATTATCTCTCTCAACAAAGACAATACAAACATTTAAATGACATTCAAGTGAGAGTTGATCTCTGACTAGTGTGGAAAGCATTAGTCCATTGCTCCATTGTAGTAGGGAAGTGAACGCGAGGTTAACCCGAAGATCAAGGACCAAATTAAACAAGAGCAGTCACATTAATTTTCCACGGCACTCTTTTTCTATGAATAATTCCACATACACTTCTTGACAGCAATCCATCATATGACAAATAGAAAAATACATACATGAAATACTGGGCATGAGTCCATGGTTTTTAAATATTTGGTTTTACTACGATAAAATTGTTTTCATGTTTTAGTTATCTATGATAACAACTTGTAGTGACATGACAAGATTAATTTCAGACCGTAAAACAGTTACTGGAATGTGTCAAGCAGAAATGTGGCGGAGTTACATGGCTCAATGTTTTAAATATGTCAAGCCATTTTAAAAGCTATATTTAAGGTAGAAACATGCCCTTTTGTGTTTCTTGAGAAAACATACCTTAGTCTGTTATCACTGAAGGAAATCTCTAGGACGTCAGTGGTGAGATGCACTGTTTAATGTTGTCTAAGCTCACCAGATGGCATTGCCTAAAAGGTGCTTTTTAAGCATGGAGAAATTATGCAATTCAAATTCATAAGACTGAAAAAAGATAAAATGTCTTTCGCGGAAATGCCTCTTAAATTCTTCACCATTGATCCAGCTGGAATGGACATGTTTATTTAAAGAATTCTTGTCTATCAGTTTGTAGGTGTGTAACCGGGAACCAAATGGGCTAAAAGCCAATTTGAAGTTATAAAGGGAGCTACGAGGTGATAAACAGATAAGACTGCGGAAATGTCAAAAATCTGTCAGACAGTAGGTTACAGTTGATAGATGAGAAGACTGTTATATAAGTGTCATCGGTTATCTTTAGAAAACTGGAAATGGCACTGCGAAGCTGATGACAAATACAATATTCTCCACATTACATAATCATTACATAAAATTCTAGTATTCCACAATGTCCTGCAATCGTCATAGTCACATCATAATACCGTATGTTAATTTCTGCCTGTTTCTAATCTATTTAATGTTTAATATGTTTATTTTCCAGCAAAAGGTTTTCTGTTGCCTGCAATATTCGAAATCAAATCATACGGTTCAAGTGGTCTAGATCATTGTTGCTGCTGTTTTTTAATAGCCTCCCATTGTTGGGGTTTTAAAGCAGCGAGTTAGAATTTAGCAACTTGGTTAGGCCATATGATCATGTACTATTTATATTACTGAGGAAAAAGGAAAGGAATTTTAATTAAAAGATCTTGCTTTCAATCAAGGAAGTTTCTAACTTTGTGTGGTCCTTCCTTTTTCACGTCAAGGAAGGTGCTTTTGATTGCTCACACCCTATACAGTCATGGGAGGCAATGATCCGCCCAGTGTAGCGTTCTTAACTGGACTATATAATGAGATGTTAAAACAGATGACCAGAATGTGAAACAGATTACTACTGCTCTTTCGGTACTGGCACAGAGACTTGAAATCGAGTTGAAATAGGTAAGTACTCCAATTGTGTTTCTTTCTTTCTTTCATTCATTTAATGACAACTTTCATTAACTGTCTTTCCTCTTATTCTGCATGTCCGGATACAGCGATACTGTAACTGAAAATCGTACAGTAAATCTCATAGACATTTATTAAGAGTTGGCTGCAATAATATTTTCAGCAGGATGGGAAAACAAGCCCAAACCACAACCAGTGAAAATGACAAACCGACTGTGCAGTCTAAGGTTAGTAAAGCATCTCATATTTCGCAAAATATTTATTGTGTCCTTCTGTTTGATTAACATATACATTTCCCACACTAACAGTTATCAGTCGATCGCCCACTTCGATGTCCATTCGCTGTTCATTTGCGAAACTATAAGGATGGCTCGACCCAACAAGATACACTGCATCACAGAGCAGTTAAGGTATCTTCAAATTTTAATCAAAATAGCTTAATGTTTACAGCAGGTTTGTGGTGTAGCAATGAAGGATTCAATAAGAATTATGCAGATGAAGTTACTTTTACTGAAAAAGTACTTAAAATGCATTTTATCTCCCCTTCCCCCCCACCCCAAAGAATATGCCTTGCAATTCAAAAACTTGCGAGGGCTCCATAATGAATCCCAAAACTCTGATACGCGGACCTTCCAAAATCACACATTCCTCAGATGACATCCTAACTCAGGCAGTGGATTTCATCAACCAGTACTACAAATCATTCAAAATGTAAGAGCAATGTATTCTCTAATAAAATGATTTAACGGCATTGCAATTTAAGCATTACAAGTATTCTAATACATTCATGAATAATATTATAGGCCAGGCTTAAAATTCAACACTTAATTCATACAATAAGTAGGGGGAGCCTTTCTCCAAGCATTCAGCCTGACTTGAACCTAAAACCAGTCAAGCTAAACCTTCTTGATAGGCAAATGCCATCATGCATGTGTATTGAGATGTGATTGTGTGGGAGGAGAGGTGCGAGAGGAGATCCTGTCAACTGCCTTCCTTTCATTTTTACTCTTGAGAGATTCTCCTTATGTGAGTGGTGTGAGGTTTCACCCGTCAAAGTGGAATAAGATTCGATTTTTATTAGGTTTCTGTAAATGGTAAATATATATATATATATATATATATATATATATATATATATATATATATATATATATATATATATATATATATATATATATATATATATATATATATAAACATTTTTTGACTTGTCAAACAGGTATGGAAATGTAACAGTCGGTTTACTTTACAATGTAAATAACTCATTCTTACCTTTTGTTCAGCCCCAATCACACGGAGCACCAGGCTCGGATTGAAAGAGTCACACTGGAGATCACCCTGACTGGGTCCTACTCACTCACTACAGATGAACTCACTTTTGGGGCCAAACAGGCGTGGAGAAACGCACCCAGGTGCATTGGCAGGATCCAGTGGGCTAATTTACAGGTTTGAGATGTTGTTTTGTTTTTTTAGATCATAGTACTTCTACAGCCATGTTGTGTGTTTATATACCCTACATCTTTTTGCAGCTTTTCGATGCGCGTAACTGCGAGACTACCGAGGACATGTTTCATGCCTTGTGTACTCATCTTAAGTATGCCACCAATGGAGGAAACTTGAGGTGAGTTAAATTTATTGCAAAATGGCCATTATCATCAGATTTACCAAGGCAGTGCAAGTAAAACGCCAGGATAAAAACAAATAAATGAATAAATAAAAAGTAAATAAATGCATTCCAAATTGGTATATTTTTTAGAACATTACATTGAGTTTTTTTATATAATATCTGACATTATTCAGTATTTTATTAAATGTCATAAGAAAGGGTAAATATAATAGGCTCATTGAATTACATGTAATTCTGAATTGTGAAAAAATGCTAACTGATTACATGTATTCTGTATTACTTAATCAGATTCCAAAAATGAAGTACTTGTAATTAGATTACATTACCTTTTAAAATACCTGTAATCAGACTACAGTTACTTTTTTATTGATTACATGATTACATGTTATCCTCGCAACGGCAGTAAATCGTTTATCATTTTCTGATTCTCCCTACTACTTTTTTATCTTTTAAAAATTCCTTTAAAAAAAAAGCAGCTTATACGTTGAAAAAAGTCTTCCAGGTTTGTGAAATGGCACACACAGACCAGCCACTAGTCATGTGACTTTCACTGAAAACATTTTGATCACTGGATTCAGAGAAATCATTTTAATTTTAAGAAGTGTTTTCTAAACATTACAACATTACATAACTAATCAACTCCTGACAAACACATCATTCAGTGAGTCATTTAACCATGTGTTACTGTCTTTAGAAGTTTTTAGTCTTTTTTTAGACACATTAAAATGTACAACGTTTCATATTGCTACATGCAATGCAGGGATTTCCAAACTTTTTAATAAGCTGAACCTCTTTGACCTAATATATTTAATATAATATATATAAGTACTTACTTAAGTATATGTAGTTAAGTACCCCCCAAGATTTTAAGTTAATAAGTTAGGTCACTAATAAAATTAAATCAATAATAATAATAATAGTAAAATTAAATTATCTGATGTCGGCTGATGGTCAGATGACATTTTTATTTTATTTTGTCTTTATTTAAAAAAATTTTTTTTTTTAATTTTAAAATTTAATTACTTAATAGCTTTTCATTATACTCACGAACCCCCTGCAGTTCCATCAGGAACCCCAGTCTGGGAAACTCTGACGTGATGTAATATTTAATGCACTTCACGTTGTTGATAACAAAGAATGCAATATATTTTCTATCTCTTTGTATTTTTATACTAGTGGTGCAAGAATACAGTCAAATCAATGAGATAAACGAGTTAGGACAAAAGTAATCAAAAAGTAGTCTGATTATATTACCTTAAATGTGTAATGAATTACAAAAAATTTTGTATTTTGGAAACACTAACTGACTACAATTTGTAAGTATTCTAACTAGCAGCACTAAGTATGCTATGTAGCCAAAATGCTTTATTACATGTAGCCTATGTTACAAATCTATTTTTTCCACATATGCAAATGTTAAGCCAGGGTTACACCAAAAACGCAACATAGTTTTAGGTAACATATCCTCTGCAAAAGGCACAGTGGTAAATACCAAAATACGTTTCACTACGTTAAAAAAAAATCATGCTAGTACGCATGTGAAACATTAGTTCTTACAAAATACAAACATAAACAATGGAAATAAGTCTTATTTAATCCTTCATATACAAATTGACAAAACATTTTGATTTAGTTAATCTAAAACGGCACTTAATGTGGTAACATCTATGTTGCTTTTATCCAAATGAATCAGCTATATGGCTATATTGAATTACGTCATTTTAAAAGGTCAGATAATGTGAGAACACTTTTTACAGTGTGTGAAGAAACAGGGTTTTCATTTAGAATCTGACTTTGAATAATTGAGGAACTCCTTTTATCGTTTTGGTTTTGGCAGGTCTGCCATCACTGTGTTCCCCCAAAGAACAGATGGAGATCGTGATTTCCGTGTTTGGAACGGTCAGCTTATAAAGTATGCTGGCTATCAGATGGAAGATGGCAGTGTGATCGGGGACCCATCAGGTGTGGAGTTTACACAGGTAAATAAAATAGAAGCTTTGGGGAGGACAAATAGATGTCCTCTGTTTTACAGGATCTCTTACCTTTTTTTTTTTTTTTTAAATGGCATCTGCAAACCTTGCCTTTGTTAAGAAATAATCCCATTTGATAACTGCTGGATATTTTGTGCACTCTTTTTACAGGTGTGTATTCAGCTAGGATGGAAACCAAAGTATGGTCGCTTTGATGTGCTCCCGCTAGTCCTGCAGGTGAATGGAGAGGACCCTGAACTTTTTGATATTCCTTCAGAACTGATTCTGGAGGTCCCAATAGAGCATCCAGAGTAAGTGATTTGGGTCATTTCAGGGAAAAGGGGGAGAAATTTGATTTCTAAAATTGTATTTTCTGATAAAAAAGTGTTGTGCTCTGCTTTTGACCAGGTATGAATGGTTCAAAGATCTAGACCTCAAGTGGTATGCGATTCCTGCAGTGGCCAACATGCTAATGGAAATCGGTGGCCTGGAATTCACAGCATGTCCTTTCAACGGCTGGTACATGGGCACAGAGATTGGAGTGAGGGACTTCTGCGACAGCCAGCGCTACAACATTTTGGAGGTAGTTTACTGTCTAATAGCGGTAGCTTACCACATCTTGATACTTTTGATACTTATGTTTTGCGGTTCTCCGGTAGTGTGTTGGCAAGCTAATGGGCTTAGAGACACGCAAGCTGTCTTCTCTGTGGAAAGACCAGGCACTCGTGGCTATCAATGTTGCCGTGATTCATAGTTACCAGGTAAAGTGTCCTTCCACTGTTGTACTGTTGAAATACTGACATGCAAATTGATTTAAGATCATCTCACTCATTGTATCTGAAATAATACTTACTAATACTAAAGAAGATAAAGCCATTTAGATATTTATTGGTCTTGATGTTGTTATATTGCTGTTCAGAAAAATAAGGTCACCATCACAGACCACCATTCAGCAAGCGAGTCCTTCATGCAGCACTTGGAGACAGAAGTTCGTCTGCGTGGAGGCTGTCCAGCTGATTGGGTGTGGCTGGTCCCGCCCATGTCTGGCTCCCTCACCCCTGTGTACCATCAGGAGATGCTCAACTACATCCTTTCTCCTTTTTTCTATTATCAGGTAACATATTCTTAGAAGGGTTGAAAATCTTTAGAGACCACTAGAGATGAAACATATAAATAAGACGCAGCAGCACACACACATTTTTCTGTTCTCTCAGGAGAAGCGTTCAGTCTTTCCGCACGCAAATTCCGCCATGTAAATATCAAATCCGCCATGGTGCAAGCGCAACTGACTTTTAAAGGGAATGGGAGATGAGACTCTGATTGAACTCTGAACCCTTTTGGACTATGCACCTGGCGCGCCAACTGTTTTTTCTGTCGTTAAACTTGCAAAAGTGGATTTGGACACGCTCTAAGTGCACCTACGCCATGCGCACAGATCGTTAAAATAGGGCCCATAAGGTTTCAAAAGATTTATATTTCAAATAAATGCTGTTCTACTGAACTTTGTATTCATCAAATAATCCTACAAAATTGTATCATGATTTTCACAAAAATATTAAGCCACACAACTGTTTTCAACATTGATAATAATAATAACAACAAATGTTTCTTGAGCTCCAAATCAGCATATTAGAATGATTTAAGACTGAAGACATTAGAAAATCTCACCAACCCCTAACTTTTAAACAGCAGTGTTTCTAAAGAGAATTTTGACATTAGCAGTGTAAATATGGTGTATATGTTGCTGTTTTTTAAGGCTGATCCATGGCTAACACACAAGTGGAAAGATGAGAAGAAAGGACTTCGGAGATGTAAGGTCAGCTTCAAAGGATTGATAAGGTACTTACAGACCAGCAGCTTCTCCAAACAATACAACACAGTACATTAATGCCAACGACCAACGCCATTTACATCAACATACTTGTGTTCTTTCTTTTTAGAGCAGTGTTTTTTTCTCAAATACTCATCAAAGCAGTCATGGCCAAGAGAGTGCGCTGCACTGTTCTCTATGCCACCGAAACAGGGAAGTCACTGACCTTTGCCAAAAAACTGAACACCATGCTCAAACGCGCCTTTGACACCAGGGTAAGAAATGCTGTCTTTGAGAAATGCTTCCAAATGTACAGTATATGAGCAACAACGAAAACATGGGATCCAAAACTAAGATTCATTCTTGTTTTTGTAAAACAGCTGGTATGCATGGAGGACTATGATTTCAGTGAGCTTGAGACAGAGAGCCTTCTGATGGTGGTCACCAGTACTTTCGGCAATGGGGAAAGTCCGGGAAATGGAATCGTATGTGCATCATTTTGTGAATAATTAAATAAAAATCATATTATATAGAGTATACTACCATTCAAATATTTGGGGTCATTTAAGATTGTTTATGTTTTTGAAAGACCTCTCATGATCCATGCATTTTTTATCAAAAATACAGTAAAACCAGAAATATTATCATATTAAATAACATGATCAGCAGCTGCTTAAGAAACATTTCTTATTATTATCAGTGTTGATAACAGTTGTGCTGCTTAATATTTTTTGTGGAAACTGTGATACATTTATTTCATGAATAGAAAGTTTAAAAGTAATTTAGCTGACTTGAGAAATCTATTGTAACTGTACATTTTCACTGTTACTTTTAATCAATTTAAAGCATCCTGAATAAAAGTATTCATTTCTTTAACAAATTACCATTTAACCATTACTGTTCAATTTCCACAGGAATTCAAAATGAGATTTTTGACATTTAATATTTTCTTTCCTTCAGAGCTTCAGAAAGCAGCTTTTCAGCTGGCAAAACCTGAAAAATAATGTCAGGTTTGTAGCCTAACAATGCAAAGATTGTCACTTTTATCACCTGTCAATATGCTCTTGTAGAACAGGAGCCCTGACATCCTCTTCTCAATTACAGGTACAGTGTGTTTGGCCTTGGCTCACGTGTGTACCCACAATTCTGTGCTTTTGCCCATGCTGTGGATGACAAGCTTGCTGAGCTGGGGGCCAAGCGTCTGACTGCCACGGGGGAGGGAGATGAACTTAATGGGCAGGACGAGGCCTTCTCTGCCTGGGCTTGCACTGCTTTTAAGGTTGGGGAGGTTTCCCTCTGTGCTTGGATAATTCAATAAATCTTATACTAATACAGCAATGAACAAGAAATGAATGGCATATCTCTGTTTTTTTAAGGATGCATGTGAGGAGTTTAACATTAAAAAACAGCTGAAGGGTGTTGAGCAACAGTCGTACGGCTGGGACCCACAGAGATACAGGGTGCAGCATGACAGCTGTGCTCTGGACCAAATAACAGGTACACGTCTACCAACCTCTACTTATCTAAACATTAACAAAAAAGGTAGTTTAATAAAAGTCTATATCTATCCAAACTCAATCAAATTTTTCCCATAATGCAGTATTTACACAAATGAATCTTGTTTTTACAGCACTGTCTGCTCTTCACTCTAAAACTGTGTTTCCTATGACGCTGAAAAGAAGACAGCAACTGCAGAGCGCTCAGTCAAGGTTTGACTCTACAATTTCACTACATAACTAACTCCCAGCTTACAAAAATATGTTCTAAGAACGTTTTGCTAACGTTCCCATTTAGCTATAGTAGTAACGTTAAAGTAAGGTTATTTCTGAATGTTCGCTGAACGTTTTTTTTCCCCTTGCTTATGTGAATGTTATTATCATGGAAATGTTTCTTTTAAATATTACCTGAACATTGTTATTTCAGACGAAAGTCCAACTAAAATGTTTCAGAAAAGAATGTTCCATGAACAATGTATAAATAACGTTTTTATGTTAATTATTAAAGAAGTGTGAATGAACGTTCTATTAACGTAACTATGAGAGAACCTTGCCACAATGTTAGCTAAATTCCCTGTCAGCTGAGCTTGTACACATTTGACAGTGCTGGGTTTTTTTTTTTTAAACATATTTTGTCTATTTTCAGTCGTTCTACTATACTGGTTGAGCTGAAGACGGATGGAAACACAGAGGCCTTGAACTTTGCCCCTGGAGATCATGTGGGGATTTTTCCTGAGAATTCTGCAGAGTTGGTGAATGGTATTGTGAAGCATCTCCCAGATGCCCCTCCTATTAACCAGAGCCTTCACCTGGAGTCCCTCTCTGACTCTAGCCCTGGTAACAATCACTAATGGCAGTTATAATAAAATATATGCAAGTATAGTTGAGAAGGGAAATCCAAGCTTATTTTGATGTCTCTTTCCTGTGTTGTCTTGCAGAGGAAATTAAATGGCAGACAGATGAACGTATCCCTGCTTGCACTCTAGTCCAGGCTCTTACATACTTCATTGATATCACGACTCCACCTTCACAAAGCCTCCTGCGCAAACTCTCTACAGTGGCCGGTCAGGAAGAGGATCGCAAACGACTTGAGGCACTTGCATCGGTAACCTAAATGGACTTTTCTTTACCATTTTATACTAAATTACACATTACCAGTAGATGCATTTAGAGCATTCTACCATTTCTCCATAGGATTTCCAGGAATATTCTACATGGAAAGATTTCTACAGGCCCACCTTCTTGGAGGTGCTTGGAGAATTTCACTCTCTAAAAGTCCCTACCGCCTTCCTTCTCAGCCAGCTTCCTCTGCTGAAGCCCCGTCTGTATTCTGTCAGCTCCTCATTGGACCGTCATCCGAACGAGCTGCACCTCACGGTGTCTGTGGTGGAGTACCACACCCAGGGTATGATACTAAACATACAAAACAAAGATATTGGATTGTTCTTTCATAATCAAACACCGTGTGAGACATGAAGTTGACGTTCTGTTCTGTTTTATCGTAGCTGGAGAGGGCCCAATGCATTTTGGCACCTGCAGCACATGGCTTAACACCATCAAAAGAGGACACACAGTCCCCTGCTTCGTTCACCGGTACTGATGATAGTTAGTTAAAATGCTGAATCTCATTTAAATACTTAAAAGGGACATTTTAACATTCTGTACTTGTTTAATGCTCATTATTTCAGCTCGGGTGGGTTCCATCTTCCAGAAGACCCAAGCACTCCTGTTGTTCTGATAGGGGCTGGCAGTGGGATTGCTCCTTTCCGCAGCTTCTGGCAACAGCGCATTCATGACATGAAAAAGACAGGTAATATAAGTGAGTTCTCAATTTAAGGCCATGAAGTTTAGACACGAAAGCATATTATGATGATTCTTGCCATAAGAGGCATTGAGGTTCCATCCAAACCAGTTATTTCAATATCCTGCATTTTATTTGACGAGTTACACACTACTGTTCAAAGGTTTGGTGTCAGTAAGATTTTATTCAGCAAGGATGCATTAAATTGATCAGAAGTGACAGTGAATACCTTTACACTGTTTCAAAAAAGTTATATTCCACAAAGGAGAACAACTGTTTTCAAAATTGATAATAATAATAAATGTTTCTTTAGCAACAAATCAGCATATTATAATGATTTCTGAAGGATCTTGTGACACTGAAGACTGGAGTAATGATGCTAAAAAAATTCAGCTTTGCCTTCACAGGAATAAATTACATTTTGAACATATATTCAAACAGAAAACAGTCATTTTAAATTATTTTATTATACAACATTACTGTTTTACTGTATTTTTAAATTGAATAAATACAGCTTTGATGAGCATAAGATTTCTTACCGACCCCAAACTTTTAAACAGTACTGTTGCATATTGTAGGTATTTAAGTTTAAACAGAACTGTCTGTGGTTATATGTATTTTAAATCCTCAAAGTTTTTGTCCTAAATGAATTGCCTTTATTTAATTGACTCATTTTTAGGTCTGCAACTGTCTCCTATGACACTGCTATTTGGGTGCCGCGATTCACAAACAGACCATCTGTATAAAGTAGAAACACTGAAGTTGAGACTTGATGGCATTCTGGGCAATGTCAATACAGCTTATTCTCGCCAACCCGATAAACCAAAGGTACATCTTTAAAATTCTGTTTATGCTGTACTATGCTCAAAATAATTTATTTATTTGCGTGTCAAAAATCAGTAAGGCTCTCTCAGTCTGCACTGGTATCAGTTTGTGTCTTCTGTCTGTGACTAAGGCTTGTGTTGTTTGGAACAGATGTATGTGCAGGACGTCTTGAGGGAGCAGCTGTCTGAAAAAGCCTTGGAGGTTCTACACAAGAACGCAGGTCATCTGTATGTCTGCGGTGGCATGCACATGGCCCGTGATATCGCTAGCACTTTGCAAGATATCCTGGCGAGTAAAACAGGCATGACCATCATGGAAGCTGGAGAATATCTGGAGAGGTTGAAGGTGAGATTCACTGTTTCAATCCTCATGTCCTTGTATGAACTTATATTATGAATATGTGAGCGGTGAACTCAAGATCTTTTTGTTGGCAGGTGGAGAAGAGATACCATGAAGACATTTTTGGAGCCTAATAGCAGAGATCTGCTGCATCATGTAAAGTAAAATCACAGTTTTACCACAAGCTGGGGTACCGGGAACTATATTTAACTAATGCGATTCTAGTTTTCCCACTATTTATGTTCGTGAACACTTTTAAACTGATGTAAATATAGTTTTTCTTTATTTACATTAAACAAGATTGGCTTACCCTTATAGTAGGTGGGCTGCGATTTGATTTAAAATGCTCTATTTTAAGAGAAAAATGTATGGCTTTAGTTTATTGAGCGTATTACTTTTTGATTATATTTAATTTCTGAAAGATTCTTCTGACATTTTCTAATGTCTTTTATGTACCGTATGACTTTTTCTTTAAATTAATTGTTCTAAGACGCAATAAGTCACCAGCATTTGATATTTAATAATATTTTATTCTTTATAATCTTTTATTTAATCTTAATCTTTTTATTTCATATAATTATTCATTAAAATAAAAAATATTCCTAAATAATTGTGAAATGTACTTAGGGCAACACATAAAAATAGATGTGGAGAAAATGTGTTTATGAAATGTATAATAAATAAATTCAATAAATAAATCGTCAGATTTTTCTGTTTCATTATTCCTGCTAAAATTGTGTGTGTGTGTGTGTGTAGAGAGAATGTGTTTGGGGTTTGCAATTAAACTCACAATGAAACTAATAAACTAATATATTAATAGTAAACATTTAATAACATCTAAATAAGTAATCAAACATTGAAATGTATGCCTCTTATTTCTTTAAATTCTTTCAAGACACCATGTTGTGTTGCAAAGGCACGCACCCATAGCAACAGTAACCAAGCAAAATGAAACAATTGGTTCATTCTATATACTGTTGTGACGCCATGATGAGTAGATTTAGTAAGGAGATTCAACTGAAGTGGATCAGGATGAGGTGGAAGCAGAAAAGCAGAAAGAGAGTCTAGAGAAGAATGATAGTGAACAAGAATAAAAAGAAAACACAGAGAACCTTGGAAAATGATTCATGTCTGGTAAAACTTTGCAAGAGGAATGTATTATTAGAACAAAAAAAACAAAACAAGAACATAGTGGAAATAGGAAGACAGAAACAAAAATGAAGACCTTGGTGAAGAAAGTGGATGTGGCGGTAGATAAAGAGGAATGGAATAAAAAAGGTTGTGCAAGTTATTGGTGAAAAGTCTGAAGCAATAATCTGCCTCACGAGTTCCAAGAATAATATCAGACCATTTATAGAATAATTCAAGAATTATGCTGAGCTGAGATCTGAGGTGTCACATGACAGTATTGACCCACATGTCAGTTTAATGAGTGAGCAGCTTCACACAACACTAACCTCGAGCGACTGAGAGAGACAGAAAAGGAAGCGAAGACCACAGGTGAGCAAAAATAAATGTAGATAGCATTATTTTAGGAACCAAATTAAGGATTTCTTGTTACTTCATTCACTATAGATAAAGACCTACAATAGTGTTATGCATGGTCAATTTATCTTTTGAAAACCACATTTCTCATGCTACAAGCTAAGCTATAAAACATGCTAAGTTATTTGGTTCTGATACAGAAAAGCTAATTTAGTACTGTAAACTACTGGTACAGTTTGCTTATTTTTAGTAAGCAAGCAATTTGTAATGAGAGGATAAAAACCAAATTCAGTAATTCAGCTACATTAGTCTGCCTGAATTGAAACAAATTCCCAAGATAATCTTGAAAGTAATATATGAATATATATTATGAACAACGGCTACGCTAATCTTTCTGCATTTGCTTGGATGCTCATACCGAGGTTACCAGAGACGCCACCAGCTCCAGCTCCGGTCCAGATCCAACCTGAGGCCTACCAGCCAAATGATGAGGACATCAGTCTTCTAGAATGAATTTCACAGATGTCACAGAAAATAAACCACTACAAACTAAAGCCCATAGCAGATATATAACAAAATGGAAGGCTTTGTAAAACAAGAGCGATGTCAACTTACATTAGACCAGTGGTCCTAAACTCCAAGGACCCCCACTGTTGTATATTCATTATAAAAGTGCCCATAGTTCCCTTTCAAGAGTACTCTCATATTACGTAAGTTTACTCCTTTTTTTGAGAATATGAAGCCAAAAATAATCCTTATAATTTATATAATGTAAAACGCAGTGCAGCTGCACAGCAGACCCAGGCAGAGCATACTGGCGCACTGATTGGCTGTGCTGTGGCAACTGCACGAACCTATGTCGAGGCAGCTGAGGCGTGCACCAATCGGGCACTTCGCGCCAAAAAAAAGGACGTCTAGACACTGCTAAATTTAACATATTTAAGCTATAAAAGCCCATGTAACACCATAGGATTCAGATTTAATCTCCTTCAGCAGACTCACCCTTCGCTGAACTCCGGATCCAGAAGTCGCCGCTGTTGATAAGGCCTTCAGTGCTACCAGCACCTGCTTCGCAGTCTGAGGAAGCCGGATCCTGCCTTCGCTGGACTCTGCCTTCAGCCGCTGTTTCCGCTACACTGTAAGGATCGGTTTTGGTACTAAGACAAAAGCTGAGATACACACCCCAGCAATTGAACAATAAAAGTCACTAATCTTGAGAGAAGATCTCACAGAAACTGTGTGACACCACCCTGACAAACATTTCACCCCCTCCCCATTTTGCCCTCTCCTTGCCCTGTTTTCAAGTCACCAAATCCAGATATACCAGTGATGATGTATCTTGTAAATCTATTGTTTAATCCCTTTCATGTTTGATGTCTTTTTAAAGGTCTCGGTGCGAATGGTTAAATGGTCTCAGTTTCACTGCAGTCACTAGTAGTATTAGAAAGATTGAAAACTAATGAGAATTCAGTTCTCCTTTTAAGGAGTCTCTTCAAAGATATCTGATCCATTCCCCCAAAACCAGGTGGTTGTGTTGCAAATATTTACAACCCTTTTGTTCTAGTTGGAGTATTTAAGGCTGGGTAACCAAACTTTCAGGGGGAAACATTCTGTAGTCAGAACACCCATGTGGTGCTGGGTCAGTGTCTTTGAGACACTGACCCAAACTGCATGTATTGTGCCAGACATGATGTCTCTTTTAAATTATTTTCATATTGCTTTGCAATTGTGTTTTATGTTTTTACGCTGATCAGTTGTGTACCATGGATTCTTGTTTACTTATTTACTTTTCCTGTCTGGCCAAAATAAATGTTAATCTTGATTTATCTTGTATTATTCTGAAATCATTATTCTAGTATGGATCGATGTATACTCCTTTATTTCCGCAAAATCTAGGGGTTATGATAGATCACACCGATGACGGCACGACTGAAGCATGGGGTGCGCGATATTCCGATTTCTGACTATCGCTGGATTGGCAGGTTGCAGTTCGTGAATATTACTAAAATTACACTTTTTGTTGAGTGAGCATGTGCAACCACTTAAAGGTAAAATATTAATTCTGCATCCTCTGACTAATTACAGAAGTAACCATTTTGTGCCCGTGAACGCGCATCCGGAAGCGTCCGTTTCTCTGCGATATTGGGTCTCTCGATGAACGAATATGAAAACTAGGAAGATACAAAGAAAATCAATGATCAAAATTAAATCGCAACTAATCGTAAAATCAGCTGATAAACTCTAAATGTAGCACACTTTATGGAGTCACTTAGAATTGGAGTCAGATAAAATTATTAATGGAGTCAGATTTAAAATGAGGTATCAATAAATTAAGAGAATTCCTTTTGACCAAGCCATTAGCATCCGGTTTTGGGGCTAAATGGATGGAAGTTTACAACACCATCTGGCGAGCCAATATCCTGTTAAGCCGTGTGTGTGTTGCCGCTGCAGCACTCACACAAAGAGCCAGGCGTTGTTGAAAATGCCTCGTATTTCCTGTGCCTCCTGTACAGGCACCCTCTTTGTGAAGATCGGCACATCCTGTGCACCGTGTGCCTGGGCCGTGAACATGTGGAAGTGGCACTCTGTAAGGGCGGCTGCCCTGAGTGTGACGAGATGGTGCTGCCGACCCTGTGGGCTCGACTCGCCATCTTCGATGAGAACCCTGCTCACTAGAAGAAACGTTGCGCGCAGAGAATGCCGGAGCAGGCTGCGCCAGAACAGACAAGTGAGCCCATGCCGAAAAAACTCGCTCTCTGATTCTCCCTCTCCTTTCTTGTTCGTCAAGGATGATCAGCTCCCCGCTGAGTTGGCGGCCGGTACTGTGTCCTTTGGTGGTCCAGAAGTGGAAGAGGACGTGGATGACAGCCTTTCCCTCGCTGCATCCGGTAGTGATGACTGGTCGGGCTTGGTCGCGGACCCCGCTCCCTCTACCTTTGCTAGTTCCAGTGGTGTCAGAGCCAACATCGACTCTGAACTCATTCGCCTGCTGACCAGGGCCGTGGATGACCTCGGGCTCGAGTGTTCTCATCCTGAGGAGCCCACACGAAGCAGGCTGGATGAGTGGTTTTTGCAAGGCCGCCGTCTGACCTGGCCCTGCGCACAACGAAAACCACCGCCCTGGCGATTGGCAAGAACATGGCGAACCTGGACCCATACTCATGTGGAGTGCCTAAAGTGCTCTCCTTTCTTCGAGAGCTTTTGGACGCGGGTCGCTCCCCCTCCACGCTCAAAGTATATATTTGGCTGCCATGGCAGTGTCTCACGCTCATGTGGCCGGACAGCCACTGGGGAGAAGCGACCTAGTCGCACGCTTCCTCAGAGGAGCTAGGAGGCTGAACCCGCCTCAACCCCCATCGGTTCCTATATGGGACATTTCCTACGGTCCTAGAGGCCATGAAAGGTCCCCCATTTGAGCCATTTCAGTCTGTGAGCCTGAAGCACCTTTCGCTAAAGACTGCTCTCCTCCTGGCACTAGCTTCAGTCAAGCGAATTGGTGATTTACATGCACTCTCAGTGAGCGCTTCCTGCCTTGAGTTTGGGCCTAACGACTCCAGGGTCGTCCTCAAACCAAGACACGGGTATGTACCCAAAGTGCTCTCCACTCCGTTCAGAGCACAGATCATTTCGCTATTAGCTCTGCCCTCGTCTGAGGATGAAAGAGACGCAAATCTACTCTGTCCCGTCAGGGCTTTTATAGTTTATCTAGAGCATTCCGCCGCTTCTAGACAATCGGAACAGCTCTTCATATGCTTTGGCGGCCGCACCAGAGGGTGCACAATCACAAAGCAGAGAATCTCGCTGGCTTATGAGTCAAAGGGTCTCTGCTGCCCCATAGGGGTCAGAGCTCATTCCACCTGAGGCATGGCCTCGTCTTGGGCTTGGTCCAGTGGAATACCTCTTAAAGATATCTGGGCGGCAGGCTGGGCCTCTCCGTCCACATTTATCAAATTCTATAACTTGGAAGTTCCTGCGTTACAAGCTTTGGTTCTTTCCATATAAACAAATGCTTAATGCATTTTATAACACCATATGGCCCGATTTATCCGGTCTGGTGTTAAATCTTTTACCATAAGGACAAAGTATAACATAAACACTATGTTCTAACATATTCTTTATACTATAAGGTCCAATTATATTTGGTCTAGTTATCCAAGTCCATATACAAAGTATATCATTCTATAACAATAAGGCCCGACTCTGTCCAGTTTAGTTCCTATAATTATATGACAGGAATATTCCTGCATATACCCTTATGTGGGCTCACTGCTCTTTGGCCTCTTATTGGGTCTCATACACTCTTCTATGGTCCTCTGGCTCTCGCACTCAGGCCGTAGTGTAGGCACGCTTACGGGTTCCCATAAGCGTAAGCTAAACTTACGCAATACTAGAGTACTCTCGAAAGGGAACTTCTCGGTTACTTATGTAACCTCGGTTGCCTGAGAGTAGGGAATGAGTATTGCTTAACCCGCAGTGCATGGAAACATTTCTAGCGTCTACACCATAGATCTACACAAATCCACAAATAGGTAGACTCCACCCACCATCTACTTGAGCCAATCAGATTACGGCCATATTGTGCTGACCAATTGTAGCACATTATCGCTCCAACCAATCACGTTTTGGCCAGAGCCGTTAGTTACCACTCCCATAGACTTAAAGCGTGTCATGGAGTGACCAATAATAGTTCCAGCATTGAACCCTGAACCCCATTCATTTCAGTGTAGGCTCATTTGTATATCTCAAGCACACTCCTGGCAAACTGACGAAATTACTGCATATTTTGAGATTTTATGGCATTAGTTGACCTTTCAGGAATATTGATAGAAGATTTATTTTATGAAGCACGTTAGAGTTAATGTTTAGTGGTACATAATATATCGTTAGACTCTAACTTCAGTTAGATAACGTGAGCAGCACTGCAACAGCTACTATATCCAGATGCTATCGGTCATTTCAACAGTTTTTAGATTCTCTGAGATCTTTCTGTCAAAAGCGTCTATGAGAGCTCCATGAACCACGTGACCGCGCGCGCTGCCGGGAGATGATAGCAGGTAGTTTTTCAACGCCTCTGACTTTACACATTAGCGCCATAACGCAGGATTTAGCAAATAGGATTTAGCAGGATTGTTAGGATTTCAAAACAAAGCAGGAACACAGAGCGTCACTGAATGATTCAGTGTTTTGAACGAATCGGTTGAATCAAAGATTCAATGACCTGTTCACAAACGACTGCCTTTTTGAACAAATCAGTCGTTTGAACGAATCGACTCAATTATTCACTCATTAATACCTGCCGCCCCCTTCTGGCAGTTTAGATTCATGTTAAAACATTCTTTCCAACATTTCTTATTTGTATTCAAAAAATTTTTTTTAACAATCTCATAACATAATTTAATTAAGTTGTAATTTTTCAGTGTAGATTATTTAATTTGATTGGTAACAGGCCTATATCGTCTTATTCTAATTTAATGTTGTTGATACAATTTATTAATATTAAAGGAAAGCTGAAGCATATCATATATTTAATAAGATTAGGGGGAAAATGCCTTTTATAAAAGGTAAAATATCATAAATATGCAGATTTAAATGCGACTATACTGTTCACTGAACACTATAGTGAGAATATTGCTTCAGAATAATGATATTTAACTCTGCAGATCACCCGATAGCCAGAATTGTAAGACAGAATGTAAACTGGGCCACAGATGGTAAGCACAATTACATTATCCCAAAACTAACTTAATTAAAATGTCACAGTCCATAATGTTTTTAATTATTAGAATATAGACATTAAGAGAATAAATTGTTATGCAAGTACTTTTACTTTTAATACTTAAAAAGTACATTTAAAATCAGGTACTTTTTACTTAAGTAAGGTTGTCATTGTGTTACTTCTATTTTTACAAAAGTAAATATCTCTCGGGGTATTTGTACTTTTACTTATATAGCACTTATCATTCTATTCATTTTCTGTCTGTCTAATTTATTTATAAAAAAAAATAAAAAAAACTGTCCTGTGTGTTCTGAGCTAGATTAACTGAGACTTGCTACAGCACTTGCATACTGTTGCCCTTGACTGTTCTAGTTGCTTCTTTTGCTCTCATTTGTAAGTCGCTTTGGATAAAAGCGTCTGCTAAATGACTAAATGTAAATGTACTCAAGTACTGAGATTCAGTACTTCCTCCACCACTGCCGCTGTGCTATTGTGCTTAGATCAGGGAATCGCTTCAGTCGATTTTACCTGAATCCTATGGTGTTACATGGGCTTTTATAGCTTAAATATGCTAAATTTAGCAGTGTCTAGACGTGCTTTTGGGCGCAAAGCAACCCGATCGGTGCACACCTCAGCTGCCTCGCCATAGGCTATATTCATGGCTAGAGTCAGGTTTAGTTAATCAACAATAAACCTAAATAAGAGGTAGATTCTTTTGTAACTAAACTAAATTTGGATTTACTTGGTTAAAACCTTTTCAAAAGTATCAACAGAATAAAACAGGTTCCTCAAAGGAGTAGAATGATTACAGTCCAGTAATATGGACAGTGGGTTCCAACACTTTGATGAATTTTCTCTTGATAGTAAAAATGTATGTGTGAGTCATGAGTGTTCCATAGAGTTAAGATTGTATTAATGTACATGATTTTATCAGGTCTAGACAGAGGTGTCAAAAGTATTCGCATTCATTACTCAGGTAGAAGTATAGATACTGGGGTTTAAAAAGACTTCTGTAGAAGTTGAAGTATCAACTCAAGGTTTTTACTCAAGTAAAAGTGTAAAAGTACTGGTTTCAAAACTACTTAAAGTATAAAAGTAAAAGTAATGTAAGGGGAAAAAATGCCATTAAAAGGGTAGTTCACCCAAAAATGAAAATTCTGTCATCATTTACTCACCCTCAAGTTGTTCCAACCTGTATGAGTTTCTTTGTTCTGGAGATTGAAGAATGTTTGAAACCAAGCAAATAGAGCAACCATTGACTGCCATAGTATTTTCCCCTACTATGGCAGTCAATGGTTGCTCTATCTGCTTGGTTACAAACATTCTTCAAAATATCTTCAGAACAAAGAAACTCATACAGGTTTGGAACAACTTGAGGGTGAGTAAATGATGACAATTTTCATTTTTTGGTGAAGTATCCCTTTAAGGACAAAAGATTAGGCCGTGCCACAGTGCATACCCCACCTCCTCAAAAAAAAAAATTTTCTAAAGGCCATAATGACTATAATGTTATATTAAAAAGTTAATGTTGAACATTTTTAGTTGCACTTGGCTATGCGTTTCAGCCGCATATATTCCCATTGAAAATCAACGCATTTTAGGACAATGCAAATACATTAAAGAACCATATGTGTACTACTGAGCATTAACGTGTTTCATGGAGCGGAAGATTTGATGACTAGTTGCCTATAAATATTGTAAAGGTGCAAAAAGTCAAAATTCAGAGGCATGTTATCAATAACCATTTTTTGAATGTGTGATCAGTGTGGCCAGATTGGGTAGACGATTTCCAGCCCAAAAAAACTCACCAAATGTACATTTATACATTTAAAAAAAAATGGTTATTGATAACATGCCTGGTTATTGATAACAATTTTGCACCTCTTACAATACTTATAGGCAACTAGTCACTCCAAGAAAAAAAAAAAAAACTTTAACTGCCAAAATAATATGATATTATTTTATTGCCATACCAATCAATGTTGATAAGTAAGTTACCATTTTATCTCCTTAAAACATAACATTGATGATAAAAAAATAAATAAAAAATCCCAGTAAAACTATGACTATATGTCCAGGTAGAAACTGTCAAAACGGCTATCCCTCAGAAAAACACATACATCATTTTCAATGTCAACAGTAAGAAGCCAATTTACTTTAAAAAGGGCTCAATATATAGATTGGAAAAAGCAATGTAATAAACAGGCATTTCACACGTTAATGCCCACACCACTGCCAAAATGCATAATTAATTGATACTGTACAATAATCCGCCAACAAAAAATAACAACAATGCGCTTACCTTTGTGTTGCACTTTGCTTTGACAAAACTACAGTATGTCTTTCGTGAAGTACATGGCACATGCACTTAGCACAGTCAAAGCAGATTAATCGTTGATTTAAAGCTCTTTCAGCAGCTGTCGGGGTTGCTAGTTGCAGATGTCCTAAGTGTGTATATGACGATGGACAGGAGTCACGGTTATATTTATAAAGAGTCTTCGAGTCACAGGTGTTTGAGAGTTGAGTCACTCTCCCACTCTTTACTGTAGATACAATTTACTGTATATTTATGCCACTGGCATTGCTCACTGGAATATACAGCTACGAGTCATTGCGCTAAAAACCAGGCTAAAGTCATGAATGAGCACGTCTGCCTGCTGATCGCTGATTGGCTGAAAGTGCGGACTCGTCGGCGAGAACCCGCCCTATCTGGCAACATGGTGTGTGATTTGTGCAGGTGCAGGCGTGATTGATCGCGTACAACCCAATAGGGTGTCTGAATGGTTTGTGTATATCCTTCTCATCCAACCACAATCAAATTCACTCTGTCCGGATGGCGCGATTTATCTGGATAGTTGTTGTTGTTTTTTATGACAAGCCGGAATGAAAACATGCCGAAATGGAATAGGAGTAACGAGGCTATTTTTAAAATGTAAGGAGTAGAAAGTACAGATAATTGCTTGAAAATGTAAGGAGTAGAAGTAAAAAGTAGGCTGAAAAATAATTAATCCAGTAAAGTATAGATACTCAAAATTTCTACTTAAGTAAGGTAACGAAGTATTTGTACTTCGTTACTTGACACCTCTGGGTCTAGAAATCACACTTTCAAAATTAGGCAACCTCATAATATACAGTGGTAACCCTGGTTCCTCAAAGAAAACAGTTTTAAATTAAAATAAGAAATGTCTTTAGTTGAGTTATCTTAACTTATTGCTGGTTTGTTTTGTTTCCTTTTAAGTCATCTAAAGCCCCAGGGTTGAGAACCTTGACATTAAACAGTACAAGTTATAACATTTACAATGCAAAATTTCAACCAGTTACAATTTAAATGGGCTGGTTGACCCAAAAATGAAAATTCTGTCAACATTTACTCACCCTCAAGTTTTTCCATACCTGTATAAATTTCTTTCTTCTGCTGAACATAAAAGATATTTTGAAGAATATTGGTAATCAAACGGTTGATGGACCCCATTGACTTCCATAGTATGAAGAAAAGAAAAAAAAATACTATTGAAGTCAATGGGTCTCTTCCCCTGTTTGATTTCCAACATTCTTCATATCTTCTTTTGTGTTCAGCAGAAGAAGAAAAAAATTCCATACAGGTTTGGAACAACTTGAGGGTAAGTAAATGAGAACATTTTTTTAAGCAATTTTTGGGTCAATTATCCCTTTAATGAAATCTGAATTAAATATAATTTCGTAACATTTTATCAAGTTACCAAACTGTTTGTAAGTAGTCTCTATTAAAGTGATCTCTTAATAAAAATATGCAAACACAAACACACTTTGGAAAACAATTACTTTTAATTCATTTATTTATTTATTTACAAAGAATACAAAAAAAGTGAAAAGTGAATCAAGTCTGCTGCAGCATCATGTTCATATTTCGCTCTATATGGGGGGGAAAAAACGTAATTCAGTAAAAATCATAAAATATTTATCTTAAATAAATACAGAAACACTTAAATGTTAACAAGTTGGGTTTCTTATTTATACACCGTAGTACAGCTTAAAATTAATTTGTAAAAGGTTAAATTTTAGCAACAATCTGTGAAATTATAGGGGTGAAAAACTAACCGCTGTATCTTTATTTCCGATGTGACTTCTTAGATGCTGCAGCCTCTCTACGACCTTGTTTTAAACCCTGTGTAAGAAACAAAAGAGTATGAGAGAGATTTTTCTGAGAATATAAAAAAAACAGTTGCACAAAATATGTTTTTGAATGGCAAGAAGAATAACTGTACCAAATAGTATCCTGTGTGATAGCCGCTCATGTACCAGGAAATAAGCATACTGCCCAAAGCCTCGTCATCCTCTGGAGAGTCTGGACTCATTGGTGGAGGAGGTGGGATCATCTGGACCAACAATTTTTAAAAAAAAGTTAATTTGCCCTATGAAAAGCTGCAAGTGTTTTTACTAGATCACTTTTCATGACAGAAAAAGTTCATAGATCTGAAAGGTCTCCAGCTGCTTCTTACCGGGGGACCGGGTGGAATCATGGGAGGCCATCCAGGGAAGAAATGTCCAGGACCTTCTGATCGTCTGCTATCCGTCTGAAGAGAACAGAGTCTTAATGCCAATTCACACAGAGGATGATAATTACGATGATAACTAGAATGTTTTAATAACCATTATAATTCTATGGAACAATTTTTTCCAGCTGATGAATGATAAAAACATTGCCAGCCAATCAGAACCAACCCAACTTTAAAGAGCTTGAGCATTTAAAGTGGCAGACGACAACTGCAGTGCATGCTTATATTAAACAGAACGTTATTGTCTGATCTGCCGGCGATTTGATTTCGCCCTGCAACTCAGTCTGGAAACCTGTACATTAATTTCTACTGCTTCTGTTACACTTTTGCAGGAACCAATCATAGACTGGCTTATCCACCTGGTGCGCTATTGGCAGGTTTAACACGATGAAGGATAGAGAAGCGATGGATCGATGCCCGTTGATCACACCTCTTGTGGTCTGATTGGTTGAAAGACGATCCAATTGCGTACAGAGTCATTTAAATTATGCTCGTTGATCACACCTCTTGTGCAGTAGAAAATACAGAGCAGACTCCCCAGACCAATATTCAATCTTAAAATGAGCTTGGTCTGGTGATAGCCAGACAAGTGTTGGTGTGGATGGTAATATAGTTATTTTTTTATAGTTTTTTTGTTCTTGGTGTGAATGGGCCTTTCATCTTTTGTGTAATACAATATAAAAGCTACTCATCTCACATTGCAATGCTGACTATAACAAGGTATTATATTATAGCAAGGAAAAATGGCAGTCACAGATGTTTAATTAGGCCTGTCATTACTATCATGTTTTTTTTATTTATTGTATATTATAATAAAATAGGCCCATATGATTTACTTTAATTCTGTGAAAATTAATATTTATATAATAAATATAATATAATGCAGTCTGATTAAACAAGCCTTCATTTTGTATGAAGGAAGACCTTTGACCATCATTGCATACTTTGTAACTTTTTTTGGTAACACTTTACAATAAGGTTGTATTAGTTAACATTAGTTAATGCATTAGTTAACATGAACTAACCATCAACAACACCTCTGTTCAGCATTAGTTAATCTTTGTTAACGTTAGCTGACATGATTTGTTTATGTTAGTTCTCAGTGCATTAACTAATGTTAGCAAGATTTTAATAATGCATTAGTAAATGTCGAAATTAACATTAACAAAGATACATAAATGCTTTATAAGTGTTCATTATTAATTCATGTTAACTAATGCAGTAAACTAATGAAACTTAATGTAAAGTATTACCCTTGGTTTTTTATAGATAAATGTGTGCATATGTCCGTTTAAGCTAAAAAGAAAATGCAGTCAAAATGCTCGAGAGCGGTTATAAATTCGGCATTCACGTGCTGTCTGCGTGGATCTGTGTGTGCGCACAGAACAGCGCGAGTCCTCTTGCGCTTGATGCTCGACTCAAAACATATGCAAATAATAAACTTTCACTCTAGGATGGTTAAACTTTGCAATTAATCCTCTAATCACATGTGTTCTGATCCGGGATGCAGCTGGCCCGTACGAATCACGGATCAACTACGATCCCTATACTTGACATCGCACATCCTGCTATGTGACTATCGCGGATGCGCATGTCGCGCTATTGATGCTAAAACTATATAATCGCGCGACCTTAAATTAAACTGCACACGATTTGGCAAAGGCTGTGATTTTTTTATTCTCAGCTTGTTGGTGAAGCACAGCTTTGTGATTAGTAGTAAATGTGCACCGTCTAAAGCACAGAAAGTCCAAATATCCCAGCAGGAGTACAATAACTCACGTCATTCGAGTAAATCCCTATGGGCATCATAGTAATTGCTGTAGCTGGATAAACCGAGGATTGAAACGATTTGATTAAACATGACTAATAAACACACAACTACAACAATATATGGTTTATCGGAGTTTTTAAAGCCTGCTCAGGTATTTTCATGATAATAAAATATATTCATACTTCAGTGCTAATCGGCATAGCCTTTATCTCTGTATAGAAAACTATGGAATAATGAAGAATCAGTGTAAGAAGCCACATCATCTCACAGAAGGATGCACAACTGTCGTTATGAAGTGAGTTTCAAGTAAAAAACATGTTAAATGTTGTCTTTTTTGGACAAGAGGTTCATATATGCTTCTCATGTTTGGAAAGATGTTTGATGTGTTTTGCTTTTTCAAATGCATGTTAGAAGCGACTCAAACTCGCAGTGCTTTCAAATGGAGCAGCATTTACTACTGATCACAGAGCTGTGCTTCACTGACAAGCTGTGCATAAAAAAATAAATCGCAATAAGACAAATTGGTTTAAGTGCGTTTAATCGTGCAGCCCTAGTTTGCATTATTGAATAATTATTTTCCTGTTTATCACTGTAAAGCTGCTTTGAAACATTCTGTATTGTACAACGCACTATATAAATAAAGGGGACTCGACTTGATTAATCAATCACGACAGGCCTATTTTTAACATTCACCTTTTGGAAGTGTTGTCCAGGTGGGGGTCCAGGTGGAAGTCCAGGTGGGAAACCAGGAATCCATGATGGAGGACCCATGGGAGATCTGCCTTTAGATTTGTGCTTCTGATGACCGGACTGCTGTGGGGTATAAGATCGATCACTCTCCTCTGTGGAGGACTCGGTCTCTTTGACCTGCATCTAGGCAAGTGAATAGAAAGATTAAACAACTGCATCATTAATCCCTAAAATTAATACATTGATAGCAATGCCATACGCCACATACATCTGCAGTTTTCTGAGCGTCTTCCTCCAAATCTGAAGCCTCTGTCAGAAGGTCACTGAGGTTATGCTCCTCCTCATTACCATAATCAGTATACAAGACCACACAGGTGCCCTTCTCCTGATCGATTGAGGAAATTGTAGCAGTGTACAAGTTCCCATCTTCAGACCAGTGTGCATAACAGGAGTCCCCGACCTGCCACTGTGTAACACATTTCAGTATACCTGTATTATTTGGAGAGTGATAGTCCAAATCAACTCACGTAGTGACGCCATTTGTGATTACCTCTTTATCAGGTGCTGCGTTACATCTTTTTCTGCTTTTACTCTTTTTGTTGTTTTTCCGCTTCTTTCCAGGGTCATCTTTTTTGTGTGGTGTCACATTGTCCTCTCCTTTCAATGCATTCTGGTGGGTTGAGGAGGAACGAGAGAAAAAAAAAACAGTATGGTTACTGAAGAAGCAAATAAAATGGTATTGTATCGCACCTCTTTTAAGCGTCATTACCTTGAACGACGCAACCGCTTTATCATATGCTTTAATCAAAGCTGTATCATCCCAGATGTCAGAATCATCACTCTGAAGAAAGAGAAGAGATCATGAACACTGAACTTTTTTTTATGCGTTACGTCTAACAAAGATGTAGCATTGTTACTCCACCTGATTGAAAGATCAAAACCACTTAGAACCGTAAACTAGTATTTTTGGACTTTAACCTCCTAAGACCCAGGAAAAGACTTTTGAATTTAGTATTTTTTTCACGTCATTACGTTGTTTAGACTAGAGCATAAGAAACAAATGGAAAAAATGTTTTTGGAAAAATGCCATTTTATTCATGTTATGCTATGTCCTTGTAAGTGGACACCAGGACTCAAGTTGTTTAAAAAAAAAAAAAAAAAAAAGACATGAAATATATGCAAAAATTCATTTTCATTTAATTTTTTTTAACTTAACTTTGTTTAAAAATGATTCTCAACTATATTATGAAAGACATAAAGGAATGAAATATATAATTTTACTTTATGCAATATGTGGGTAAAATGGCCATACATGGGGTTACCAATTCAATGCAATGTATCACTGTATGTAATTTGCATATTAATGTGCTCCTTTACATGTAATGAAACAAGAAGTGTAATAATCAGAGCAATAGTTGGCAACATTTTCATACCAATATCTAATATTTTATAGGAACATTGATGTGCGATTTATTTCCCTATACACTTGTTGTGTCCTCCAAATGCCTGATAAACATGATTTAAGTCATGTGGATATGTATGAAATCAATGCCTTTCCTGAGATGTTGATAAACAATTTGAAAATTAGTCAGATTTAAATAATAATTACAATTACAAAATATCATCATGTTTCTATAAGAGTGCAAAATTTGATAATTCAGTCGTTTTTAAAGACCAAGGAGAAGTTGTCCTGGTGAAACCTCAAACAAAGAGTAACGTTATCTCCGAAAAGCCCTGCATGTGCTCTTTACAGGACACCCAGACTGTGACATGTATGATGTCAGAGAAATTCACTAAAATATGATGTCCTCGTACGAAGACAGTGGGACCCAGGAGGTTAAATGTGCAGCCAACAAAATGCTAGCTAGCGAGCAAAACAATCAGGTATTTTAATACGCATCTACAATACAAGCGAGTCAAGCTGAATCTAGCATGATGCATTCTCTTTTAAAATGGTTCTCACCTGACCACGACAAAAAATGACATCTTCTGCACCATTAGCCATGGGGATTTTACATATAAAACCGTCCAACAAAATATTTCCCAAGTGCAACGTGCGCCACTGATGTATGTACGCCAGCAGCCGATGACGCTCAACTCACGCGACACCAGAGATTTCCAATTCGAACTGTTCTTTTGATTCGGATGCTTTCTGAATGATTCTTTTAGGAATCTCACGAATATCTTTCTTTCAGACGTTCGACTACTAATGAACCGTGAACCGAGTATTTTGCGGGTGGGTTCTGAGGTGCAAAAAACTTCAGTATAAATGAATGTTATATTACGTTTCCAAATTAGACCTACTATTGTTTATTAATTGACTCACAGAACTGGGGTGCATGAAATTACAATAAACAGCAACATATTGTTGATATCATAGACAATGCGTTGGACACGAATTAAAATACGTCATGAAAAATATAACAGCTGAATTAGTTTTTTTTGTGTGCCGGTTCTTTAAAACGAACTGTTCTCACGAACCGATTCGCGGAAATGAATCATAAGATTTACTTCGGGCTTACATGTTGCTTAGCAACTCGGATTGCCTCAGAGTGAAACCTCCTGCCTCTGACATATATCTAGCTGTAAATATCTAAAGTTCACAATGCTGGATGCTGCTTTAAGTTCATACGGAGCCCAGGTTGTACTGGCTTCATCAAGCGACGAGAATCATCCACCGGAGAACATCATCGACGGGTCTGTAGATTGCTAAAAGCTGGAAGAAAAGCCAGCTAACTTAGCTAATGTTACCACAACACTTATAACAGCAAGTTATATTCTACAGTATATTAAATATCTGTTGATCTAACTGATGCATTTTATTTATTTCTATAGAAAAGCGGAGACGTTCTGGATTTCAACTGGCATGTTTCCACAAGAGTTTATCATACGCTTTCCAGATAACATGAACATTTTGACTGTCTCCATTCAAAGTTACAACAGTAAATATATAAACACATGCATCCTTATGCAACGCTATCTGTCTTTAATATGGTACTAATAATATATTATCATGCCTTCACATTTATCTTTAATTTCAGTTAAAAGGCTGATAATAGAAAGGGGCACATCAGAAGAAGCTAATAAATTTGAAGCGGTTGCAGACACAGGTAAGGTCTGAAAACGTGTAATTTATTTTCCGTCCTCGTATCTTTTGAGTTTCGTTCATGTGAATATTGTTTGTTTCAGAGTTGGAGCACACAGAGAGCAGCCTACAGGCTAATAATATTTCTGTGAGTTACATTTCAAAGATTTTAATCTCCAGACACAGTAAACCAAGATCTCAACATTGTTTTCCCATTTCTTTTCTCTCCAGGTAAATGTATCAAATACAACACATTTGCGGTTCCTCATATTGTCTGGATATGATCATTTTATCTCTGTACACAAAGTTAGTGTACAATCATGAGATGATCTCCATCTGTTATGTCCTTTTGTAAACTCACATGAAGTAACTTATATGCTTGTTTTAAAATAAATCATACTGGATCACTGTTTATCTTTTTCAACAAATAAACCTTTTCATAATTTCTGTTGTTTAAGTCTACTCCAGTGTTGTTAACTAAAAATATTAAAATTAATTTTCGTTCAGTGAAATAAAGTATATTGTATATATACAATATATACAATTACCCCCCCAATTACACTGAAACTGATGTTCACACAGTACACTAAATTTAACGGTGTGGTGTGTAGGATTGGACTGCAGTACAAATTCAAAATATTGTATAATATTTATCCGCGTTTTAATATGCTCTCGTTCATAGAGATTTTTGATCTGTTTTTATGTTAAATAGCAGTGATTTAATCTAACATTACCTTTGACTTTAAACTATTGTAGTAAACCAAGATGTAGAACCATGGTTTAAAGGTGCAGTGTGTAGTATTTATGAGTGAATTATGAATGTCTTTTATGCCTGTTTCACATCGCAAGCATCAGCGGAGCATGAACAAGCCCATGTTTTGCCGCTGTCCATGATAATGAATGACAGCTGTCCACTGGTACGGAGCAGAGCAAGTTCTTAATTCCTATGAACTTCCATAGAAATTAATTAAAAACGTTCTCACTCTGCTCCGCGCCAGAGGACACGTAGTTACTGTCTTAAATATTAAGGGTACAAAACAACTAGAAAACCATACAACATATGAGACACAACAGTCAATGATTGGTTTTACAGATTTTACTGTTGTCAAACATACAAAGACAAAACAAGTCTATAAAGTTAGTGTGTACTGCCCAAATGACAGGAAATTAATTTAATTCTAAATGTCTACTCTTTACAAAACCAGATTTACATTCTGAAGACACCAAAGCGAGTTTTCTGTGTGGGGGCATTGAAAGCAGCACTCAGACTCAAGCCCAGGACAAGGCGAGTGTCGGCAGGGTCAATGATCCCATCATCCCACAGTCTAGATAGTTAGAGGGAGTGCAACAAAAGTGAAAATTAGACAGGACACCGGGAGTAGGAGGGAAAAAATTAGACATATGCCCTTGTTGTCTGGTGATGATACATACTCTAGCATTCAAAAGTTTGGGACCAGTAAGATTTTTTTCTTTGAAAGAAATACATACTTTTATTCAAGCAAGGATGCATCAAATTGATCAAAAGTGACTATAAAATATTATCTAAATTATATTTCAAATAATGCTTTTCAGTTCTTTTGAACTTTCCATTCATAAAATAATCTTGATCCTTTAACAACAAAAATACCTATTTCCACAAACATATTAATCAACACTGTTGATAAGAAATGTTTCTTGAGCAGAAAATCAGCACATTAGAATGATTTCTGAAAGATCATGTGACACTTAAGACTTGAGTAATTATGCTGACATTTCAGCTTTGGCATCGCAGGAATAAAATACATTTTTAATAGATATAAAATATTGGTGAGCATATGAGACTTCTTTCAAAAACTTTTAAACAACAGTGTATTTTATATAATACACAATTCAAACATACTATCTAGTATCTACATGTCTATCTAGTTACCTGGCACTGGAATAATAAGGGTTTCCCTCTTCCTCAAAGCGTTTGATAATTGGCTCTTTCATTGCAGCTTCCTGCTCTGGGGTAAACTGGAGAATAAACAAAGATGAGTTACTGAGAAACAATCTATACACTTTTTTTTTTTTTTACTCTCAGAAAAAAATAAATTGTAAGAGAGAGAGAAAACAAGCCCAAGATGTATTAAGATTGATGAAAGATGAAATTAAGTAAATTTGCTCTGTTTGTTTCTTACCTCTTTTCCTTCCCTGGCTTTTTGATCCTTAGTTATGGTTGCCAGCACAGTGGCTGCCTGCTCTCCTCCCATCACAGAGATGCGGGAATTAGGCCACATGTACAGGAACCTGGGACTGCAAGGTGCACATAAGATCACATGAACTCTAATGTTATGTTGGGGACTTTTTTGTCCACTATGGGGTGCCCAACTTTCTCTGTGTTTCAGCAAATGGAGTGATTTTTGGTGACAAATCTTATTTTGACACATATTTTGGGAAAATGCTTTGAAAATTTAAAAAAACTCAACAATACACAGTGGAAAATTCACTACCCTTTCGTTATGTTCGGGATGAAAACATCCACTAAATTAAACTGCTGTAAAAATGTATCAAATAAATATTTTTTTCAATTTATTTTGCATAAGTCTATTAATCAGCCTCAGTCCTGATCAAAAACTATTAAAAGGTCCCATGGCATGAAAATTTAATTTTATGAGGTTTTTTAACATTAATATGAGTTCCCCTAGCTTGTATATGGTCCCCAAGTGGCTAGAAATTTTGATGGGTGTAAACCGAGTTCTGGCTGTCTTTCTCTGCCTTTGAGAAAATGACAGCTCAGACGAGCTGATCTGGAATTTTCCTGTTATGACGTCATACCAGGAAAGGTTACCTCCCCCTTCCTCCGCTTTGCCCGCCCAGAGCATTCGGAGAAAATGGATTCAGTTTATGTCAGCACAGGCTTTAAAAACAGACTTTACGATATGGATTTGACAGCACTGCGACAAACAGTGAGTAACAGTGTTCATTAATGCCTGATCTGTGATCAGGGATTTCTGATGTGTAGCTAATCATTCAAGTTCACACAGACTTTCTTTCTAGATTGTTTAATGATCGCCATCTTGATGCCCTAAGCGTAATGCATCAGTAAATCAAGCCAGTGACTAAAACGATCATGTCTGTTAGTAGCATGAAACAAATCCGTTATTTAAGTGATTAAACTACAGAGAGCGATCAAAGAACACTCTTTATAATGTCCGGATCTGTCAATCACACGTCGCGAGTGTATCTGCACACTTGCCCAAACTGCTGTTATAATGAATGACGCTGTTATGCAGCACAGCGAAGCTCTTACTGTATTCATATCGATGTAGTGTTTGCTGTTAGTTGTGGTGAAAGCATTTTGTGAGAGAAAACGCGCTGCAATGAGGAGATCACTGCATTCAACAGACTGCCTGTTTACTCAATGCTCATCACTGCAGCCTTTCATGTGATAGGAATAGATCATAAAATAATGCTATAATCCACTTTGACATTCGTTCATCCTGACGGCTGTAATGGTACATTACATGTGTTACAAAGGTGGAAGACAGAGAGTCGACGTGACTGGGACTGTTTATTCAGATACAAATAAGCTTGCGCTAACAGCACAGCGTTCTCAACAACTCAGTACAATAAATGTAGCGGACCTCGTCCGAATGATGGCTAGACTTTACTGAGGTTTCAGGAGTTTATTGAAACCGTTTATCTCCAAAAATCACCGTAAGAGCTGAACAAAAAACAAAGAAGTGCGCATAAACACCTTGTACACAAACTCTCTCTCCATAGCATTATCAATGACAAAAAATACAGCGAAATACACAAACATGCTCATTACAAATGACAGTAAACAAGCACATATACACCTATTGTCTTTTCGGGGGGTGCTAAACAAACTGTAAACTTTAAATCAGCTTAAACCCACTGAAAGATGAACCGCGAGCTCGCACAAGCTCTCCCTCTTTTTTCATATCCCTCCGTAGACTGCAACACCCGTCAAAATAAAAGTCCCTACTTATGTACACAGATAATACAGACCTAAAACCTATTTAAACGGAAAGAAATGTAAAAAATGTACACAAAAACTAATTATAAGATATATTACAATGAAGTCTGTTACAATAAAACTTCCTCCAGCTCTCCGTGGTTCACGAGTGCCCAGTCAGTCTCTCTCTCTCATGCATGCAGTGCCTCGCTAAACCACGCCCCCTCCGCAACATAATCTAACACTCATTTCAAATGCAAAGATGTCAGCCAATCACGACAGTGGGCGTTTTCACTGAAGTCTCACAGCAGACACGCCCCTTAAAACAGGGCATTCAGTGACAGGGCAAACATCAGTATAGAAAAAATGCCTTTTATTTCTAAATTATGACATTTTTTGATGTAAAAATAATACTAACAATAGAAGTAGACCTCAGGAAACATTATAAAATAATAGAAAAATGCCATGGGACCTTTAATGTTTTTTAGTTTTTTTTTTAACTTATTATAATTTTTTTTTACTTATTTTCAATATAAAAAGTGAAAACTTTTGATCACGGTTTAGTAACAATTGGCTTTGATGCATTGTTAGTTTTTGTGCAGCATCAGATGTACATTTTTTCTCCCTCATTTACTGTTGGCTGTTTTTTTGCCCCATTGACTTCTATTATAACCAGGGCTCTGAACCGGTTCAAGGAACGAAAACGAAAACCGGAAACGAACGAAATTAAGAGGAACAAAAACGGAAACGAAATCAAAATCAATTTGAATCGTTCTGAACAGAAACGTTAATTTGAAATGGCCATTAAACGGTTAATAACGTTATTTTATCGTTCTCTTTAATATTTTAATTTGGCAGTGACCAATCATGAATTGAGTAGTACAGCATGTGACGTTGACGGATCAAGCGTGAGTGAAATGCCCGCGCACCATCATCTATGAATCTACCGGTACGCAAGTCAGTATAGAGCGCACATTTTCATGTCTCAAGTACATTTCTTTCCCCGCTGAGGTCTACAATGAAAGCGCAGGTATTGGAGGACATTCTTTTCGTATGTTTAAATAAGCAGTACGGACTTTAAGCTCAAATAGACTGATTTAGGCTAGTGTGTGGATTCCGTTTAAGCCTATCCAAGCAGGCTACTAGCATCTATCAAACATTTTTCCTATAGTCTTTCAGATTGCCAATACAGGACAGGTCAATGTTTTCTATATAGACGGTTGATGCTTCGTATTAAATGGTATGTAATATTGCATTAAATGATCAAGCTTTATTAGCTGACTGAATTTGATTATGTGCTGCAAGGACGTGTTGTGCAGTGTTTGCTTTGAAATTAGCAGTTGACGGTGCATTAAAAGAGCAATGATTATCCAGTTTATTTATTCTTTATTCATGCAATTTTTAAAACAAGTCGTGTTGAAAAAAAGTTATGTACAAAGAATGTTATCACTCTTCTGAAAAGAATTCGGCATAAGAGGCCACTTTCGATTGTCTAACGCTCCATTAAAACAGGTCCGCTGTTTATGCTTTGTAATTAATGCATGTATTTCTGGTTTTAAAATTGTTATGAAATAAATATTCAAGTTTAATTACCATGCGTTATATTATTATTGAGTGAAAATAAGTCTATTTATACATATTTGTTTAAAGTATAGGCTAAATTAAAATAACGTTATTAACCGGTATTTTTTCATATCAAACCGTTTTCGGAACAGTAATGTTTATTGAGGAACGCAAAAACGGAAACGCTATAATATCGATTCTGCTCGGAGTGAACCGATTGATATTTTTTTCCGTTTTTAAGCCCTGATTATAACCATATTTTTTGATTGCAAAGCCATGACACCATATATTCATGCATTCTGATTGGTGGTGGTTTTCCTTGGGAAAAGGTACAATTCGTCATTTTTACTGTTGATCACCAGGTGGCACCATTAATCCTCTAGATAAGCCTATGTAAAAAAGAGCTTAGTTTCTGGCTTTTATATGGAGTATAACAGCATATAAATGAGGGAGAAAGAATTCAAATCTGATGCTGCACAAAAACTAACAATGCATCAAAGCCAATGTTGTTAAGTGTTTTTCCCCCCAAATCAGTGACATAATTTATGAACTTGGCAATTAAAGAGTAGTTTTGATCAGGACTGAGGTTGATTAACAGATTTATGCAAAACACAAAAAAAAAAAATTTTTTTTTTTTTTTTTGTATCTGATACATTTTTACAGCAGTTTAATTTAGTGGATGTTTTCATCCCGAATATAACGAAAGAGTAGTGAATTTGAACAATGAACAAGGGTTAACAAATGAGGTAGTTCACTGTGTGCTGTTTAACTACATGCTGATGTCAACTGGATGCCTTAAGCTGGTTTTTGTGTAGGAAAATAGGAAGTGTAGGAAATAATGTTCGCTGTTAATAACGCTTACCTATAGGCTCTGCCACACATGCCATAGTTCCCCGCACCATACGATCCTCCGATGATGACGGTAATCTTAGGCACCTTGGCACAGGCCACAGCGGTCACCATTTTAGCTCCATCTTTAGCAATACCGCCGGCTTCATACTCCCTGCCAACCATGAAGCCTAATAAAAAGAGGAACGGAGTACATCATGAGGTGCAGTAGCAATTTCACTAGGACTCATTCAGAATCAGAGCACTGTATTGTCACATTAAAATTAAAGGGTTAGTACACCCAAAAATGAAAATTCTGTCATTAATTACTCAATTGCAGAAATTGTTGAATAAAGTCGTTATTCTTGTTTGTTTTTTTGCACACAAAAAGTATTCTCAATGCTTCATAAAATTTAAGTCCCTGTAAAGGCCATTCTGAGATTTGTTTCTAAACCCATAATAAATGTTAGAAATGTATTGCTGAAACACATTACAAAGACTGAACTGTGTAGTACTGAATTGTGGAGTTAGACCGTTAAACAGTTTTTCACCATTGCTGTGTTCCGGATTTTTGGGCGGGAGCTAAAACGGTGGCTCGATGACGCACTGGAGTCACTGTGCATAATATGGCCCCTCCCCCAACACGATCATAACTAGAGCACACATTCGCATCAGTTTGCCCGCTCTATAATTTACAAAACAAAAACGATGCTGTCAAGAAAAGGTGGATTCATTTTGTGAACAGCTACCTTGATGGAGAGCTGAGGATCACCACCAACACCCGCCTCTGCAGTGACTTCACACCGGATAATTTTACAAACTTTCATCGGAGGCAACTGGGATTCACTGACAATCCGCAGCAGAATGGGGCAGATTATCTCCCGCGCCAGCCTTCATCCTCCTGTTTTTCTACCTTTCTGGGCCTTGAACATGACAATTAAATTGAGGTCTATGGAGGGGCCTGAGCGCTCTCGGATTTCATCAGAAATATCTTCATTTATGTTCTGAAGATGAACGAAGGTCTTATGGTTTTGGAACGACATGAAGGTGAGTAATTAATGACAGAATATACATTTTTGGGTGAACTAACCCTTTAAATGTATACATTCAGATGAAGTATGCATACTGACCTGTAATATTTTGAAGAAAGAGGAGTGGAATGTTTCTCTGACAGCAAAGCTCAATGAAATGAGTTGCCTATTCAATAAAAAAATATATATATTTCTGAAAACATTTTTCCAGAAATGTCTAGCAGTCATTTCGAAAAATATATATTGTCTATCCACTTTCATTGAATGGAAAAGAGCAACCTGGAAGATGCTAACTAATTTGGCTTCCACAAAAAAAAGAGTAGATTATGAATTTTCATTTATATGTGAACTATTTAACTATTGCTTTGTCCTGTTGTGACACTTCCTTAAGATAAAATTTAGCTAGTTTTTCTCAATTTCCATACACAGCGCACTGCACTGGAAGTTGCGTTGGCCACTGGGGCTAAAAGCAGAAGTGATCGTGCACAGAGTCAATTGTGCAAAAGATATTAGTCTTTACGTATGGAGAATCGGAACAATTATCAGATGCTGCTCACCTTCTTTGCAGATTCTGAGAACAGCACACCATTATTGCCAATAATTCCCACAGGGTAGCCAAATATCCGTGCAAAACCTAGAAAGAAAATTAAGAAATCCAGTACAAACCAAGAAAGAAATCAAAAACGGTTATTGAAAAAACATCCACCTGTGATGAGTGTGTCTCCATAGAAGGCCTTGAATTCATCAAATTTACTGCCATCAACAATACGAGCGATAACCTGAAATACATAATTGCCTTTAAGTTCTGTCTATTGATACAACATTTTAATAGGCTTGTATTCCAGTGATCAAGTTGTGACCAATACCTCTCGAATATCAAAGTTGCGTTTGAGGTTGTCCCCCACAATACCATACAGCTCATCGGCAGGAAATAGAGGAGCCTCAGGAGGTTCCACAGTAACCTTATGGTCAGTGGGCAAGTGAAAGAAGATCAGCTTCAAGTCATGACAAATCAGACAGATTGAACATCTCTCAGGGGTGCAGTTGTGTCCTCACATCAAGATTCTTCTTGTAGTTCAAGCTTCGTACAGCTTTCCGTGCAAGATGAAGGGCGTGATTATCATCCAGGGCATAATGATCGGTTACACCTGACTTTCTGAAGAGACACAAATGTTGAAAAACGTATAAGACCAATCAAGCTCAAAACAAGTGTTTATGTGCACATACAAGCGTTCCTCTAACCTGCAGTGAAGGTCTGCTCCTCCCAGGTCTTCAGCAGACACCTCTTCCCCTGTAGCAGCTTTTACCTGTTAAATACAGAGACGGACATTTACCATTGCTAAACAATAGCAGCCGGTCATATTGCGCTCCTTAAGACATTAACACATACCAGTGGTGGTCCACCCAGAAAAATGGTCCCTTGTTTGCTCACTATGATGCTCTCATCAGCCATCGCAGGCACATAGGCGCCCCCTGCAGTACAGGAGCCCATCACAACAGCAATCTGAAACATAACAGGTAAAATTGATGTGCCATGATGCATCAGTTCCCATCAAGATAGACGTCATATGGCAGTTTGCTGCTTTCATACATGTCAGTTGCCAAAGAACATTTTATATTAGCTTATGGTTACATATACACAAATGGCTTATATATGTTCTGAGCTTTTAACAGCTTTATGCATGTTAAACATCAAGTCAATGCTACCATCTGTTTTGATTGTTGGAGAAAACTAGATCATTTTAAACCTTTTTGAGCTTTTTTCAACTTCCGGGTTTAAATGAGTCTGTTTACATCGATGACTCATCGGTTTCTCATAATTATTCATGAGACTGCGTGTCCTTATCCTATGAGAAGACGCCTTGCTTAATTATTCATGATAGCATGTGTTGCTTTCCTATGACTGGTACTTCAAACAGTGAAAAATGAGTGTTTGTTTTGCTTTGTAAGAGTTTCTGCGTCGCATAAGTTCTCTTCAATAGATCCTGAATCTTGACATCATCTCTTTACGGCCCTTTAACCGATCGTTTATCGGTCGATCATTTATCATTTATCGGTCGGCTTAGAAAAACGCAGCAAAATAAGCCTCAATAGTGTTCAAAGATGCATGTTCATATACATTTCCTATGCAGAGAACAAATGTGCATTTATTTGTGCATTAAATTATAGCTGTCACAGTATACCCATGTATTTTTGTAATTTATGGTGAGCTCACAAAACTGTGTATATTGTGTTGAGTGTAATAGCAATTTGCAGTGTGCATTTGTGGGAAGCTTTTAATGAGAGCTAAATAAAAATGTTGTCAGTCTCTCCTCTTCACCCTCCACTCTGCAGCTCACCGTGCTCCCTTTTGTAGCATTTTTCAACTGTGGTGAGTACTGACTGCTGCTGAAACAGGGGGTTATGACTAGGGTTGGGAACCGAGAACCGGTTCTTATTCAGAACCGAAACTGATTTTTGAAAAATACCAGAACCGCGCGAAATTCCTAAGTTTCGGTTCCGAAAACGGTTCTGGTGCAATGTGTGTGCGAAGCGCTGGAAGCGTATCCTTTCATAGCGAGTGACAGCCAGTGTTGCCAAGTCCGTGGTTTTCCCGCTTTCCCGTTTTCCACTGTTGCCGCGGGCTGTGTTTCATGTCCGCGGGTTGAAGCGATTGTGCAATTGTGCCGGTTTTGTTGTGAAAACCTGGCAACCCTGGCTCACCTCCTCATGAATATTAATTACGTTGCCTGCCGCTTCCAGGAGTGCAGCAGTTCAGCCTGAAAGCCCTCGCGCTACACATTTACGGTTTTGCGTCAGATATTTTCTCGTTGACCACCAGCATGGCGAAGAGAAAGTCACAAGTATGGATTCATTTCCAAAGAATGAATGATAATGAAGCAAAATGTGAAAAGTTAATAACATGCAAAGGAGGCTGCACTAGCAATTTGACAAAACATTTGCTACAGCACAGATGCCTCAGGGCTTATACCAGATTTATAGTGAAAGGCCTATATATATATATATTAGGGCTGTAATCTCCCAGTCGATTAGTCGATTATTGGTCGATACGTTCTGGCTCGACCAAAATTTTGATTGGTCGATTTTTTTGCAGCGTTCATTTAATTAGTTTTTGCCGCGTTCATTTAATCAGTTTTGCTGCGCCGCGTTCATTTAATCAGGTGGAAAGCACTAATTGCTAATGGGGGTGTTTTCAGAGCATCCCTGTTTCACAGGTATCAGTCTGCCTTCAGAACACCCCCATTGTTTTCACTTCTTTTGGATTAGCCCAACCAACTGGCGAAGAGAAGTCTCTCGCCCGTCCTTTGTTTTTCATTCCCCGCTGGCTCAAACGCACGCCCATAGCGGTAAACTTGAGGAACGCCCATCAACATACACATGAGGGGAAGCCTCACAACACCACGCTTCAGTCGTGCCGCAAAAGTGGATCTGTACTGTCCGTTTTGCCGCGTTCATTTCATCAGTTTTGCCGCGTTCATTTCATCAGTTTTGCCGCGTTCATTTCATCAGTTTTGCCGCGCCGCGTTCATTTCATCAGGTGGAAAGCACTAATTGCTAATGGGGGTGTTTTCAGAGCACCCCTGTTTCACAGGTAACAGACTGTCTTCAAAACACCCCCATTGTTTTCACTTTTGGATTAGCCCAACCCACTGGAGAAGAGAGACAGATTGAAGAAGGCTAGTTTTCTGTAACTTATATTATTTATTTAATTGTGAGAGCGTTTTTTCTGCTCTTGATCTGGCTTGTTTAATAAATATTCATTTTTTATTAAAGTGGACGTGCCTTTTGTGTTTAAGAGTAAAAACTTTAAGTTAATAGTCTATTCGTGTCTCAGCCGTGAAGCTGAGCTCAGCTCCTGTTCGAGCTGCACAGAGCGGCTGCAATTTTACTGTCTGTCAGTTATTATAATACATATGACAAAAACAATTGTCTAAATTATGTTGCATATTCCTCAAAAGTTCTTGTGATGATATCTAGTTGACAATAGTACTATATTTTGGGAAATCATAGGCTATGATATTGCGCAGGTGCACGTGATGCAGCGCTGTCAGAGCCGACAGACTCGCGTGTCAGACTCATTTCAGTGCAAAATAATCAGCTCAAAAACTATTTAATATACTGCAAATAGCCTACTAGTTTTTTATGTTTATTTATAATTAATTTATGCAGACAACAAGGCTACCAAGTACTGCGCACAGTGCGCAGCTAATTAATTTAACGTTTTTTTTCCTAACGTCATTTTTAGTCGATTTTTAGTCGAAAATTTCAGGACTTCAGTCGACCAAGATTTTCTTTGGTTGATTACAGCCCTAATATATATATATATATATATATATATGTCAACCGTTGAGTCACCATGGTTTAGGTAAGCGTTTAGGCACAATTACCTTTGTAATGCTGAATTGCAATTTATTATTTACAAGTTCACTGAATAACTGAATTACTATTAAATTAATATACAACTAATTAATAAATATATCTAATAAATATAATTTATAACTTGGTTTTATTCAGAGACAGAGAGATAAAATGTAATAAGACAATTTCAGAGGTGTTCATTTGAAAAACAATGTGTTGCAAGAATGGCTTAATTAATACTGTAATATATGTACAGTTCAGGACTTTTTTGACATTGCCAACCTGTAAATTAATTTTAGAGCAAGTAATAAACACAAAATGGATTGTTTGAGTTGCGTATTGTGCCTTTTTCCTTTACCACTATTTGTGTAATAATTTTAATGGAACCGGAATCGGAACCGGAATCGATAGGCGGAACCGAAACCGGAACCGGAACCGGAAAATTTCTCACGATTCCCAACCCTAGTTATGACCCTTTAACAGAAACTGATAGTGTTGACATATTAAATTAATTAACTATGATTAATTTTGTGATTCTGATTCTGTATGTTCTTCAATAAAAACAATAGTTACTGAAGGTTGAGTACCACAGGCTAATATGTAAATAGAATTTCACATAAAAAAACACCTGTGCAATTCCCTCCGAGGAAAGGCGGGCCTGGTTGAAGAAGATGCGTCCAAAGTGATCTCTGTCTGGGAACACATCTGCCTGTCTGGGTAAATTGGCTCCTCCAGAATCCACTACAGAAAAACAGATCAAAGTACTCAACATAGAACAAAATGAAAGCATTCAAAGAAAAATTTTGTTTTATACAGAATAAGAAACCTCTGAGAGAACTCACCCAGGTATATGCATGGTAGATGGTTTTGCTGTGCAATCTCTTGGGCTCGCAGATGCTTCTTCACAGTAACCGGATAATAGGTTCCCCCTTTGACAGTAGCATCATTCGCAACTATAATACACTCCACCCTGTGAGGTAGACAGGCAGGATGTTACAAACCATTAACTCTTGCACAGTATTATCAATGCATGCATACTAGACCCTTTCCAACATGCAGTCTTTACCGGCAAGTTACCAGAAAATTACCATTTTAGAGAACCTGCGTGTGAACAGCACCTTCTCAAAAACACAGGTAAATCTGTTTTCTGCTATGAGAAGCAGTAACACTACCAGTAAATTCCCAGTATGATGGTGTGTTTGAACAAAGAATATTACCAGTATGAGCATTGAGCGTGATTGTATTGTATCTTCCTCACCCTGAGACTCGACCAATACCAGTGATTATGCCTCCCGCAGGAACTTCCTCCTTGCCATATAACTGATAACCAGCAAACTGGGAAAACTCAAGAAAGGGAGATCTGCATTTAGACAAACAAAAAACATGTTCACCATGAAATCGGTCTGAATGGACAACATTTTAGTTGTTTGTTTATAACAGTGAGTTTGTTTTTACCCAGGATCCAACAGTCTGTCGATGCGTTCCCGAGGCAGGAGCTTTCCTCTGGATGTATGTAGGTTTCTTGCTTTTTCTCCACCTCCTTTGAAAGTGGCAATGTTGTGTAAACATTAGTGTGAGGAAATGTGCTAAAGCTGCCACAAACAACCACTATGTAATGGCTTCATTAGCTGTGTTTAGTGGTATCAAAGTAACGTTAAATACTTTAAACTTGCTCACCAAGTTTGATCCTCTCTGCTCTGTCCTTCAACTCCTTCACCAGTGCTTGCATTCGCTCATAATTTTCCTACAATGTTTAAGATTGCTGGTTGGTTAGTGTCACCAGACTCATCATTATCAGAGTTCAAGGTGGTGACAAAAGAAAAATATTTTAGCATACTTTTTAGCCTATATCACAGAGGTATCAAAAGCAGTAACTTAACATAGTAACAACACACACACACACATAGTTTCCTCGTCTATAGTATGTGTATTATATACGAACTATTTCATTGTCACTTTAAATAAGTGCACAAGGACAGGACATGCATGCACGCCCGCCCCAGCAGATGAATTCCCACTGCCGCTTGGCTGCAGTAACTTGAGTCCGAGGCTTCATGCGTGGCCTACCTGAAAGACCGAAGACTGTGAGTCGGGCTGCGAGCCCACTGTTGCAACTTTATCCGCATGATATAGCCTGGTAAAGGCAACATTTACACTCCGGCTCCGTATGAGTGAAACCACCGGTCTAGCATAGTGCAGAATCATGATTCATCCTCTAACTGACAGGTCTAAGGACGAACTCAGCATGCAATGAATGTCCTCTGACAGCAAACGGTTAACGCTGAAGTTTTGCTCCCCTTTGCTCAGCCAATGAAAACTGATGGAATAGGAACATCCCCTTTTCCATTGACATGCGCCAACAGAATACATATCACACGGTAGCCAGTGTTGGGGAGAACGCATTACAAGTAACTTGAGTTACGTAATAATATTACTTTTTCCAAGTAACTAGTAAAGTAATGCATCACTTTTCAAATTTACAACAAAATATCTGAGTTACTTTTTCACATCAATTTGACTGACAGCTCTCCTGCCCCCATGTTGAGAAAAATAAGTGCAGATGTGTTGTGTGTAAACATGATGGTTATTGTAGTTCTAGACTAAATGTGAGTATTTATTTATCTCACTTGCACAATTAAAGATTCTGGACTCCTCAAAATGAATAAAATCTGTCAAATGCAAAATCAGAGTACTATGCAAACCTTCAATAATTAAATGTTAAATAAAACAACAATTTTTATGCATAATATACCTTTTATATTTAATTTACCAATGTCTTGCTGTTGACCTTTGATGATGAAAATTACTAGATTTGTTGTTGTTATTAGTAAAACTTTTTTCTCTTGCGTCCTATTTACCATTATCCAGAATGGCAACACAGCAGAGCTGCACCCTCTACTGTTCATGCGTGAATTAGCATTTTTACCTCAGCCTGGGGCTTATTATTTCAATTTTGGTATGAAGAGGTCTTTACCGTTGCACAAAAATATAACTTTGTTATAAACAAAAACAAAAACAAGCCCAGCCCAGATGAGAAAAAGTAATGCAAAAGTAACGTAACGCATTACTTTTCTTAAAAAGTAACTAAGTAACTCAATTAGTTACTTTTTAAGGGAGTAACGCAATATTGTAATGCATTACTTTTCAAAGTAACTTTCCCCAACACTGACGGTAGCATACACGTATCGTCTTTATTTGACAGAAATAACAATCTATATTATTTCTGTCATATAGGCTATATGTTCACTCTCTCTCCACCCCCTGCTTTCCAATCAAATGTATATTTGTCCTATCCTATCCAAAAAAATTAGATGGTCCTCACTGCAGAACACGCGATCCAGGGGCGAGGTTGGATCCAGATCCAACTCCTCCAACTTTACATATCCCTAAACCTGCAGTGAGGGGCTACTGAAAAAAAAAAAATAACTTATTAGACAATATAAAAAAAAACATAAAAAAAACAATTAGACATATCAAAAACAATAACTACTAGTACCATTCATTTGGAGAAACTATAGTGAGACTATGGTGAGAATGAATTTGGAGATCTTCTTTCAAACAGATCATTAAACAAGAGTACCTCTCAACCATCCAATCAGAGTTCAAACACAGGTAATACAATATATTAACATATTAAAATGAAACCGATTGTTTGTAAGTAGCTGGCTTTGTATTAGCTTTTCTTGTTAATTGGTTATAATGAAAACACAAGTAAATATGTATGTATGTTTGATATGATATTTATTCGTTTTGACGTACAATATTATAAAGACTTGACTGTTTGGATTTGATTATTGGCAGTTAAATAGATCCAGAAAAGAGTTCATGCACACCAGCCACAATACCCACCCAACCAATACCCACGACATCCACCACATTGTTCATTTTTTGAAGAGTATTTATAATTACTAAATTAATAAATAATTAGGCTAATATTTATCTGCATCTGAGGCATGTCAAAATAAGAGTCTCTCTCTCTCTGTGAAATAGGCCTACTCAAAATGTTTCAGCTATTTTGTGAATTTATTTATGATGGCCATTTGACAATAAAGGAGGCTTATCTTGCCCTTATAATGTTAATAAAAGGCAGCACACTAAGAATGATGTGTCTTAAATTGAAGTTTTTCTTTCTATCTGACAGAAGCGAAACCCTATCGACCGATCAATCAATCTATCTATCCACCAATCAGGCGTATACGCCTATATATATATATATATATATATATACGTATTATAGGTATTACAACTAGATATAGGCTAATTTACTCTAATAATCTACTAAACTAAGTATAATGTAATATAATATATAATACAAGCTATGATATATAATGATTACTATGCTACTACAAAACACGCTACTACTCGCTACTACGTACAACCAACACCTCAACACCAATGCAAACGCCTACTGCAAACCCCACAAGAGGTGCGAGGTTTCGACCACTTTTATCCGGAAGCGATACTCAGAATGAAGCAATGACTTATTCAACAGAAACCGAGGCCTCGTTTGTCATCGTCACGTGATTTTCACGGAAACGATACAAGCCTCGAATCGGGGCTTCATCTGGAACGCCCCTTTTTGCTCGACACAAGCTCCGGAGCCTCGCTTCAGATGTCCCATCACTAACGACTGGGTCAGACCATCTCAAAAACTGCAGCTCTTGTGTGGTGTTCCCAGTCTGCAGTGGTCAGTATCTATCAAAAGTGGTCCAATGAAGGAACAGTGGTGAACCAGCGACAGGATCATGGGTGGCCAAGGCTCATTGATTCATGTGGGAAGCCAAGGCTGGCCCGTGGGTTCCGATCAAACAGACGATCCACTGTAGCTCAAATTGCTCAAGAAGTTAATGCTGGTCCTGAAAGGAAGATGTCAGAATACACAGTGCATCGCCGTTTGTTGCATATGGGGCTGCATAGCCGCAGGCCAGTCAGGGTGCCCGTGCTGACCCCTGTCCAACACCGAAAATGCCAACAGTGAGCATCAGAACTGGACCACGGAGCAATGGAAGAAGGTGGCCTGGTCTGATGAATCATGTTTTCTTTTACATCACGTGAATGGCCGGGTGCGTCACTCAACTGGGGAACACATGGCACCAGGATGCACTATGGGAAGAAAGCAAGCCGACAGAGGCAGTTCCCTGGTGGCTGAGGCCTCTTTCTTTGCCACAAACCAAAAATGGTTCAGGAATGGTTTGAGGTGTTGGACTTGGCCTCCAAATTCCTCTCAATTCAGTCAAGCCTCTGTTGTTTCCTGTCTAATCTCTCTTGTTGGTTCATTAATATTCAATGTACAGGGAGTGCAGAATTATTAGGCACGTTGATTTTCTGATCATATTTTTTTTCCAGGCACATTTGACCAATTCCAAACCACAGTAATCCTAATAACTACTAATGATTTAGTATTTAATAATGTATAAGTGATATATAATTGTTCATGAAGGCTGGAAATGAAAATCACCTTATATTCAGGTGTGCAGAATTATTAGGCATGTTTTCTTTTACAGATAAATTGAGCCAAAAAAGAGATTTAACTCTTTTTAATTAAAAGTATTAAATGCCCATGAGAAGGATGCAATACTAGAAGGATGCAATACTACATTGCAGTTAAGGCATGACCATTGGACAGTGAAATGCTCGTTGGGTCAGCAGGGTCAGACAAAAACATGTGGCGGAGAAAAGACACCTGTTAACTGCAAAAGAATTAAGAATTAAGGTGAAGAATTAAGGGTGAAACCATCAGGAACCCTTTAGTCTCCAGCGCCACCATTTTCCAGAGCTGCAACCTACCTGGAGTCTCCAGAAGTGCAAGGTGTCAGGATCTCAGAGACTTCAGTTAGGTAAAGAATCCTAAAAAATGACCCCCACTAGATAAGAATCACAAGCTGAAGTGTTGTAAAATACATGAAGCCTGCTTTTTTATAGGCTTTATAAGTTTTATAGGTTGAGAATGACTCTTGAAGGACCAGCACCACATCCTCTAGTACCACTGTTTGAAGAATTCATCTTCCAGAATCTGGCAGTACGTTTTGAGAGTTCATTTTAGTCCATCCTGAAGTCCGTTTTGCAGAGATGGACTAAAAATGAACTCCCAAAACGTACTGCCAGATTCTGGAAGATGAATTCTTCAAACAGTGGTACTAGAGGATGTGGTGCTGGTCCTTCAAGAGTCACTCTCAACCTATCTGTCCATAAAGCCTATAAAAAAACCTTCATGTATTTTACAACACTTAAGTTTGTGATTCTTATCTAGTGGGGGTCATTTTTTAGGATTCTTTACCTAACTGAAGTCTCTGAGATCCTGACACCTTGCACTTCTGGAGACTCCAGGTAGGTTGCAGCTTTGGAAAATGGTGGCGCTGGAGACTAAAGGGTTCCTGATGGTTTCACCCTTAATTCTTCACCTTAATTCTTAATTCTTTTGCAGTTAACAGGTGTCTTTTCTTCACCACCTGTTTTTGTCAGATCCTGCTGACCCAACGAGCATTTCACTGTCCAATGGTCATGCCTTAACTGCAATGTCTAGTATTGCATTAGTATTGCATCCTTCTCATGGGCATTTCATACTTTTTGACTTTTCAGTCTGAGTTAAATATCTTTTTTGGCTCAATTTATCTGTAAAAGAAAACATGCCTAATAATTCTGCACACCTGAATATAAGGTGATTTTCATTTCCAGCCTTCATGAACAATTATATATCACTTATACATTATTAAATACTAAATCAATAGTAGTTATTAGGATTACTGTGGTTTGGAATTGGTCAAATGTGCCTGGAAAAAAAATATGATCAGAAAATCAACGTGCCTAATAATTCTGCACTCCCTGTATTATTAGCATACTAAACAGACATGAACATTACAAATTACTAGTATCTATTTAGTTCAGTGTATCTTTGGTCTAATACTAAACTATTGGAATAAGTACTAGTATTTAATAAATAAGAGCTAGTATGAATAAGCACTAGTATCTAAAGAATAGGCAGTTACACTTTTTGAGGTGTCATTGTTACAGTGTAATGATCCATTTAAGTACTGAGTAATATTAACTACATGTACTTACTATAGGGTTAGGGTAGGATTAGGTTGAGGGTTAGTTGCATGTAATTATGCATAATTTACTGTTATTACTATGGTAAGTACATGTAACAAGGACACTAAAATAAAGTGTTATCGAATAAGCACTATCTATAGCTAATGAATAAGTACTAATACCTAATGGAATAGATACTTGTGTCTAAAAAATAACTTAATATAATAAAACACAATATGAGTGCGCTATTCCGAATGCTTTCCGTTCGCTGTGCATTATTAGTAGCGATTTTCACTAGTAAACATTCTTGTTTACAAGATACATATAAAATAGTTCAAATAGTTCATTTTGACATGAACTTTCTGTAGTAAGAATTTAATCGAACATGTAAAGTGTGCTAAGAACATGTTATTGATCTATTGAGTTAGGAGTAGCCAACTGGTAAGTAATAACATTAGGTAAGTAATAACTACCATTACAAACGGTTTAACTAAATATATGATTTTTCCAAAACTTATATTAATCATGTGCTAAAAAACAATTACACTCCTTCGTTTCAGTAATGCAATCTTTGTGTCTCTAAATTACTGTCGGGAAAAATGTAAACTTGAAATTTTAAATCTGTGTTCTATTTTTCCCAGTTTTCCCCCATTTAAGTGCACTGTATCTCCCAAGAAAGAACAAACATTTTAAAGTTTGAAGAAGTGAATATCAATTTATTAACTTGTTTATAAATACTTAACTGCTGTAATATCCATTCCAGACTGTGCCACAAATTGCCAATATAATTGACAATTGATAATGTTTAATTACTTAGGAACATTCTTGAAAATAAATTCTCACCGGAGAATTGTATTATAATCCACAGAAGTGGTTTTGCTCTCAGAACGAAAACAAAAGTAACACAGTTACCATAAAAACAAATATATTAGCATTGAACAAAGCAAGATCTTTAAACTCAAAAGCAGTCAGTAAAAACCACATTGATAAAAAAACGTGGTGCGATGTTCGGCATTAAATAAATAAAAATAAATAACAGAGCTGTGACTAAACCTAAATAGCAGCATGTCATCATCACAAACAAAACAAAAAAACAATTACATTAAAGGCCTCATAAACAATCTATGTATGCGTTTTTCCTTCGTGAACAAAATTTAAGTCGAGCAATTTTGTTAAAATGACTAACAATTCTCTGATAGGCCTGCAATTAGCAGTGTAACAGACTTACACATTGTTCACTCTAGTGCAATGAACAGGAATAGCAGCAGTGAAAAACATCTCAAATAAGAATCAATCTGGATCCACCACTTCAGTGAAGATGTCATCCAGGAAGAACTGGGACACTTCAAGAGGATCCTTATTAGCATCCAAACTGGAGACTGGAGGGCTGTTTTGAGAGAACTGCACGAGGATGCAATATTAATGAAAATGACTAAAGGCTTCATAATGTACATAATACAATTATTTGATTATAGATCACAGCACGTACCTGATGATCTCCCGGTGGTCGGGAGGCTGTGGTGGACACTCTAGCTGGGGACGAGGTAGGTGTAGTAGTGTTCGCATCAGTCATTGGTATACGATGAAGGACAACCTTTGGTGAGTATCCTAGCGGCATGGGTGGCTCCTCATCAGCATGCGATTCTAAACCAGGGCTTCTGCTTCCATGCGAAGCCAGAGATGCCTTTGGCACCTCATTCCTGAGAGTACAAACAGATTTTAGCAGTTTGACTATGCAACTGAGTAGCTGTTTTTACTGTGAACGGCACTAAATATTGTGATTTCGATTGGCATTAAATGGAAAGCATTCTTACCCTCTCATAATGGTTTTCGCAGTGACAGGTGTGCTGTGATGCTTTGGTTGCGGGACACTTTCGGCAGTGCAGATTTCTTCTATAGACAACCTCTCTAGCTGTACCCTACACACACCTGAGACCTCTCCTGTGTGTTGCTTTGTTGGAGATCCCATTGACTCCTTCACTTTAGATGTCTGAGCTCGCTGTGGTGTTGTTGGGGCAGCTTGGGGTGTCTTTAACACATTGGGTTGATCTTTAAGGCGTCTTCCAGGCGATCTCAGTGTCATCTGAAATGTACCTGTTTGAGAGAGATTAGGGAATAGTGAGAGAAATTGATTTATAAGAGAAAAAAAATAATAGTACAAAGTATAATGAGGACAAAGACAAATAACATTGTGTATGATGAAGAATGACCGACTTCTCGCTGGGGATTTTTTTGCATGCGGCAGACTCTCATTTGACCCCTCAGTCTTTGGCAGGTCAGAAATGGTGTCTAATTGATGAACCTATAAAACGATTTTTGCATTGTCATTTTTACCATGTTTAAAATTCATTCATATAGGTGAATCTCAAAACAACCTGTCCAGGTCACATTTCACTCCAAAAATTATTAAACAAATAAAAATGTTTATTTTGCATGAAAATAATGAAAAATGAAATTCTACTCTTAAGACTCTTGAGTTTTTTTTAAGTCCATGATTAAGTTAATTTAATTCCCTAAATATAAGGCTTTTGCATTGACAAATTTTTTTTAATGATTAAAATTAAATTAATTAAATTAAAATTAAATGTAAAATTTTATTAAGGCAGTACCATAAAATCCATAATGTATATAATTTCTATATTATATCTTTTTTCTTGTTACATAAAGATGCAAATAAATATATATATATTTTTTGTTTGGTAAAATGTGATCTGGGCACATTCATGAGATTTAGCCACACAAAATCAATTATTATGAACTGTAGTTAAATGCTTCTAAAAATAGCATACTTCATCTGAAATCTCAAAGGGCGTCTCCTCACTCTTTGGCAGACTAAGAGCGTGTTCCTCATCCTCATGAGGACTGCTTGAGACAAACACTTTTAGGTCAGTGCTGTTCTCTCCAATCTTTTCAGAAACAGGCACAAATGCATCTGACAGCAACATGTGGGAAACTCCTTCACACCAGTTCTCAATCTCATCCGAGTCCATGGGCAGCATATTGCTTTTGAGGGACCATTCCTCTGCTTGAGGGTCGAGGGACTGCTGCGGTGTAGAACCCAGCTGACAGAGGTCGGTTTCTGAAGGATCATCTCTATTTTTTGATAACTTAGGCTTTGGACGTAGTGTGCCTTGAGGAATAGATCCAAGATAGATTGATTAGAAGCAAATTACAGCAAATCATCTGATCAGATATTGATAGACACTGTAAACGTTGACAAAAAAAATATGACAATGAACAAAATCAAGGTTAAGTTTTGAAAAAGGAAAAATGGTCATTAATAGAATTGTTGTTGTGTTACATTTTTGAAGAGGTGAACGTCAAGGTGCAACACAGCCTACGACGTAGCTGTGGTGTACACTTGACGCAGAAGTATTTAAACATTTATTTTGCATTATATTATTTTTACCCCAAAATGTCCATTCTTACTTCTCCTACAAGGTGTTTTCCATTCCACTGACACAGACGGACTTGCTGTTGTCTTATCGGTTTCAGTATTTGAAGGTCTCTCAATATCTGTTGACATCTCAACCTGTGGCAGTTAGATAGATGATCAGTAAAAAATTAACATTTTTCATTAATTTTTATTAGGATAAAATGTACTCAAGCAACCAATATCCTGTCAAAACGCATGAATATACTTTGACTGCACTGTCGTGAAGATCAACAGATAAGGCCTCTTTGTGAAGGATCCGCTCTGCAGACTCATCTGATACAGGCACCAAAATATCAGAGAGCACCATGTGAGAAAGCCCCCCGTCTGCCGCCTCATGGTCCTCTGAGCCAACAGGCAGCAAGTCAGAACTATGACAGAATGACCAAACCATCAGTAGTTTAATTTTCAAAATTTCAGTGCATTTCAGAACAGAGAAAAAAAGTCATTCATACCATGTGAAAGTCTCAAAACTACATTGTGTTGACTCCCCTTTGGGTTCTGAGATGCATTCGGTTTCTGGGGAATTTAGAGTAGTATCGACATCTTGTTTTGACATTAAGGTTGACGGAGGCACGGTTTGTGATTGCTCGCCACTATTAGTGGAATCTCCTGCCTTCCTTTCGGGAAATGTCATCTTTACCAATAACATACCTTAAAAGCAGACAATTCATCACATTGTTACAGAAACTAAGCAGTGTGTTGAGAGAAGATACATTATTTTAATAGTTTTTCACCACCTTTCCCCTGAGTGGGTCTTTTCCTCTTGGGTGATATTGATTTTCCCACATTTGAGGATTGTGACACTGCACATAACAGGTCTGTGTTATCTGGATCCTCTCTCATCTGCAGTATAGATTCAAATAGAAGTCATCAAATACAAATCAAGGGTATTCAAATTATGGCCAATTTGAAAAAAAAAAATCATTTAACAATGTAATTAGTGTTTTTAAAGATTAAGTTATCTTTGTAAATGTAAAATAGGTGGAAACGAAAATGTACAATTAAATACATAGTATCAACCAATACCGATAAATCAATTTCATTCAGATAACTAACCTGAGATCTCTCTTCTTCATGAGGGCTTCTCTTTCCAGCCACCCATTCCTTGCTCAGATCATCTGGCATGTCCTCACAGACGGGTATGAATATATCAGTCAGCAGCATGTGTGAAACACCCTCATGTGAATGGGTCTCCTGGTCTGCCTCTGCAGCAAGGAGCTGCTGGCTCTCTTCACCCTTCTGGAGACCGCTTTGGACAGGACTTCCACTCTCCATTGAAACCGGCACCAATATTTCAGACAACACCACGTGCGACCCGTCCTCATGCCCACCCTCTATTTTCAGTTCCACAGGTGATGATTTGGTGCTATGACAATAGTGTGTTACAACAAAAAATGAGTTAAGGACTTCACAGATTCAAGCTTCAAGGACATTAATAAAAGATAGACATGTCTTACCATGCTGATGTTTTCACAGTAGTGAATGGTGTCTGCTGCCTTGTCTTCATGACTTCTTCAGTGTCTTCTGTGTCCAACTCCTCCTTTGGAATATCAGAGAAATCTTCTTGCTCAGATCTCTGTTCCACTTTAACACATTCTTCTTTAATCAAAGGTGCTGGTGAAATGATTTGAGTTGTGGCTGGTTCATTAGACCCAATATTAGTTTGCTCCTGTCTTGAGAAATCATCTTTAGTAGATGATGTTGTTTTTGGGATTTTAGGCTTCACTTGCATCCTGCCTTGAAAAGATAACATACAATATACAACAAAAAATGTAAATGAAATTAAATACATAAATGTAATTATAAAACAAATGAAATACATTAAAGGGGTCATGAACTGAGAAATCAAATTTTCCTTAAGCTTTTGACATAAGCGGTCATCATACTATGAGAATATCCTGTAAGTTTCCAAACTGAAATCTTCCTTGTTAGCCCAAAAACGTCTCAGGTTACTTGTGTAACCTATGTTCTCTGATTAGGGAAAACGAGACGCTGCGTCACTATGACGAAATGGGAATGCCCTCTGGGTGTGCCGATTGTCTGAAGCCCTTATAGAATCACGCCAATTCATTGGCTGATGGTGCGGGTGCCGCCCCAACACTCTTACGTCGGCGCATTATACTGGCGCACGCGCCATCTGCTCCTCAGATTTCTCTGCCGAAAAGGAAAGGCCTGTCAGCAGCGCAAGAAGCTTGGCAGCGGACGCAGTGTGTCATTCCCTAATCAGAGAACATAGGTTACACAAGTAACCTGAGCTTTCTCTTTCATAGGTACACTCGACGCTGCTTCACTTTATGACGCAATGGGAACGATATACCACACACGCCAAGCTAAAGCGCTGCCATATCTGGCTCAAAGAATACCAGATAATCTGCATGGCCGGATTGAGCAGATAGAACATGCGAACTTGGAGCCATGTCGAGATCCAAACTATAGAACCTCACAAAAGTGTGCGGGGAGGACCAACCTGCCGCTACACAAATATCCTCCAGAAGAGACCCTCTAAAAAGCGCTTGAGAGGAAGCCACACTTCTGGTAGAGTGTGCCCTAATGCTAAGAGGTGAAGGTATACCACGCACCTCATATGCCAGCGAGAAAGGCTCCGTCACCCAATGGGAAATCCTCTGCTTCGATGCGGCAAGGCCGGGGTGGCCAGCACAGAAGCACACCAAGAGTTGGTTAGATTTCCTCCAACCGTCAGACCAGTCTACATAACACTTCAATGCTCGGACAGGACAGAGCAAATGAAGCTTCTCGTCCTCCTCCGAATCGAAAGGAGGAGGGTGAAAAGAGTGAAGGGTGATAACCTGAGAACAAAACGAAGTGGACAAAACTTTGGGCACATAACCTGGCCTAGGTCTCAAGGATACTTTGACTAGACCAGGAGCAAAATCCATTCAGGTCCCACTAACCGAGAGGACCTGTAGGTCTCCCACACACTTCAAGGTGGATAATGCTAGTAGAAGAGCAACCTTGAGAGTCAGAATCCGCTCCGGAGCTGACTCCAAGGGCTCAAAGGGAGCCTTTGTTAACCCATCCAGGACAACTGAGAGGTCCCAAGAGGGAATACCAGGGGAGCGTGCTGGCCTCAGGCGCCTAACCCCTCGCATAAAAGACGAAACTAACCTGTTTGCCTAGAGGGACTTCGTCCAACTCCCTATGAGCAGCGATGGCAGCGACGTAAACCCTAAGGGTGGTAGCTGCTGCTCCAGCGGCAAACTTCTCTTGCAGGAACTCCAGTACTGAACCCACCAGGCAGTTAACTGGATCCACCGCATGGGATGAGCACCATGACTCAAAGACCCTCCATTTGGAGGAGTAGAGCCTCCTAGTTGAAGGAGCTCTCGCACTCGCAATGGTCTCCTGAACATCAGCAGGAAGACCAGTGTCTAGAGCTACTGACCCTTAATGGGCCATACCCACAACTTCCAAATTTCCAGGTGAGGATGCCAAATCCTGCCCTGAAGCTGGGACAGTAGGTCCTCTCCGATCGGGATCTCCCAGTGGGGAGAATCCAGAAGGAGAACCATCTCCGAGAACCAAGTCTGGGACGGCCAGAGTAGAGCCACAAGCAGGAGGCTGACCCTGCTCTCTCTCACCCTGCACAGAACCGCCGGAATCAGTTAAACGGGCGGGAATGCATAGAGTTTCAGATTGGGCCATGGATGCGCGAACGCATCCATCCCCAATGGAGCTGGGGAGCTCAGAGAAAACCAGAGCCGGCACTAGGACTACTCTTTCGAGGCAAAGAGGTCCACCTCCGCTTTGCCGAACACTTCCCAAATCTGAGATACAGTTTGAGGGTTCAGCATCCATTCCCCCGACCTGAGTATCTGCCTCGACAGGTAATCTGCTGCGAGGTTCAAGACTCCGGGTACATGGATTGCTCTCATGGACAGAAGTTTGCCGGAGCTCTCCTTTTTCTGGCCGGAGGGTCAGGAGCGACTCGAAGTGATCGGGGCAGAGGGTTTGCTGGGCCGATTCGGGTCGATGTGCCTGTGAGGTCGTTGGCGAGGAAACGGGCGACCACGAGCTCCCCAGATCGTGGTGGGTGGGGGATGACCCTGGTCGCTCCTCCTACTGGTGAACGCCCTTCTCTGGACTGAGAGGGGGAGGGGTTAGGGGAGTCCCTCGCCCTCCTGGGCATGAACTGCTTAAAAGCGGCAGACTAAGATTTAGCGGCTCTAAACTTCTCAACCACCGCGTTGACCGCCTCCCCAAACAGACCAGACTGTGAAACCGGAGCGTCCAGTAGGAAAACATTTTCCTTATCACTGATTTCCGTGAGGTTGAGCCACAGGTGGCGCTCCACCGTCACCACGCCAGCCATTGAACGTCCTACGGCGCGAGCTGTATGCTTCATGGCTCTTAAAGCCAAATCCGTGGCCTTGCACAGCTCCTTAACTGCTTCCGGTGTTAAACCGTCACCCTCATCCATCTCCTTTAGTACATCCGCCTGATAGGCTTGGAGGATGGCCATGGTATGAAGGGCCGTGCCAGCTGGTCAGGCTGGTTTAGTGGCTTAGTGGGAAGAAGGGGGCGGGACTTCCACGAGGGAGCTGAAGATGGAGTGAGATGAGTGGCCAGTGTATCCTCAACCGCAGGAATGGCGGAATAGCCCTGCTCCACAGAACCAACGAGGTTGGTGAAGTCAGCGGCTGCCGCGTTAGTCAAGCGGGCTGAGAAAGGCTGCTTCCAGGATCTGGATATCTCGCTGTGCAGATCGCTGAAGAAAGGCAGCTTCCTCTGCGCTGGCCTGGAATTAGGGCCACTCAGAAACCTCTCGTCGAACTGAAAGGATTGTGCTTCGCGGGGTTCATCCGGCCACTCGATAGCGAGCTTCTCCGTAGCGCACGAAAGCACGTCGACGAGCTCTGCGTATGCCGCTGAAGGCAGCGCTTCCTGGCCACTAGGCGGGAGAGCGTCATCGTTAAAAGCAGGCCCAAAATCCTCAGAGTCGGACGCTGCGGTGAACACGACATCATCCAGTCCGAAGGAAACCGCCTCACGTGCCTCCGGGCTGGTACACAGGTCGTCGTGCTAAAATTCGACGGGCGGAGTCCCGCACACATGCTCGGGGAGAGAGGGAGAGAAAGGGCGAGGCCCGTCTGCTCGCACTCCACATCCTCGAGCTCTATATCCGAACCCCAGGTCGCGGATCCAAGAGAGGCCTGCGCGGCTTTGGGAGCGCGACGGGGAAAAACGGATGACTCCCTCTCAAAAACCAAGAGCTTCGAGCGGAGGGAAGCGAGAAGGAGGTTATCGCAAAATGTACATTTTGAAGACCCCTGAACCGCCTCGTACGGTGTGTGAAAACCCCAAACATTTAACACACTTACTGTGGCGGGTCGTCATTCGCGAAGAAGCGAGTGCACGGCGGCAGGCAACGGCAAAATTCCATGGCACTTCACCGCAAGGAGAACAATGTTCCTCTATCCACAGTCGCTGAAGTGCTGGTGATAAAAGTTGAACGAAATCAGAGATATTTGGGCCAGAAAAACCAAAACCGAAGGGCATGAAATGGCCGCTTCGTGAAGGCAGAGAAATCTTAGGAGCAGATGGCACGCGCGCCAGTATAATGTGGCGACGTAAGAGCGTCGGGGGGGGGGAATAAATTGCCTTGATTCTATAAGGGCTTCAGACAATCGGCACACCCAGAGGGCGTTCCCATTGCGTCATAAAGTGATGCAGCGTCGAGTGAACCTATGAAAGAGAACATCTTTTATTGTAACCCAGACCAGCGAATGATGCTTTGATCAGTTGAGCATTATTTATTTCAGTACATTTCACTGTGGATTCTTTGGTAAAGTCACAATTTCGGCACAGGCTTTTATAATATGGACTCAAAAGTATTACCACAACCTGTAATTAACTGTGTTAATTCTAATTCCTGATCTGTGACCAGTGATTTCTGATTTGTAATGATTCATGTACAGTCAGATGTCCTTTTTCTTTGTGTGAGTAAATCAAACCAGAGACTAAACGGTCAACTTCACATAGTTTCTCTTAGTAGGATGAAAATAATCTGTTATTTAAAGGGGTCATGAACTGGCTTTTTTATTTGTTTATACTGTTGTCTGATGTCTACTTGTGACGTTTGCACGGTTTTTACATTCAAAAAAGTCACAATGAATGAGTAATAGGTAATAGTAAAAATGTGCTAAACGTTTTCGAGAGAGGTCCACATGTAATACTTATTTCATATACAAAGCTGTCAGCCAATCACAGCAGTGGTCGTTTACACTGAAGTCTCACAGCAGACACCACCCTTCAAACAGTGTTCAAAGCAAAGGGCTAAAATCATGCTAGGAAAAATGCCTTTTATTTCTAAATTATGACAATTTTTGATGTAAAAAAAAAAATCATACTAACATAAGTGCATTCCAGGAAACATTATAAAACAATGACCCCTTTAACTTCAGCAGTTAGGTATGTTTTTTTTGTCAAATGTTGATGTTTTTTTCATAATAGTTTTTTTGTAATCTTATTAAAGGTTAAAAAGGACAAATGAAAGGAAATTAATTAATATTCTTACCTCTCCTTTGTAAAGGCACAGTCTTCTCTTGAGAAACTGATGGTGTCACACTTGATGCCTCTCTGCAAGTATCTGGCTTTTTAGATATATCTGCCATGTTTTCCTGCTGTGGACAGAAGTACTAATCAACTCGTGTAATGTGCTCCCACTTAAATCTTTTAAAGTTGGCATTAAACAAAAATCATCTTTTTCATCCCTTATTTTGATGTATATCCAAACAAATTCACCTGGAAGTGAAATTTAAAAAAAATGTAGTGCTGAATGTATTGGATCGTTGTTGTTTGCTAGTTGTGATAGGCTGCTGGAGAAAAACGATTGAAGCTTGTCTTGTTAAAATAAAAATAGAAAAGCACTTACTTCTCTCTCACTCTCTGGAAGGCATACAGACAAGTCCTCCGGTTTTTGGAGCTCACTATCATCTTCCATTTCTCCTGAGGACTGTACAAAGGCATCAGCCAACATCCTGTGAACCTGTGAGGAAACACTTATGTGAATGACTGATTTATCTTAAACTTTAATACAGCAAAACACTGCATGAATGGTCTCGCTTCAAAAAAGCAGCCTCTGACTCACTGGAGGGTCAACAATAGAGTCCTCATCCATCAGGAGACCCGTTCTAAGAGGACTTCCCCACTTCACATGACTCTCATCTTTCACTTCAGAGCCTAGCACAATGGCAGTTGATATCACACCGTCATGTCCAAGATTGGCTCCACTCTCACTGTCTTCATGGCATAAGTGGATTTTAGGACTAACTGTTTCCTGTGCAGATGTTTTCGGGTTGGACTCAATCTCAGCTTGCGATACAGCATGAGACAACAGCAGATTCTGAGTGGGTGCACAGTCAAACTGGTCATTGTTTAAAGGCCCAACCTTCACCCATGGTTTTAGATTCGGCTTGACCTTTCTCTTGCCTTAATGAAAAGATCAGAGAGGACATTACCATTTTGTCTACTTGAATATAACATTTTCAATAGCAGTAACTGAGATCAATAAAAGTTGAATGCAAGTTAATTTCATACTTCTCCTCTGAGTGGGAGCTTTAGTTTCTGGAGATTCTGCCGGGATCTCATCCATCTTTGGCACATCTGTTGGCTTTTACCAAAAGGGAAAACACTTTAATTTTCAAAACTGCTACAAAATATAATCACTCTGCAAATTTTGGTAACAAAAGGGAGCACTGCATCATACCATGGCAGAATTACAGGAGAGCATCTCAGGTGGACTAATTAAAAAGTTCACATCCTCACAACTGCTTTCCTGTGAGGCTATCAATTGTGCACTTGCATCTTCCCCTGCATCCTTTGAAAGAGGAACCAGGGAATCGTCTAGCACCTTGTGAGAAACACTTTTACATGGTTTCTTGGTCTCTTCTGACTCCATGTGCAGAGATGCACTATAAAAACAAGGTCATCGAGGATGAAAGGAATGGATATGTATTCTTATTTCTGTGCCATAGTTATTATATTGATTCATAATAGATAGTTAGCTAATCTGTGTGCTTTGTATATGTGCAATTCTGAAATGCATAACATGTACAAATCAATTTAAATTGTAATGTAGATGCATTTTCTGTGAAGCTGCTTTGAAACGATATGTATTGTGAAAAGCGCTATACAAATACATTTGAATTGAATTGAATGATCAAGGACTATTTCTTTACTGAGAAAAAAAGTTTAATTAAATCTGGACTGGAAGGGAAATGTACCTGGAAGCCTCTAATGTAAAGGAAAGAGACTGTGAACTGCCTGTCAACAGTGAGGGGGTCTGGATTTGTGCTGGCTGCAGTTCATAAGGGGGCAGATCCTGCTGGCCACAGTCAGCCTCATGGAACAGCTGAGCGGTTGGAATCTCATATAGAGTCAAAATAAAGGTGGGCTCCTCCTCTGATTGGTTATCTGTGACAAGGGGGGAGAGGGAGAGAGAGAGAGAGAGAGAGAGAGGGGGGGGGGGGGAGGGGGGGGGGGAGAGGGAGAGGGAGAGGTGAAACCGATAGCATATACTACTGTTCAAAAGTTTGGGGTCAGAATTATTTTTTTAAAGAGCTTAATACTTTTATTCAGCAAGGATTTATTAAACTGATCAAGTGATAGAGAAGACGTCATGTTTTTACTTCAAATAAATGCTGTTCTTTTAAACTTTCTATTCAAAGAATCCTGAAAAAACATGTATCAAAGTTTCCACAAAAATATTAAGCAGAATAAATGTTTTCAGCATTGATAATAATAAGAAAGGTTTCTTAAAACCAGCATAGTAGAATAATTTCTGAAGGATCGTGTGACACTGAAGACTGGAGTAAGGAAAAATCAGCTTTTTTAAATCCTCTTTTGCTTTTATGTCCCTCATATTCATTTTAATGTAGAATCTTATTTCATTTGAACCAATTTATTTATATTTACTTTCTTTTATTGTATTTTCTTTAGTGCTGTCAAGCAATTAAGATAAGCATCCAAAGTAAAAGTTTGTTTGTTTATTTATTTAATAAATGTGTGTGCTGTGTATAATTATTATGTGTATATATAAATACACACACGCGCATGCATGTAATATATATATATATATATATATATGTGTATATATTTAAGAAAAATGGGTTATATTTATATTTTGATCCAATTAATCGTAATTAATCGTTTGACAGCCCTCATTTTTATATTTCTTATGAAACTTTCTATTGCTATTTTTTTTAAATATATTTGAATGAAATGTCTTATATAAATAAACTTGCCTTTCCAAATAAATGCAGCCTTGGTGTTGGTGAGCATAAGAGAACATTAGAACATTAAAATGATTGACCCCAAACTTTGAAATGTTAATATTGGTATATTATACAGTGCATTCGGATTTTCTTTAGCTCATGTATTCATGTCACTATTACCGGTTGCACCCGTTTCCACTCCAGCTGAACCTGAGATTTCAGATTTTGCATTTCCAAGAGTGGCAATGCAACCCTGCCAGAAAACATTAATTAGTTAAAAGGTGATCATTTCATTCAGCGAACACAGAATATGAAGAATATGAATACAGAAGGTGTAATGTTTGTCAGGACACTTTACCTCAGGATCTTCTGATCGCTCTTTTGTGCCACCTTGATTTTCTGAATCCTGCTCATCTGGTATTTCAATGTTTTCAGCTGCAGACTCACTAAACAGCATCCAAAAGAAACATTTAAACAGCCCATTATCCGTCATGTAATAACATGATATAAAGTCTTATTTATCATCCATCAAAGCTGCTCAAAACACTATAAACACTGTACATACGCGTCCACATCACACATGTTGCTTGAATGTTCAGAGGGAGGATCATAAAAAGATGAAACCGGACTGTGTGCTTCAAATGGTGCTGATGAAGCATCACTGAGAACTGGGTCTATGAGAAATGAATGAAACGATGAAATGAACAGACTTAATTGTTTGTGTGCAAGCATGAAGGTGGCTTCCAATCAGTTTGAGGTTTTAAACATGTGGACTAAATATTGCTGTAAAGAAGAAGCCTCTACACTGTCCCTAGGTCAAAATTAAATCAAACCTAATAAATATATAAATACTTAAACAGTTTGTTTTAAAGTTTAAAACACACCATTTTGTTCTTCGTTTCGTTTACTATTGCGGTCCATAGAAACGTCTGGGGCTGAAGTTTGTGTTGAGTCAAGTAACAGGACAGGAGACATGAGATCCTCATCCCGTTTACGTTCCTGCAAATCCACCTCAGATAGCACAAGATTATCCTCTCTGGGGACTCTCTTTATGTCATGATCCAAATCACAGTGCTGGACGTTAACTGGGCTCTGATGTTCTGGCTTCTCAGCAGGACCTAAATAAACATGTCTTAATCATTGGTAATAACACAAGTGACGTTTAAAGCAACATTCACAATCAGACATAAGTCTCACCTTCATTATGCTCAGAGGTCTGTTGAGGGTTGACCATGACCTGAGATGCCAATTCTAGGTTGGATGTGGGCTTAGCAAACTGACTGTGTTTCTCTGGAGCAATACTATCTTGAGTACAAACCGAGGAACCCTCAGAGGAACAGCTGCACAGATGACACCACAAAGCAAATATGTATTTAAAGACATTCTAGACAAACCATCTGTCAATTGGAATCATCTATTTATTTAATTGCCAGTGCACACCTGACTGGAACAATCCTCTTCACCTCTGTCTGAGGTTCCTCAATCATGGTATCTGTGATATCGGTATCACTAGGCTCTGAATCATGCTCCTTTTGATCAGTTATTTGATCTTCATTTTCAGAAATCTGAGTTTGAGACTTTTCAAGCTTTGTTCTTCTTTCAGCCACATCTGTAAAGGTCATTCATTTGTACTTTTTTGTTGTTGCAGAAGACCAAATTAAATACTTAATACCTAATTTTTTAAATGGATCTTACCAACTGATGCTAAGGAAGGAAGATCATCTACTGTAGTCCTGTCATCATCCTGAACCTACAAAACAGACATTAAAGAACAGAAAATTCACTGCAAGTCAGATATTGTGTGTGTTCGGCTTCTATATCACATCATCAGATCACACACTGAAGTCACTCACTCCTGAGACATACGTGTGTCACTCACTCACTTTAACATCCCAATGGCTATTTTCTTCTGGAGTAACGCTACATGTGCCCTCTTCCTCAGAAAGGCACTCATTCAGGGCGATCTTCACCTGGACTTCCGCAGGACTGCTACACTGCAGCTGTGTGGAGTCATGTTTTAAAGATGGTGTATCTGGATTTGAAAGAACACAATACACACATTCAGTACAGAAAATCAAATACAGTGTTGCTGGGACAGACAACTGGACGGTTTTCTTCGCTCATGGTTTATATACATCTGAGTATGTAGCTCACTTTCTCTAAACTCTGTTGTTTGTACATTGAGAGGTCTGTGGAAAGTCTGTGCTGCCCGGCTTAGACTGGGTGTGGGCTTAATACACCTTCTCCTTTTTTCGAATGTGTTTTGTTGGGTAGAAATGGAGGTAGTGTTGATTTCTTTCACTTCTGGATCTTGAGAGATGCTCTCTTCTAGAGTAACACTAGACGTGTCCTGTTCCTCTAGACCATCCGTATGCTCTCCCACCTGCAAATCACATCAACAGTTACTCTTTGTTGATTACTACTTGTTTACTCCACAAACAATAACAGATCACTCACAGAACAAACTCCTCTAGTATTGACATGATCGCCTCTGGAGGCTGTTGATTCCTCGGCAGCAGTGTGTGCTTGGATCTTTAGGTATCGTTTCACTTCTTCATGAGACACCAACACAGCTGGTCTTTTCAGTAATGTCTGACCTTGAGACAACATTAAAAGAAGCATTGCACCCATTTCAACTGTTATGTGTTGCACCCCAACAAAAGATGTCATGTTTGGTATTAGATAAAGAGCTCAGAAACAGACTCTTGGTAATTTGCATTCAAATACACTACAGTTCAAAAGTTTGGCAGGAAAATTTAGCAGGAATTATAATGTAACAAAGACTTCTATTTTAAATAAATGCTGTTCCTTTGAGCTTTCTATTCATCAAAGAATCCACAAAGTATCACGGTTTCCACAAACAGAACAAATGTTTTTTAATATTGATAATAATCAGCATATCAGAAAGATTTCTGAACGTTCATGTGACACTGAAGACTGGAGTAATGATGCTGAAAATTCAGCTTTAATGTCACAGGAATAAATTACATTTTAAAATATATGAAAATAGAAAAGAGTCATGTTAAATTGGATTAAGCATGACAAATGAGTACAAATACACTAGAGATACACTAAAAAGTTCTCAATTTCTTTAATTGGTCTTATTACAAAAACATCAATATGAAAGTAAACTTACCATTTACTTCAGATGAAGTCAAAACCTCTAAATTATGCAAATTACGACCCTAAAACAAACAAACAAACAGTTCAGTCTTTCTATTGGTCATGTTATGTTTAAACCCTGAACATTGAGTTTAAGTAGAATATTCCACATCAAAATACTGATTAACAAGAACATCTTTGATTTTTATCAAAGTACAATGCAACATATAATCAAAGATCCATATATATAAAGATCACAACTATAAACATTATGCTCTAAGCCGCAGAGCTTCCCAAACTTCAGAGTGGTAAGAAAACCCAAAAACATAGCAAGAGCTCCACGGCCCCCCATACCCAACCCAACGTAAAAAATATACATAGATTATTAGTAGTATATAGATAATTATATTTAATAAAGCAGATTGTTTCTTTGCACAAAATTATCAACATTGATTTACCTGTTTGTTAGAATTTCATGTGAATTATGAGAACTAACATACATTTTAATGTGAAAGTAAGATGATGTGAACATTCTTTTCAAATATATTTAAATCTATAACACTACATACTTTCTGCATGCTATTTACAATTATATTGCATCAAAGTATGTAACAGAAGCTACATAGTTCACAAATCTATTGCAATGAAATGCAGTACAATGTTTAAAAAATAAAACCTAAAAACATCTACATTTAAATTGAGGAACGATGCAACCTTTGTCAGTTTTAGCAAATCAGCAGTTTTAACAGTCCCACAGTCTGATCAGCAGTCTTCCAGACAGTAGGCTACCTAAAGCCGGGGACACACCTAACGACTATTAGGTCGATTATGAATGGACTTTGGTTGTTACGACTGATCATGCTCAAACGCGCCGAATCAGGGACAGTTGCGTTCAGTCTGTGTTTACAGTCGGTGTGAAAAATCATGCACTGTATCTAAAGATTCTAGTCTTAGAATTTAAGACCAAGCTGTTGCTAGTCGTCCTAGCAACAGCTGAGTCCGTGTTTCTCACAATGTTCACGCAAACCTTTTAAAATGAGAGAAATCACTGCTTATTCTGAATTTCTACAAAATGCAGTTTCACCTTTTTCCGTCTGCAGCACAAAATGAATAGCCTAAAATAGTTAACTTGTGAATTACTACAAAAAAAAACATAAAAAAGATTGTGTTTGATAAAATAAGAATGATGTTTTACAGGGAACACGTCTCCTCAGCGTAATCGCGCCAGTCGCAAATATTAAACATGTTTAATAAAATCTTTGTGAGGATGACTAGCAACAGCTTGGTCTTAAATGTCTGTAAACACAGACTGAACGCAACTGTCCCTGATTCGGTGCGTTTGAGCATGATCAGTCGTAACAACCAAAGTCCATTCATAATCGACCTAACAGGTGTTAGCTCGGCTTAATGGACGTTTTATATTTTTGTAATAAGGAGGGGGGGGGGGGGGGTCACATTTTAGAACAATTAGAATATTTGCATTATTTCAATATTTCAATTTAACCTAGCCATGGCCCCCCTGCAATACCGCTACGGCCCACAGTGTGGAAAGCACTGCTCTAAGGGTTTCAAAGCATTACAGAGCACCAAAACGTCAACATGTGATTATTGGCACTTAACTAATGTACATACTCATTTTTCTGTTAATTACTGTATGAACGCATTACTGGTAATCGATGCAATTAGAGGAAACACAATAAGGGCTATTTGTTTTACCTCCTCCATGCGTTGATCAGCCTCTATCTCTTTAGAGTCTTGGATGACCACTTGATAAGGCATGGCAGTGCTACTCATGTCCTCTGGTGATGTATCTGACCCAGTCTGACACTGGTCCATCCTTTCCCCTTCTGAAGCAGTAAGATTTGCCTTTTTTGTTCTCGTCTGCCGTCCAGGAGAACATTTGGAAGAGCTTTGTGAAATCTCCCCCTGAGTGGTGCTCTCTAGACCGAGCTTCTCCCTGACAAATTATGAGGTAAATGACGAAGCGTTGTAATTAGAGAACTGCTAAAAGAAAATCCTATACTCTAATCTTGGGGAAATAACTTTGCATACCCTTGATTCCCTTCAGCACAGAGGCCTGCTGTCGAGACTCCACTACCATCATCTGAAGCAGTCAGATTGCGCTTGACCTTTTCTGCTCTCGCCTGCCGTCCAGGAGAACGTAGTGGGCTCTGAGAGGACTGTGGCTGTTCTTGGCTTTCAGATGAGCTGTGTGAATCTTTAAGCCTGTGATGTTATAAACATTTTTTTGAATAAGCAGTAACTCATTGAGATCATTGTGTAACGCAAGTAATGTGCTGAAATAATGAACCATTTACCTTGGAGGAGTTCTCTCCAGGACAACTACTGGCTGTTTCTGGAGCTGTTCCTCAGCAAGATGGATGATGTTGAACTATAAAAATCAAATAATAAATAATGTTTCAGGATTAACCCCATTAATGATCAATTCCAGTGATGACTTTAGAAAAGAACTTGTGCCCTTGTGTTTACTAACATTTACTGGTGCTTGCTTTTACATTAGTTCTCTTTTGGCAGAGTAGAGTTTGTTTAATATAGAAAGTTCTCCTTTGGGATGCTCCTGTTAAGGGTCGCTACAGCAGAATTATCCGCACATTGAATTTGGCACAGGTTTTATGCCAGATACCACTTTTGACACAACTCAGCACTGAGAGTGCACCAACTCATGCAACCCACAAAAAAAAAAAACAGTAATAAAAAAAATAAAATAAAAAAAAAAGGATATAAGAAGCTATTTTGAGAAACATCTCCGTTTTGGTGACCATTGACTTCAATTGTATGAACAAAAAGAAACCATTTCGTTACCAATATTCTTCAAAATATCTTTTGGGTTTTACAGAAGAATGAATGTCAGGTTTGGAGCGACATAATTTAATGTGAATCGTTTTAAAACATTGTTTTATCCTAGGCGGTCATATCCACCTTATTTTTCAACTATGAAGTAAGCTATTTTCTGTGAATGTCCAAGACTTCTGATTGATTAGTTGCTCTAGGTAAATAACGAGAAGAATAACAGTGCAATAAACGTAAAAACAGTTTGCGCTACATACTAGCATATTCATTTAGACAATACATTAAAATAATATGGTAAGAAATACCACTTTCCAATATCAAGCAGCATAAGCCGTTTTGTACAGCTAAAAATAACTAGAAGCAGATTACACCGGAAGCCAGACATATTACACTTACAAATGGGCGCATCCCTTACGCAGGGCTCCGGGACAAGTGGATTTTTTGAAGAGGCAAGTGGATTTTTTTTTTTTTACTTGCCCGACGGACAAGTATCCTGAGTAAAATGTCAAAACAAAAAATAACTAGGAAATCACCAAAGTGCAATAATGATTCTGCATTCAGTTAATGTAAGTGGAGATCGATAGTGGATAATAATATAAAACGAACTGACAAGGTTGTCCTGTTGAGGCTCGCGCAGCCTCTCGAGGAGAAAATCGAAAACAAATGAGCGCCGCTCATACAAAGAAACTCAGTTAACATACACGGTTAAAAATTGTGTAGTTTTTATATTTATAACATATGATACAGTTAAGCAACATTACACTAACAAGAGTGTTGTTTTCCTGAATACCATCACGACTGAAAATGACACTGATTTCATACGCCAGTTCCATAAACAATTAATTAACATTAAGTCACTTACATTTTAGATGCAATATGGACTGTTTTTGTTCTATTTCAGCAGCGAAAATAGTTCCAAACACATATCGCAGCAGAACCGTAACGCCCGTTTCACACATACTCCGTCTGCAGTGCGTATGCGGTGCGTGTTGTGGTGCGTATGCGGTGCAGGAGACCTATAAGGGTCTTATCCTAATTTAATTTATAGTTCAAATTTAAGAATATAAAAGGAAAGCTGAAGCATGTCCTATATTTAATAAGATTATGGAAAAATGCCCTTTATAAAAAGGTAAAAATATCACAAATATGCATATTTAAATATGTCAAAGCTGATTGAACACTGGTGAGAATATTGCTTCAGAATAGATTATATTTACGAAAAAAATCAGGAAAAGCTGAAAAAACTTGGACAAGTGAATGGCAGATTTACTTGTCCGAAGGACAAGTGTTTGAACAGGCTTAATGTCAAGCCCTGCCTTACGTAAAAAATAATGTGTATATACAGTGGTAAACAAACCAATATGTACCTTTTGTGAAAAGAGACTAGCAAACAAACTTGAACATGTGAAAACATACCTCATTCTCAGCTTCTTTGCAGCTTTCCTCTTGAGGTTCTTCTACCATGTCTTCAGTCTCTACTGTTGCTTTTGGCTCAGAACATTTTTTGGCTTTTCTTTTTGCCAAATTGGGCACAGGCCTCTTCAAACGTTTGGAAGAGCTTTGTGAAATCTCCTCCTGAGCTGTGCTCTCTAGATTGAGCTTCTCCCTGACACATTATGAGGCAATTGATGAAGATTTGTAATTAGAGGACTGTTGAAAGAAAATCCCATGCTCTGATCTTAGGAAGATAATTTTGCATACCCTTCATCCTCTTTAGCATCGGGGGCTGCTGTCGAGACTTCACTACCATCAGCTCCCAGCTCAGATCCCATACACTCTGTGTAGCACAAATAAATCAGATGAATTTTACAAAGCAAATGTCCATTTTTAGAGTATACTTTAACAAGGAGAGAAAAAAATCCTTAACCTTCTTTTGACGTTTTGCTCTTTTTAGTCTTCGGTTTTCTTTTTGTGGCTTTCTCTTCTTCCTTCGAACACTCTTTGGAGCGTTTGCGTTTTTTAGTTGGGACGGGAGACACCTCATCGTGCTCCTCATTCACTGCATAACTTTCTCCATCAGTAGGTTCTTCATTCCGTACTGTCAAGTTTACAAAGAATATTTTAATTATGTACAATACATTAAAGACATTTATAAAAGGTACAAAATTTCCATTTAGAATAAATGCTGTTATTCTGAAAGAAATAAAAAATCATATCAAAATCATAATCATAGTATCATGGTTTCCACAAAAATATGAAGCAGCACAACTGTATTTATACTTTGATAATACTGAAAATGTTTCTTAGCAAGTTAGAAGGATTTCTGAGGGATCATGTGACTGAAGACTGGAATATTTTTAGTATATTTTTGCACAAGTATATAAATGACACAGTTAACACAAACTGACTAAAAGCCACAAAACTTTCAGCGTGTCTTTAACTTGAGCTGAGTAAAGTAAAACTATCAAACAAAAACCTTTAAGTTTCTTTTTGTTCTTTTTCTGGCGTTTTTCTTTGGCATCGGTTTTTTCTTTCTGCTCCTTCTGGTCAGCCTTTTTTGATTGTTTGCGTTTCTTTTTTGATACAGGCATCTGTGACTGATCTTCATTGTCTGCGTTCACAGAGCTTCCTTCCACTTCAACAGAGCATTTGCCTGAAATGATAAACAGATTGAACTGTCATTCAGTTGCACATTTATACAGAGAATTGTTCAGACACTGTTTGGGATTTGGACCATACTGCACTACAAATGACAGACAGCATGGACAAATCTGAATTGCAATTATGTGCAATCCCATATAACGTTTTGTAATAAACGGAGTGAAACCTTTTTTCGGTGTCTTGTTTTTCTTCCTTGGCTTGAATGTTTTCTCACATGACAAAACTTTTGGCTTAGTATCTTTGGTGCGTTTACGCTTCTTGCTTGTGCTTGACGGCACATCAGCTTCATTCACATTACAGCTGTCCTCATTCTCCTTTTCTAAATCAAAACAGACACTGTCCACACTGCACAATTCATCATCATCATCATCATCATTAATGGAGTCTTCAACCTCAAGCTGTTTGGCTTTTTTACCACCTGGGTGAAGAGAAGGGGTATATAAAAACAAACAAATAAATAATAAACAGTGTGACACACACACACAAATACAGCGTGGTACAGTGGGATCCAAAGATCTGAGGCCACCACTCCTGAGCACATTACCTTTGCCTTTCTTTTCTTTACTGGATTTCACAACCAGTTTTATGGATTTGCCTTTTTGTTTGTCTTTGTCCAAGATCCTCTTCAGCAGGAAACTGAAAAACTCCCTATCAAATGGCCGCTTGTTTGCTAAATAAATTAAAATGTCAGACGAAAGATTGCACAGTAGATTTTTAACAACATAATTAGACAGATAGACAGACTGATTTCTAGATACATTTGAGTAAAAAGTACAAAAGACTCACTGAATGCTTTATCCACTCGCCATGCATTCGCTCTCTCCTCCTTCCTAAACTTATTCTATCAAAAACAGAAAGACAAAAAAACACAAACAGATAAATTCTCTAAGACCCAATTTACCTAAGGCATTACATTTAAACTCAGGGTTATGTCTGTGAGATGAGGATGTTTGTTACAATTAAGGCTGATACCTTAATTTCTGCTCTGCTACGGTGAGTCAACAACTGAGCAATCATGGAGAAGTCCGTTCCCACCATACTAATGGCCAAATAGAACATATCTGTCTCTGATACACACACACACACACACACACACACACACACACACACACACACACACATTTTAAGATGCTCTAAACAGGGTTCTTCACATAAGAGAATGCACCAATGAAGTATTGATCATTTAACATTCAACCTAATTTCATGCTTGATATGAGCTAGGGTGACCATATTTTGATTACCGAAAACCAGGACACTCTGCCCGGCAAATGATACTCGAAGTTTACTCAAAGATTCCTTATTAAATTTCAATACATTTAAAGTATGCCCCCTCTGTATGGATAGAAAATTGTTATATTAGGGACAGGACAGGACTTGAAAACAGGACATGTCCAGGGAAAACAGGACGTTCGGTCACCCTAATATGAGCAAACATCAAATCTCATGTTCCTACACCAACAAACGTAACATTTAGTGTTCATACCTCTGACAGACCAGCTCTTCACATATCTGTTTTTCCTGAAACTTGCATATGTTGTAGAAGAGCCTCGCTCAAACAGCGGATTTGCATTCTCAACAACTGTATCAGACGTCCTCTGAACACGCACTGTCAAACTGAACACAATCAATCAGTAATTACTGACAATTATGCATTATACTGTACATGATGAAATATATGAGGGTCTTCATGTGTCACTGGCCATGTTTTTGCCATAATTCTTTCAGACCACCATACCTTTCTTCATCTAAAATCAGTGAGCCATCCTCTGCTACCCTGACTTTGGGAACCAACATTTCGTCATCAGCATCATCATTGTCCTCATCTGCTTCTGCTATATTTTTCAGCACACTGAGACATAAAACAATGAGATTATCTTTAAAAGACATTAATCAAGACAACATGCAAATTAAAACAATATTTAGTAAATATTGCTGTTAAAAAAAACAGAATACAGGTTTCATTTCACTTACACGGGAGACGGAACTGTGGTCTGTACTTGAGTCTCCTCTGTGGAAAGGGAGGAGCTGTCCATGTAATGAAGAGACAACCAATGACATACAAGGTATTTGAGATGTAAACATACAATAATATAAATTTCCATCATACACACACACACCTTTCAGCATTGTAATATCGTAGTTATCCTGATCATATATAGCATACAAGCAGAAAGAAAGCAAAATGATGCATTATCTTAGGGTAAACTTACGTCATAGGATTTGACTCTGGCAGGTAATAAATGAAGTCAGCTAAGCACATTTTGTCACGATCCAGCTCAATACAATGCTCTTCCTTTTGCCGTCTACTCTTCTTCCCCTTTGAGTTGTCAAAAACAAAAGTTTGCATATAAGAATTTAATATTTTGATTTGTACTTGCATCATGGAAATTTGTTGAGTTTTTTTTTAAAGATTTGGATGGATTTCTATTTTCTAACTGTTGTGAAAAGCTTAAATGTGGCATTTTGCTGGTCCAAATGTGTTTCCTTGATTTAATATTGACTTTACCATTCTTTCTTTTCTCCTCTCCAGCTTGATCAGTTCTTTCAGTTTGAGGGCTCTCAAGACCCGCTGCTGGTCTGAGGACATTTTGTTCCTGAGGGGAGAGTCTGGTCCATCAACACGTGACAGCTTCACATAAGGTGAAAGTGTGCATGAGGCTGGAGTGGCTCCTTCCTGGGGCCCAAAATCTTCATTTGGGATTTTTTTGGGAGTTTGGGGAGATGATGGAGATTCTGGGCAGCCAGTGGTGAAAGGAAGACATGGTGAGGATGGAGGGCATTTGGCTTCTTTAGTGGCATTGGAGAATGTAGAGTTTTGAGAATCATCTCTGCAGATAGCAACTGGGACGGGGGACTGAGGAAAGGACTTGGCTGGCTGGACAGGGGATGATGTCTTGGATGGCCCTGATAGAAGGGAAGAAGTCTTTCCAGTAGATGAAGGAGGAGCAGAACAGACTTTGGGTCTGGTTAGGTTTGGTGTGGCAGAGAATCTGCTCCTCCTCTGAAATGCTGTAGTTGCAGGTTGGCTGGCGCTAGATGGCGCTCCATCATTACTGTCAATGAACAACAAAACAAGTATTTGAGTTTTGAATCTCTATCTCTTTGAATAGCTGCAATTTAACAATCTATTATTGTACTTTCGGCAATCAAGTCATAAATAAGACAGTACAGAAGAGGCAAAAAAATACCTCTTCCATTTCACAAAATGATCTGAAATCTACAAGTTCAAAGTCATATGCAGCACCAATGCAATAGTTGAAAACCACAGCAAAAAGAATATAGATTATGATAAGAAAATTAGATTGATGAGTCAAGGACTATGATGAAACCAAGAAGAAAGAACCAGAACAAAGATAAACAGAATTAACAGAATCAGTATTAACAGAATAAGGCAAACTTCTGTGTTATTTCACTACTTTATATATTCTTATGGTATTTATTCATGTTTTTTTATTTGCTTTAATTTATTTTATTTCAGTTTTAGTAATTTTAATTCAACTTAAACTTCCTTTATTTAGTAGCCAAAACAAAAAATGTTAATGTTCATTTAATATTTTTATTTCAAATCATATCAACAGAAACAATTTTGAATGGACTGAGTCAACAATAACAACACTGACAGACAGCACAATATCCATGCTTCTTTACAGGTATTATTGAGCTAAAATGTCTGAAGAGCAGCATAACCCGCAAAACCCCGACTGTAACAAAATTGCAACACTTGTTTAAAGAAATTAAATAATATTCACTACACATAACAGTAGTTTTAATCACTACACATAACAGTAGCAGCACTGCTGGAGTTTAAGCAGGCAAAAATACTCTCAAGTAACAACATTGTTACTTTTGAATGGTAATGTATAATCATAAATGCTCAATTTGATGTTTACACCGTTTGCAGGTAGAACATTCAAATTCACCCCAAAATATACTTATATTTTATATAAGAAATGGCTTCCTAAAAATAGTTAGAGGGAGAAACATTGTTTTTTTTTTTTTTTTTTAATTCTGGGGATGCTGTCAGGGGTGTGCTTACGTGTTAAGTGATGCTTTCTCTGAGGGAGAGCCGGGAACATTTCCATCTCCTGTCGCCACAGCAGACTCTCTCACGTCCAGCTGAGACTGTGGGGGTGACGGGGTTGGTTGGGTGTCGTCAGCAGCTGTGGACTTCTGGGAGCTCTTGTCCTCTGCTGCACTTCGACCCCCTGGCCTGACATTAGGCTTAATACTAATTCTTGCTCTTCGCATCCTCGTCAGGTAACTGTGGTAAGATCAAGTCATGTATACGGTTGCATTATGTCATACATACACGTCCATATAATGCTGAGGTGTCACGTGACTGAGTTAAAGTTGCACTCAGTCGCAGCAGGACATGATATTATAGATCAAAACTGTATCATTGTGTCAAGACTGACTGATCCTATAATATGATGTTGGCCATCTCTCGCGTGACTGCTAAATTGTGAATTATTTAATGAACAGTACTGCCTAATTCGTGTATTTCTAACCCGTGGTCTTATGCATTTTGCTCACAGAGTGAATTGTGAGATTAAAAATATAAAAGGGGCATCTCTGAATTGTTATAAATTTAAATCTTAGATTGTACACGCCTCAGATTCCCGCATGCCTCAGTGTGGTGTCCACACTCATTTCCCATTGCCTGCTGACAGACATTTAAAAGCTGAATTACTAGCGATAAAACGGTAAATGTGTAATGACAACAGAAAAGCAACACGCCTTACTTCAGTTCAAATCACAGTGTAACCCTGTCAATGTGATTGCCGCGGTTAAAGTAGTAAAATGCCGTTTCTGCCGGTCGCATGGTTCCCCCTGCAGTAACTTTCCTTGCGCACCGGCCGGTCTGACCACCACGCCGCTCGAGCCATCTACTCATTCGGCGAAAGGCATTGTGGGTCTTTGTAGTTTTACCGTAACGCTCTTCGCCTCGTTTCTCTCGCTAAAAACTACACAACCCAGCAGCTTCAGAAAGTCCGCTGTGACTGATAGTACCACACATGGAGCAACACTCGACTGTAGGCACGTCAGTGAGCATATGCAATGCTATGAAAAAAAAACCCGTTACATCTAAAGCATGTTACAGCGTTTCTTCCTTACTGTTATGATGTAGGCTACTTAACCTTATTTTTTCAAGAGATAATCATATCAGCATCGTCTTAAATGGCTGTTTGGAATAGCACACTTACTACCTCAGTTGATATTATGTGCACATTATGAAAACTAATGAAATCCAAATGAGCTACTACATACCGGTCAAAGGTTTGCAAGCATATTAAGCTTTTTAAATGTTTTTGAAAGTAGTCTTATCTCTAGGCTGCATTTATTTTATTAAAAAATATATAGTTTCTGTTGCCATTTTAAAATGTATTTTTTTCCTGTGATAAATTGTAATAATATTTCACAGTATTGCTGTTTTTACAATTTTTAATCAATTAAATGCAGTGTTGGTGAGTTAAGAGACTACTTTTTAAAATCATTAAAGTTTCCAAACTTTTGACCTGTAGTGTATTTACATATATTGTGCTTGTTATTCATGGTAGTGCTGGTATATACTATTGAATGTTAATTACTGCCTGAGTTTCTTAAGTGTTTCCTGACCTTAATGGACATACTTCCTGTTTACATTTATAAAACTGTCTGCTGATCCCATTCAGAGAATTTATAAACCATTAGATTCCCCAATTTTTAATATATGAAATGTATGAGACACGTGAGACTCAAATCAGTCAATCATCACTTTAATGTGAAGTAGACCTAACTGGTCTTCCAGACTTGAATACAAACTTTGCAAAAGATAAATAGGACAATTCTGAATCTATTCCCACTAACTAAAATTCCAGTTTATTGCAGCGAGACTACATTTTTTAAACACCTTAGTACTATAACATCCAAGGTAGAAATGGCATAGTGCATAACAGAGCAGATATTTATATATGTACACACACAGATACAATTCACATAGTTCATTCTGACAAGGCTTCAACATCCAGTATAGTACACGCATTCCTTTTTTTCTTTAAAATCATTAATCCACTGAGATGAATGCACATCCGTTACACTGTTAAGCCTCGCAATTTTTGCCCACTTAATTTGTCTGGCGGAAAACGATTATATCCTCATCTATCAAAAAGGAAAACATTAAAAATAAAAAGCAGTGTAGTAAAATGTCATCGATCAGACAGACACATCAATATACTTATATCAAGTATTACCTGAAACATTCTGGATGATCATGTTTCACGCAAAACAATGTGCTTAATAAGTATCGCCTAAAATTCATACAGGCAACATCCTCCAACACTATGGATAGATATTATTTATGAAGGTGTTTATAGTTGCAGTACCATTGACAACATGCCAGTGGTCACAATTAAAGATTACTCATTCAATGCAATGTCAAATCAAAGCAAAATCAGAGAACTTTTAACCTGATAACAGTATATACTGTATATATTAGTGAATGCAGCAAGCTCACAACCTTACAAATAACAGCACTGGATACAGATCATAGAAAAAAAATAACGTCTCGCAAGGGATTCAGTTCAAATACAGGTTGATTAGAGTCATATATAATGAACAGGTCAGTACAGTATCATGTGATTAGTACAGAGCAGATCATCAGATGTTGATTGCAGTTATCATATCAAAGCATCCCTACAGATATTATATACATCGTCTCTCTGCTGTCCATCACGTTGGTTTGTGTTTGGACGTGATATATTATCCAGGATTGGATAAAAAAAAAAAAAAATCTGGAATCTTATTCAGTTTATATGCCAGTTCATAAAAACATCTGTCAAAATGAGTGACCAATCATGCCCTATAAAGCGTTTGTGTAAGAGTAAACATATAACGTCAAAATAATACTGCAGTGTGATCAAACAAGACATCAATGCCTTGTCTACTGGTGCAAAAATGACAAAATTGCTTTTGAGTGCTTTTAGTACACAAAACAAAACCACTCTCACCATGTTGTTTAGAGACAAACTGCACTGAAATTCATGTTTTAACAGGATACCAGCATGCCGGTTTATTTTCAGCCTGCCCACGACCACCATGCAGATCCAATTCTGGTTTATGAAAAGAGGAGGCTTGCACACACTTCATTTGGCTGTCATACATTGGCTGTGACATCAGAGCTAAGAGACCAGCTCTTGAACAGGATGCACTTTAGTGGGGAAAGCTACATAAAATGGTGCTCTGTAAAAACAAACAGTTGTGGTCATGAGCTCAACTAAAACATTATAAAGCTGTAAGAAGCAACTGGGATGGAATTGTTTTTTGCATAATTTCTTGTTCAATGATTTTTCTTTGATCCATATGGAGTCATCAAGTTGGCCGACTATCATGCAAACGGGTTTCCAAATGGGTCTCTAAAAGGATCTAAGCCCACTGCCTTTATAGGAGGAGCACTCTGTAAAAATAAAAAATAGAAAAGAAATGTAAATATTCTTGAGATTATCAGGAATAAAACACATAATTTGTAGTATGATACCATTTTTCATAAGGATGCACATATACGTACAGGTACAGGTGCAGGTACAGACGTGCCAAACGGATCTTTTCCAAAGGAGTTGTCAAATGGGTTCTGACCTCCAATCTTCAATGGCTCTGCATGAAAAAAAAAAAAAAAAGATTTGTCATGTCAAGATGTTTCAATAAAATAATCCAGGGATTCACAAACTTTTTTCAGCGAACCTATTTGACATAAAATATTTACTTGATGTAAGATTTTAATATTTCAATAACACATTTGCATGTTTGTGGTTCTCTGATGTTGGCTAATGGTCACATGACAAATAATAAATTAATTCATTATTTACAGTATATCTCTATTTGCATCTTTTTAGTTGTAATAGAGTCACAGTCCACATCATGTTCACACTGCTTTTTACAAACTCAATCAATTTGAATATAATATAATTAATATAATATAATATAATATAATATAATATAATATAATATAATAATAATATAATAATAATATAATATAATATAATATAATATAATATAATATAATATAATATAATATAATATAATATAATATAATATAATATAATATAATACAATATAATATAATATAATATAATTAATATATAATATAATGATGATAATAATAATACAATTATTGGTTTCATATTAATTTTGACTGGAATTATAAAAAATAAAGTCAGAAATATATTACTGTTTTAATAATTAAATTGCACTGAAAAATAAAGTATTTGATAAATAGAATTAAAAAAACATTTATGCTACAAGTTACAATACTAATATTTATGTGCTTAATCTTTCATTTTCAAACATTAAATCCTCAAACTTGTATTTTGTTGGAAAACTGCATGAAGACCTCTGTGTTTGACGCTCCTATTACAGATCTGGAGAAATGCTAAAAATGTATATCCACAAAAATGTTGAAAATGATGTGTAATAAAGTGATCCTGGCATCCGTAGCGTTCCAAAAATTAAGCAACTCAAACTCACAGCAGTTGCAGAGAGGGTGTTAATGAAATTCTGATATAATTGTTAAAACGGGTGAGATTTTAAACACAAATACAGCAATATCTGCTCACCTTTCCTTGCTGGCACGTTTGGTGGCTTAGCTATCTGGAAATCCTTAAACATGTCCTTGATATCTCTCTTCTCCTTTTCTCCTAGAGGATCCAGGTCAACAAAAGCATTACTGTCCACCTTTGGAGCTTCTTTGGTGGCTACTGCCCGGGGTGGAACCAGTGGAGGGGGACTGGAGCTCGGCTGTCCATCGGGCACAAGACTGGGTGGAAATATGCTGGTCTGAAAGGGGTTCCCCAGGGGTGTATGAGGGGTCCAGGATCCATTGGAGACTGGGGTGGTGGTCCATGATGGAAGCTGTTGGGTTGCGGTCGAGGTTCCAAAACTTCCAGCGGTAGTTCCCCAGGCAGGCCCAGGAGGAGTGGAGAAGATAGGTGCTTGAGTGAAGGGCTGAGAGGCACTGTTGGTGCTGGGGAAGATGGAAGAGAGGGGCTGATTCCACGGAGCCGCTCCAGGAGTGGAAACTGCAGGTGGAGCTTGTAGAGACAACCCTTCTTTATAGAAGATATAGAGTTGATAAAAAGAAGGTTAAATATTAAAAAGCTGCACTTATTCAATGTTCTTCTTAAGCCAAAATTTAAATGCAATCCTTTGGACACAAAGAGACATTTTTAAATTTAAATTTGTAATTACTATGGTAAACAGAATAGTATTCTTATCAGCTGACCCTTTTGTGAATATTATTCTACTGTACATTATCCTTCAAATGTTTGAAAGACATTAATACTTTTAAGGATGCATTAAATTGATGACGTGACAGTTAATACATTTGTAATGTTACAAAAGATTTTATTTCAAATAAATGCTGTTCTTTTAAACTTCAAAAGAATAAAAGAATCCAGAAAAAATGCATTACGGTTTCCACAAAAAAATATTTAGCATAATAGCTGTTTTCAACATTGATAATAATAAGAAAGGATCATGTGATACTGAAGACTGGAATAATGGCTGCTAAAAATTCAGCTTTGTCATCACAGGAATACATTACACTAAAATTTACTCCAAAGGAAAACAGTGCTTTTAAATTGTAATAATATTTTATAAAATATTATTTTATGGTATTTTTGATCAAATAAATTCAACCTTGGTGAGCATAAGAAACTTCAAAACATCAAAAACATTCTTACAACCCGAAACTTTTCAATGGTAGTGTAAATGAAACATAATTCAATAATATACTGTATAAAAGGTAACATCACATAAAAGTTTTGAGATTGGAACTGCACTACCCCCAGGACACCGTTCCATTGTTTGCTTGACACTGATTAACCTTACATTTTCTGTGCATTTTGCACTAGCCAATAGCTCATTTTGGACAGAGACGTCAACTTTCATCCGAAGGGACCTGCACTGCATTCATGATGCACATTTTATCAGTTCATGCATTCCCTGGGAATCAAACCCATGACCTTCGGCATTGCTAGCACCGTGCTCTAAAGTTTGAGCTACAGGAATATATAAACAGAAGAACACTCAAACTTTCATTTGAATAAGAATCACTGACATTTTGAAAAAGCATTTTATTGCAAACTCACAAATGTCAAGTTATTTATTATTTATTGTCTTGAGTGTCTTACCAAGAACTGTGAGTGTGTCAGTGGAGGAAGGGCTCCTGCTGAACAGACTGACTGAGTTGACAGGACAGTTCTCAGGTTGAGGAGGTGGTGATTCTGATTGGTTTGGTGAAACAAATAAATCCATCCCAAGTTTTTCATTTGAAGGGGACTATAAAAGAGATTTAAAAAAAAAATCATAAAACAGATTCCAACCTGGTTAAAAAAGGGATTAAACAAGCATAATAAATTGCAATGTAAAGAAATATTATTTATACCACTAAAAAATGAACCTTAGAAAACGTATACAGTATATACACACACTAGTGTTTGAGTTTGGGGTCAGTAAGATTTTTTATTTTTATGTTTTTAAAAAAAATAAAATAATACTTTTATTCAAGAAGGAAACATTAAATTGATCAAAAGTGACAATAAAGACATTTGTAATGTTACCAAAGATTTTTATTTTATTTTTTATAAATGCTGTTCTTTTGAACTTTCTATTCATCAAAGAATCAGGGAAAAGTATCATGGTTTCCACAAAAAAAGTTTTATCATCAATGTTGAAAAAAGTTGCTGCTTAATAAGAAATGTTTCTTGAGCAGCAAATCATCATATTATAAGGATTTTTTTGAAGGATCTGGAGTAATGATGCTTAAAATCTTGCCATCACAGGAATACATTACATTTTAAAATAATATATGAAAATAGAAACAGTTATTTTAATTTGTAATAATATTTCACAATATTACTGTTTTTTTGATCAAATATATGCAGCCTTGATGAACATAAGAGACTTTTTAAAAAAAGTATACACACACACACACACACACACACACACACACACACACACACACACACACACACACACACACACACACACACACACACACACACACACACACACACACACACACACACACACACACACACACACACACACACACACACACACACACACACACACACACATGCCTAATGTGATGGGAAAGACGTTAGCAAATAAATCCTTACCTTACAAGTACAACTGAAGCATTAAAAATTGAGGTAAACAACATTACTAGATCATGAAGTGGTATTATATATAAATAAGAAGGCAGTACGAAGAAAAGAAGAATGTGAAAGTGGCCATTTAATTATCAATTTAAAAAGCATTAAAAGAATACAGTTATTATTGTAACCTCACCTTTACACTCCTCCTGCCCCTCCCGGCTTTCATATTGAGTGGTGGGGGGCTTATAATAACCGAATCCTTGGTTTGATTGACAGGTGGCTCACCAATGCCTCCATTCTCATGCTTCACTCCATTCTGCACCGGCTGCATCTTCTCCGAATCTCCCACAAACGGATTAGGAGTCACTTTCCCATGTCCGTTCTGCTCTTGAACTGGGACAGTATTCTGAGTCCAGCTAGTGGCTTCTGCAGCTCTGCCATCTAAAGGCCAGTGGCCATTACTGAGAGCCTGGATGACTGTCCTGTTGGAGAGTTGGTCGAACTGCTGGCCCAAGTAGTCAGAGTCACCATTCTTAGGGCCACCATTGAACAAGTTATTAGGGCTGTGGTTTTCTGTGGCAGGGTCGTCCCTGATTGATTGGTCGTCGCTTTTTGAAAATGGGTCATCACTGAACGGGTCATGGATAGGGGTGGGGAAGAAGTTGAGCTGAGAAGAGAAGGGGTTCTCAGGCGAGAGGCTGGACGGGGCTCTGGGGACAGAAGACGAGGTGAAGGGATTTCCTTTAACGCAGTTCTGATTGCTGTCTATCTCAGTGGACAGATCCATCAACAGGATGTCCTCACTCTCCTAAAGGAAGATTTAGAGGATTGGGAGAGAAACAGAAAGAGAAGAATAAATGATAAGCTGATGTCAAAAATACATTAATGCATTTTTGAGGGGAGTATAGATGAAGTCATGCATGAAGAACAATAAACTTGTTCCATAGATAGATGCTGTGAAGTTTAATCAATCAGAAAAGCAAACATGGGCATTCATGACATAAGTGTAGGGTTGCCAACCGTCTCATATAATTCACGATTGTTCTGTCTGTAAGGGAAGTGTCTGTTTTTTCTGTCCTTAGTGTTCTTTCAGAACAATATTTTTTTGTATTTTAATCAATATTACACAATCGTTCAAAAGATTTGAGGAGGAAAAATGTCTCAACAAGGCTGCATTTATTTAATCAAAATACCGTAAAACAGTAAATATTATTACATAAAATGAAAAAGAACTGATTTTCAGCAGCCATTACTCCAGATCCTTCAGAAATCTTTCTAATATGCTGATTAGATGCTCAATAAACATTTCTGATTATTATTAGTCCTGTCACGATAACACATTTTGCTGGACGATAAATTGGCCAAGAAATTATTGCGATAAACGATAATATTGTTGTTCTGAGACCATTTTCATCTAAAATAATGATAGTGGCATAATAATGCAGGTACACCTTTTCAAAGATCAATAAACTTTTATTTCTAAAGACTATTTAACACTGAAAACGGAAAGCATTTGAAATATCCACAATAAATGAACAAAACGTAAATGTAAAACAACAACAACAAAAAAAGAAGCAATGGACTCTCAGTCTGTTAACAAAAAATGCACTTGAATAAACAGCTGAGAAAACTTTAATATAAAGAATCTTTACATAACCCCATTATAATAAATGTTATTTTTCCCTGTTAGACATATACAGATTTCCTTTCAGAACAATATTTTTTTGTATTTTAATCAATATTACACAATCGTTCAAAAGATTTGAGGAGGAAAAATGTCTCAACAAGGCTGCATTTATTTAATCAAAATACCGTAAAACAGTAAATATTATTACATAAAATGAAAAAGAACTGATTTTCAGCAGCCATTACTCCAGATCCTTCAGAAATCTTTCTAATATGCTGATTAGATGCTCAATAAACATTTCTGATTATTATTAGTCCTGTCACGATAACAAATTTTGCTGGACGATAAATTGGCCAAGAAATTATTGCGATAAACGATAATATTGTTGTTCTGAGACCATTTTCATCTAAAATAATGATAGTGGCATAATAATGCAGGTACACCTTTTCAAAGATCAATAAACTTTTATTTCTAAAGACTATTTAACACTGAAAACGGAAAGCATTTGAAATATCCACAATAAATGAACAAAACGTAAATGTAAAACAACAACAACAAAAAAAGAAGCAATGGACTCTCAGTCTGTTAACAAAAAATGCACTTGAATAAACAGCTGAGAAAACTTTAATATAAAGAATCTTTACATAACCCCATTATAATAAATGTTATTTTTCCCTGTTAGACATATACAGATATGTAATAGTTATCAAACACCTTTCTTAACTGCATAAATAATAAATGAAATATAGATTAATCATCATTAAAGCGACAATTTTCTCTGTTCCCGTTGTTCTTTGATGAGCATTAATGACAGGCATCATCAGTGCTCCTGTCACTTTAAGAACAGCCGCGGATCTCATGCGCTGTCCCGCGCATCTCATTTCCTCACAACTCTTTAAGTTAATTTAAGACGTTATTTAACTAATTTAAGACTCCTAATATGAGAATACTCAAAATTCTCTGTGTTGTTGTTATTGTTTGTTCAAGAGCAAAAGAGAACTGACACGAGTCTGTCTGTGCGTCGAGTGTGTGTGTGTGTCTCCCTCGATTAGCTGACATGTTGCTTCTTCTTCTCTTTGTCTGTTTTGTAACTGTTGTAATACATTTTATATGTCTGCAAAAAATATAATAGAAACAGAGTATACAGAGTATAATAGAAAACAAATAGCAAAAGACAAATGTGAAACATAGAGAGTTGTGAATTGAGAGCCCTGATATTGATATTGGCTACACAGACACTACATTTGACAGTGGGTGAAGAATCAAGGAAGAAGGGAGGGCAGCTAAATAATCAATCAATTTCTGTCAGATTTTTGCAGTGGTGTGCGGTGGTGTTGTACAATGAGGAGGCAAAGTCCTCACATTTTTTATATATCTCAAATGTAAGTTTATGTCCCTATTATACTTATTTTTCCTGGTTAAATAATCATTACATAAAAAAGAGAGACCAAATCAAGTAGCCTATACATTTCATCAAGTTAGTAATTTTACGCATTTTTACATATATTCCAGTAACAATTTAAACAATATATAGTATTTCTTTTTAATAGTCAACTTATTTAGCAGTGATCAATCTTGTAGCCTACACACTGTTCACAGACACGAAAATGTAGCTTTAATTTCCCCAAGCTGATTCCACACTAAAACCCCTCACAGTCATCATGTTTTCAGGCCCTTTCAAGTTTGATTTTGAAGTGAGAAAACTGTGATATCTAAGTAGCTGAGTAAGTTGTTTACTTTTTCATTAGCATTCCTATTAACACCATCATTATCTTCATTCAAGGTCGATCCGTGAACGCGCACGAAAACAAGAGGCGGGATTTATCGCACAAACCAATCATATCCAATCATTGCGCAATGGAGACATTGCCTCCTCTCACATGACTTTCCCCCATTCATTCTCTATTACCCCCACTAAACTCACGCAAGCTTTAGCGGGTCAATGGGGACAGAGGAGGTACAAGAGACACATCGCCGAGCTCCGATTGCCCCCCTATAACAGGCAAAATTGTACAAAAAGGATGAGCAGGGGAGGAGGAGGGACGCTGCAAGAACTAGCAACGGGAAGAGGTAAGCTGCTGGTTTTATACCTTGGTATTAATTGGAAGATTAGATGGGCGTACTCCTCCCGAAATTACGTTTAATAACTTTGCTATATTTGCATCGTTTTATTTTTGTAATATCGATTACTTTCTCATCCAGATTTTTTGAGGAGGCACTACCTCCCTTGCCTCCTTGGAAGAAACGCCCCTGGTTTCTTGTGCATTTCATCGGTGCATTGGTGTCCCTTATACTCTACTAAAGTTGGCAACCCTACTTAAGTGTTTTCCTCCAATATACCATGCTTTCGACAACAAAACACTGGCTGAAAAATGGATGGCTAAAATGAATGGATAAACTTCACGGTATATGCACACATTACCTGAACTTGTTCTCTCACAGTCATTGCAATGTTTAATTAGAAGAACAGAACAAACTGTGCATCAATACCACTTATAAAAAGTCAACAGCAAAGCAGAAGATGACCGGGTAATGGAAGATTAATTATTTTTGTTGAAACTCATCTATTTTACATGTAACCTATTTAACACTTTCAAAGGCCTTAGAATTCATAATACTGAGAAAAGGCTGCCTCATATGGCTGTGAAGCTCCTCTACAGGGCAGTATCTTCAAACAACTGAGCCTTGTTGAGTTTTTAGTGCTTGTTATTTTTGTTGGCCAGAGCCCAGGCCTTCTACTCCCCATGACGGCATTTTCTTCATTTGAGGTCAATCAAGCACCAGAAACTAAACAAGGACTATAGCAGGATATGAGACTTGTCTAAATGCCACTGGTTTCTTTCAAACGGCGTAATGTCTCATTTGTATAATGTTGCTTTGGTCTGGTTAAATGAGCGGTGTATAATAGAATTCCATTTAAATAACATTAATAATGTAAGTCTAGCTTTCTTGTGTTAATAATGTAGTGTCACAGTTGATACAAACCATTAATAAGGAAAATTGGAGTGAAAAAGTCTCACATTCAGTCTGAATGTGTATATTTATACATCAATATGTGTGACTCATTCTTGCCCAACAGTCTTACCGAGGGAGAGTTTAAGTCAGGTGGGGTCGACATGTCTCCAAACAAGTCCAGCTGTTCAACGCCCTACAACAGAGTTGAAAAAGAAAAACAAGATTCAGACCAGATTATGGACACCAAACAGAGTCAGAGTAACCAAAACACCTAAGAGAAGAGCCATTCATACTGAGGGCAGATGAATGGGAGGAAATGAGCAGTGAAGAGAATGAGGAGAATTGTGTTTTTTCTTCCAAAAGACTGTGAGTGAAAGGATTGGTGGGAGAATGTCCAGAGCTGCTATGTGATGCATCTCAGTTATTTCCTGTCTGCTAACTTCATTAGCTTTCACCCCCTGAGGAGACTAGTTTAGGTGCAGTGTGCAAATGGTGAACAACAACATGAAGACAACCCAGCAGGGGGCTTTAGGAACTGGGCCAGAGAGACACAACTCAACTGGCATCTGGGAGCCTTCAGGTTGGAGGCCACTAACAAAAGTCTTTCACTGGTGTGAAACAATATCAGGACCATTTGGTGAATGTAAATCATACTCACTTTTCTGTCATTGTGTGAGCCTTCACTGCCATTCTGTGGAGGTAAGATTGACAGAAATTGCGATACAAGTTCCACCGGTAAAATATATATTGTATGATATGAACATTTAACAGATGTTTAATTTAATGTCTCATTACGTACCTCCACCACTTTATTATTTTCATCCTGAAAAGAAAACAAGATATGATTAGAAATAAAAATAGACAAAATGTGACAAAAAAAACAATATGTGTTTGACTGCCTTTCAAAAGTTTGGGGTTGGTACGATTTTTTAAAATGCCATTTATTCCAGTGATGCCAAAACTGAATTATCTGCATCATTACTCCAGTCTTCAATGTCACATGATCCCTCAGAAATTATTCTAATATGCTGATTTGCTGCTCAAAAAGATTTATTATTATTATCAATGTTGAAAACTGTTGCTGTTTAATATTTTGGTGAAAACTGATATATTTGTTTTTCAGGATTCTTTGATGAATAGACAGTTCAAAAGAACAGCATTTATTTGAATTAGTAATGTTCTGTAACGTTATAAATGTTTTACTGTCACTGGTGATAAATTTACTGCATCATTGTTGAATACATTTTTTTTACTTAAAACCCAACCCAAACTTCGAATGGTACAGTAATTTCTTGAATTTGTAAAGAGTTACATTTGAAAGTTTCTCACTGCCTCATACACAGTCTAGATTCATCTAAAAATATTTTTGAGAGATCTCGCACCTTCTTTGAACCCTCAACTTCTTTTTTCCTCATATTGAAGATTAACTGGAAAAGATCCTTCAGGTCAATGACAAGAGGCTCTGCCTGAGTGGAAACACAAGCCATGTGTTAAAAGGCATTTTTCCTGCAGGTTTATGAGTGAATGTTTGTGAGCAGGGAGGAATGTGTTTTTGTGGGTATGCCTGTAGAAAAACGCACTACTGGGAAATGAGTAACAGAGAAAGAGAGAACGAGTTTGTCTGTGTGTGCCTAAGGCATGAGTGTGTGAAGAAGGAAAGAGCTTTGCTCCATAAAATCTCTCTGGACCTGCTGTGCAGTTTTAATGGCAAAGAACTGGTGCTGGCCCTCCGCACCGCACACGTAGCCAAACGCTCTGCTGTCAGTGACATCCCGTGCGATGAAGGAGATCTTATTTACTGCATGCTCCAGTATTGTTGCCTGGAGAAATCAAAACAAAGAAACAATGAAGACAGTATATTGGGTATCAAATTATATATCTGTTGAAGAATTTATTCTAGTCAGAATAAATAAAAGAGCGAGTGAGAGAGACAAACCCCTGTTTTCTCATCAGTAACAGTGATTCCTGCAAGAGAGATGTTCACCCAGACTCTCTGCTTGTGTTTGCCCTGAGAGCGAGCTGCCACTGCCTTGCCCTGTGATCGCAGAGAGAAAAGACAAATAAATGTTTACATTTTGACTTCTTACGTAGTCAGTGTCCTGCTAAATAAATGTCTATATCAAACCATTTGGACTAAATAAATTGAGAAGGAAAATATCATAAATATTGAAGCAAAACAAACTGCCAAAAGAATGACTTTACGTCAGTAATATTCATGTCAAAAATACTAGAAAACATTGTGTTGACTCAATTATTCTCTTTCTTGCAGAGATGTCTAACAATTTAAGGGTATGTTTCCTTGATACAGTTTGCTCTCTGGAGATATTAAGGCACTATTTTCTATAAACCCAGCTAACAAAAATATGTCCTAAAATGTTTTGCTAAGGTACCCTTTAAGTTACAAAAACATTATCTCTGAATGTTCTCTGAACATTTAAAAACTTTTAAAATGTTAAAATTATGGGGATGTTACTTTTGAATGTTCACAAATCATTCTGAAACAATTTGCAGTTTAACAGTTAAAAAAATGTTAGACAAACATCAAAATAGAATTTTTTTGAAAAAAATAAATATATTTTGTGCTAAAATTGAGAACATTTTAAAGACCAGATAACTGAACGAACGTTCTGTTAACTTTACTCGAATAATGTTTGTTCATATCTTTGAGATGACATTGCCAGAACGTTGTGAGAATGTTCCCTGTTAGATGCATTGTGAAAAGTCTATACAAATAAATCCATCTTGTCCTGCCATTCGTTTATACTACTAGAAGTCACTAAAGATATACTGTACTAAAAAGCAAACATGCTTGACCTTTCACTGACCTTCAGTTTCATCATGGAGTCTTGGCTCATTTTATCTCCTCTTGCTTCAGGGACATCATCTACACCAATCAATTTGGCTTTGTAGCGAACTCCATTACCTTTGAACCTGGCTAGGAGGAACTCGTCTGTTTTCTCTGGGCTCGCTGCAGCTGAAAAAAAGCAGATAAAAAGAGAGATTTTAATCTAAAACACAGAACGAAATATTGTGAGAATTAAAAGATTTCAAAAGAGAAATTATTTAATGCTTTATAATTAAACAGATTTGTAAAATAGATTAACTGCTGTGACACAGATTCCCATTAACATTTACACTGGAATTACCTCAAACGTTTATGAGGAGACAATATATAAACATAAAGACTTATATAGTTATGCTTTTTATGGCTATAGGCCTGTAATTACCAACCAGATTTGATATAAAAATATTAGGGCTGTAAAGTAATAAAGTAAATAATCATAATTTTGTTTTAGGAAAAGAAAAATATATGTGCATATATTTAAATATATGTACAAATATAGACTTTGGGCTCGGTTGAATAAAGTAATACTTTTATTCTGAAAAGATGAATTCAATTGATCAAAAGTGACAGTAAAGACATTTATAATGTTACAAAAATGTTTTGACCATGAATCTTGAAAAAAATACCATAGATTTCTTGGCTAGGTTTATCCTTTTGAAAAGAGCTGAAAAAGCAGGTTCTTCACTCATACATGCAACCACTAATTAAGTGTCCTTTCTGTAGTGCAGGACGAGCCCCTGTCATTTAACCTTTTTAAAATACTGCTCCATATAATTAACTGATTACAGTTTACAGCAGGCAAATGCAGCTCATCACAAATGCAGCTGTCATTCAAAACAAAAGCATTCTAAAATGGGAATGAATAGTGCAGTGCAGAATAATTTACGAAATCCTTTATTCTTAGAGGAATGAGAAACGATTCAGAGACATAATTACGGGTGTCACTGGGATTGATGCCATTTGGAAGGAACTGATGGTACCAGCTGTCTGAGATACAGAGTTATCTCTAGCAGCATTTCAGCTCTGAATCTCAATCTGAATGCTACTCAATCACTGGAAATATCAGTAAGTTACCCAGGCGCTCATCAAAATATGGGCGATTACTCAATGGCACAAGGAGATCTGAAGGGGGCTGATTAAAAAATGAACACAATGTGCGTCAGAGAGCCACTGATACATGTAACGTTTGCGTATGTAGATAATCCACCAGAGAGAGAGAGAGACAGGAATCATATAACACTACACATAGGAATACTACATTAATGCAAGAGCAAAGCATTGAAGAGAACTAGGTGCTTAAACACAAAAGGAGGCTATGTATTTAACTATAGAAAGGTGCGTAACATAATCAGAAACCATGGAAACAAACAAGGATCAGGAACAAAAAAGAATGGAACCAAAACAATATTAAACTAAACATATCTGTGTCATAACACCCCCACCCCACACCTCCTAGAAGGCACGTCCTCGCGCCCTAAAGTTGAGCAGAGAAGGGAGGGTGGTTCTAGAGGAGGACTAGGAGTTGAAGATAGCAGATGGCAACATCACGGCAGAGAAGATGGAGGGAGAAGCCAGGGAAGAGGTGCTGGATGGAAGAGATAGCTGATCCAGAATACAGTCAGGACGAAGGCCCATGATTAGTGCTGGGCGGTATGACCAAAAATGTATATCACAGTAATTTTCTAAATTATATCGGTTTCACGGTATATGACAGTATTTTTTTTCCCTTATGCATGACTGGGTGTTAACCACATTTTCTACTGATTGAGAGAGGAAATACGGCAGTAGATTGACTAGAATACCCTGTTTTACCCTGTGTTTACTGATGAGTGAATATTGTAGAAAAATCCCACACTAATACAGGTTTGCAAAGCCCCACAAAATGATGCTATGGAGAGACAACCGATAAAACACAGACCTGCAACACACTCATTACAGGCACATGAATATTAAAATATGACCACGGAGAGAGAAAAAAAACAGAGTTGAGGGCACCTTAAGCATTTTAAAAATCTAACCCAATATAACAACAAACTGCCAAAACGAGGGATTACGCGGATATTTGCACTACATTTAAGAGCACTCTCTGAACAAATGACACACATCAGTTTAACCCACAGAAAGAATAAAGCAGTTACTTTTTTGCCCATTCTTCTTTGAATTGTCAGTTTATTTATTAATTTACATCATTCATTGTCTTTTGTATAGCAGAATAATCCATCGTGTCATCACGGTCGTGATCAGATGTATGGTTGTATCAGTGTAGCCTAATCAGTGCACATTTAATTTGAAGAAGACGTGATGAAATATGTGCACATACACGCTTCTGGTACTTGTTCACCGTGTTTAGTTTGAATTCTGCACGGTAATCAAGGGCTGAATCCGAAATTGCCCCCTATAACCTCAAATAGGGCATTATTTGGAGGGGACAGCACTTTTTAGTGGTGTCCAAAACCATAGTGGACGTTATTGAGTGCACTCATTCTATCCCACATCTCACCGCGATAAAAAGTTGTTGAATTACAAATTTATACATTGTTATATCTACTAGGTTCAAATGTAATAGAATACTGAAAACATTATCTATATTTGGGTTTTACATTTTGAAGTAAACTTGAGGAAATTCTAAGGAGATTATTTCAGGCTGTGTAAGTGGTTGAGACATTAAGTATTTTGTCTCTATACAATTTCCTGACTATTTAGCATGACAAGTTTAGAGCAATACTGCCTGAGTGATTGGATTACCATCTATGCAGTTGAATGGCACTGTTATGCTGATTGAATCTGGACGAGGGACACAGTTATGTAGGGTGTGTCCTTTACCTACACAACATATGCATTCCTTTTGTTTGAATGTCTCCTCCTATGCTGTATAACCACTCCCCCTAACATATAGATAAATTGCCTTATTTTGTACTGTTAAAATCAGACTGTTTTCGGATGACCTGCAGCACAGAGAGTTCTCATTAAAAGAATAACTTCTGTTTGATCCGACGTCTCCTGGTCTCCATACTTCAAGAAACAACTGAAGTTCACAACAAAGTGTACAGCCGATGTACACACAACGGTTGTCCGACTTCACTCACTCGTTTTCATTCACTCCTTCAAATAAAGTGATAACTTAGGGAATAGTGAATGAGGGTATAGGGGGCGATTTCGGATTCAGCCATAGGCTGTAATGCCATCTCAGCTGTGCTCTCTGACTGCTCTCACTAGTACAGTGCAACAGTTAAATGGGTCCCCTCTCAATCAATGACGCGCTGTGCCGCATTCCGAACGTTGTTTAAGCGACATATACCGGTATTGCGGTATCATCAAAATTCATATCATAACAAAAATAAATACTGGTATTCGGTATGAACCGGTATACCGCCCAGCACTACCCATGATGCAACCGATGGGAGATGGGAGGAGCCAGGGTGAAGTCAGAGATCCAACCACCAGTAGCGGAGCCAGGAGAATTGGAGATCCAGGCGGAGCCGAGGAGACACAGAAACTGGGCGAAGCCATAGGGCCTGGAGGCCAAGGTGGAGCCGTGGTGACGAGTGGCCGAGGTGAAGCCGGGGTTCTGGAGGATGGAGCCAGTGAGACTGAGGACCAAGGTGAAGCCAGAGGGAAGGCGGAGGCTGATGGAGACAAAGGGGTAGAGGGACAAGGTGTAGCTGAAGGCCCAGAAGTCTATGGCTCAGGCAGAGTGACGACTGAACAAGGTGAAGCCGGAGGGATGAGGGAGCCTGGTGAAGCCGTAAGGAGCATGGTCTCAGGTGGAGCAGAGGGGGCAAGGAGCCATGGGGGAGCAAAAGTTCACTCTCAGCAGCAGGAGTATGGCCAGGGCTCCAATCCATCCCCTCGTACGCCACAAGCATACCTACTGGGAAGGGGTGATGTTGCCGGCTCACGCACCTGGTCAGACTTTCCATTGGGCTCAGGCTCTGGGGCAATGATTGGCATGCTGGCATCGCGGCAGGCTCGGGCCCTGTGTCTGTGGTGGATCCTGGCTTATGCTCCATGCAGGGTGTGAGAGGAGGCTGGCTGTGCTCTGGGTCCAGACTAGGGTTTGTCATGTCGTTCTCAGTGGGGCAAACGGTGAACGCCGATCCGTTGTTCACCAGCACCCACTCCACAAATGCTGCAAAATCACCCCTAGGACATTTCACAGACACTTTTACGTGCCTTGGGCCACTTGCTGAGGCTGTTGTGGAAAAATACGGAGAGCAAGCGGTCTGGATTGTGGGTGAGGCGCACCAGATCTAAAAAGTCCCTTGTGTGGTCCTCAAGTGAGCGATCTCCATGCTCCAGCAACAGCAATTATGTCCATAGTTGTATTTGGCTGAGAAAAAAACTATTTTAGGTCTTGTATTCTGCAAAGTTTGCATGAGTAGATAATCCACCAGAGAGAGAAAGAGAACAAATGAATGAACAAACTTTAAATAAACAGAAACCAAGGAGAATGGCACTGAGGAAACTAATGTATTTTATTAATATATTAATATACAGGCTAAATCAACAGAACTATAGACAGGTGTGTAACATAATCAGAAACCATAGAAACAAACAAGGATCTGGAACACAGGCAAACAGAAACAGAACAGAACCAAACCGAAAATGAAAAATGAAACTAAACATATCTGTGACAATATGCTGATTATGGTGTTTTATCGGTTCCTCCCAATGCATGTTTTAATACACCTGTCTGCCCATTTTGTAGCCTTGAAATTGTGTTGTTTTGGTTATGTACCACATTATTTGCTAGTTTGAGAGTTAATGTCAGTCCTTATTTTCCCTTGAAAGCAACTAATCTCTTCTCTGTGAACTCTTCATTGGGTCTTCTGTGGTATCTCACTATCATTTTTCATTCTTCTTGACTTTTCATTATCTGGACTTTTTGCCATTTATGTAGTCTGCCTGCCGTGTGTCTCACTTCAAAACCAGAGCTCAGCTGACTATGTGGCAGTGTCCCCTTTTGGCCAGTGGCGCTGCTGAGATGTCATAGGCGGAGAAAGAGGGAGTGAACCAGACGCAGAGAAACAAAAAGAGACTGAGAGAGAACAGTCTGGCGGAGGCCCAGACCTCATGCCTTCTGTGGCCAAGCTGAGGGACAACATTGACATTCATCCCATGCAGGGACTCTACAGGCTTGAGGTTTCTGTTCTACAACCCCCTCCCAAAGTGAACATAATATATAATATTCCCATAAATATGAGTTCTTGGTTTAGTTACTGTTTTCATAAAATTTCTTGTGTAGACCTTTTTGTTATGTCTATGTTTTAAATTGGATATAATAAACAGAATATTCATAGATTGAGTTAGCCTAATTTCACAGCAAAATCTACAGGTCTGGCTGATATTTGAGATTATTTTAAAAGTGTACCATTTAATTGTGCATGCAAATTTTTAATTATTAATCTAACATTTAGATTACCTTTGCATATTATCTGACTCTCACACAAAGTTATTTTTCAAACACACTAATGATTTAATAACACTGTTAAAGTTGCAATGAAACAAGAAGCATTAGATATTTTCTTCTGTACTGTGACACATCCGAGTATAACAGATTATCAAAAAAGAATTCTAGGGTGGAGACTTGCTTCTATGCATTGGTTGTTAACTGAATTTTGAGATGTAGGCGTTGCACGGAGGTTAATGCAAGCATGCAGATGTGGGATTTAAGTGGGATAAATGATTGGAGTCCTGCATACATCACCAGACAGAAGTCTGTCATTTCACTGGAGTAAGTAATGGCATTTTGATTAAACATTATGAGGTTAAAAAAAGTAAAAAATTAAACATGCACAGATTAATCGTTTAAAATGAGATATAAAACAGGGTGAGCTTTATGCTTTTTATGCTGACTGTGTATGTAATCTTTATCAAATAAAAAAAAATATATATATTTTTCATACTGTACATTATAATGTTGTGATGCCTAAACTCACTTGTAGCGTGTAGTTTGCTTTATTTTTTATTTATTTAGACAAGATAAAATTTTAAAATTGGCCATGACATAAAATGAATTATCAGCTTCCACTACCAAACATAATTTTAATACCGGTGCATTGATAACTATAAGTTTAACTGTAAGTCATTTGTAAGCTTACCTATAAATATTAAGATCTTAATCAATATGACAAGTGATTTTTGTCTGTCTGGGAGTAAATACGTACAGAACAATTAGAAGAAAAAAAAAGCCACATGCTCACGAATGAGTCTAATTATGAAGGTAAACCAAATCACTTAAAAGCCAAAAACACATCCATCTATAAAATAAGATATGAAAGAAAAAGTGGTCTATACATGAACTGTAATAACGATGTGGCTCAAAGATCAAATGTCCAACACATGACTATGAAAGACCTCCTTCAACCCCAGATGCACCTCATCGCCCAAATCACTGCTGGCTCCGCCGCGTGAGACTGTGGGAATCATTTTGCTTGTTTTCATGCCTGTGGAAAAGGCTCATAAATAGACATGTTGGAGAGTGTCTTGCCGTCGCAGCTGGAAGGTATTGTGGAAACAGCAACAGGACTGTAATGGAATCCATCACTAGTGCGCTCTGTTGGTATGAATGAGCTAGGCAAGACAAACAATACCACTGTGCACCAGGTTCCAGCTTAGAAAAATAAATCCAGAGAAATATTGGGTCAAAGAGGCCCCTGGAGCTCTGGACGGAGGATTTTAGGTTTCTGCAGGTGGCTGTTCGCCAACTCTGCGCTGCGCTACACGACATGTCAAGGAACTTGATGAACTCAAACTGTCCTCTTGAGAGAAAACAGTGCGTTATTTTACCAGAAAGAACTCCATTTGTCAGCTGTAATCACTGGGTCACATACATAATAGCACAATCACAATGCTACTACTGGGTCAGCTTTGCATTTAACTGTGCTAATGGTATGAGAAATACAGAAAACAGGTTGCTTGTTTTATTTATATATATATATATATATATATATATATATATATATATATATATATATATATATATATATATATATTACCAGCTTTTGCAACTTTTACACAATGTATCTTTAAGAAAAGTTGAGGAGAAAAGGAAAAGGTAATATAGGCTATTCAAACAAATAAGACAATAAATAAATAAGTTGACCCTAGATGAAGTCAAAAAATTAAAACATATTAAAATATTAAAAAGCCAGAAGGCTTAAAGCAATATCCTATGAAACTAATAGAAGCCCACCCATGCTAATAAATTCCACAAGAAAGATTAATGACTGAAACCTTCCAAAGAAAGCACACATTTACTGATAAACTGATGAATTTAAGTTAAGACATAACTATTAAATAATTTTTTGTCTGATTCCAACTGTACAGTCTGAGAATAATATGGAAACCCTTTGGATTCCAGACTGAACCATAAATCATGGATGGAATCTCAAAATGGTTTTCTTAACCAGCGCATAACTTCATGTAAATTCTGAGATCAAATCTCTAAACAAACTGCCTTTTCATCTGGGGAGGTGGCAAGTACAATAGATGTATTTTCAAGTTTCAAAACTCTTATGAGGGCTTAGTTTTACCTCAGAATAAGTTCATTACATGTTTGTTGTGGATCAAGCTTGCTTTTTGTAGGTGCTCTGGAGATGTGGACGCTGGGAGCAACTCACACTCACATTACACACAGCTAAAGACTCAGAGTAAATCTCAGTGGGATACTCACTATACCACTAATGATGTGCCAGTAGACACAAGTAGGTCAGCAAAGACGTCTACTCAGTTTTTGTACTTTCTTATAACAATCCATAGCATGTTCTCTCTTAATAGAGACGTTTTACTGAGAGAGAAAAAAAACAATTGCAGCCTTTCAAACAATAATTGGCAAAGCTGTGCTTGAAAAAAGGGATCTAAAAGTATTTAAAAAATTCGAATCACTCAAGGTTTGCCCTGTATACTAACAAAGCAAGATAATGTTAGATAGTGCAGCGTGTCACTGTCACATACCCTTCTTCTTTTCTTTTTTGGAAGGGGTCTTAAAAGGTGCCTGCTCGACCGGGGCCGTGCTGGTTTCCACTTCTGCAGACATGTTTGAAGGCCAGCCTTGTGCAAAACAAATGTGAAGACAGGATCAGTTGAAGCCCTCTTGCTCTCCTCTCTGCAGTGTGGCTCAGCAGTGGACCATGATCAACAGTGCCCACACTGGATAGGAAGGAGACAGAGAAAGCAAAACAGGAAACAGATTTAGTAGAGGTTTACAAATTTACAAATCAAAGAAAAATGCAGTCATTGTAGCCTTAGTTAGCTTATTTTTGTGAAGGCAACAGGGCTCCAGACAATAATATATTTTTGCTCACTTTTTTGGCTAGCGGTTCCCTTTCGAGGGAACTCGCACTGCATCGGGACGACGCTTTGGGGATGCTCCCTTAGCATCAGCGAATCTGAAACCAGAATGCCAACTAGGCCAATCCGATTGGCGTGCGTGATGACGTCATCGTGACGGCATACCCGGAAGTATAAAAGGGTTGCTGGAGCGTAATGGCGGTAGTTATTGCTCTTCAGCATAGCGCTATCTGTTACTGTCTGTCTATTTACTGTTGTTTGTCAGTGAAAGTGTGTGAGAAAGTAAAATGGAAAGTGTGAGAGTGAATGAATTCAAACAGTGTGTGCATCCGTGTCCCAGGTTCATGTCGGGCTCGGATACACACCTGCTTTGTGTGCACTGCCTGGGCGTCCAGCATGCCCAAGCGGCTCTCGAGGGAGCCGCTTGTGAGCACTGCGAAAAACTGACGCTCAGGGTGCTTCGCTCTCGGCTGGCTGCGTTTGATGAGGCCGGCCAGCCTCGTGAGCCTCGTGGTTCTGGACCCGCAGTCGCTGAGGCGGCTCGGCGTCGCAGATCATGGGGCTCACAGCGGGATTTGTCAGAGGGTTTCGGGACTGCTGCGGCACTTTCCCGATCCTCCTCTGACAGTTCCGAGGATCTTCCTCCCCGTGTGGAAGCCCGCGCTGCGGCTTCTTCCCCCGGGGTGGGAGGTCCGATGCTTGTTCTCTCCGGTTCCGAGGAGCCGGAGGAAATAGGCACCGAGGCGGGGGATGAAGCAGGAATTGTTTCATCGCTTCATCCACCCGCCCAAGAGGAGCTGGTCGAGGTGTTGGCCCGGGCAGTGGTCAAATTAAATATAAGTTGGCCACAAGAGGCTCCGGAAATCCAGCTACCCAGCAGGCTGGATGACCGGTTCCTCTCACACCGGGTTCAAACACCTCGCCGGGGCCTGCCTTTTTTCCCGGATCTACACACCGAGGTGTGTAGATCATGGAAACGGCCCTATTCTTCGCGTGTTTGCAATCCCCCAGTATTGGACTATTCCAATGTTCTGGGGGCACGCGAGGCGGGCTATGGGGCGATGCCTCGGGTGGAGGAAGCTCTCGCGAGCTATCTTTCACCCGACTCTGCATCGTCCCTTAAGGCTCCGGTTTTGCCCACCAAACCCTGTCGGGACACCTCATCTTTGGTGGGCAAAGCATATATGGCGGCTGGTCGGGCTGGTGGTTCCCTGCACACATTATCAATTCTGCAGGCCTACCAGGCCGACCTCCTTAAAGAGTTGGACGAGGGAGATGGTCCCTCTCCGGAGGACATTCTGGAACTGAGGAAGGCTGCAGATTTGTCTCTCCGAGTCACCAAGGAGACGGCCCGCGCTATCGGCCGCTCCATGGCTTCCATGGTGACAGTGGAGAGACATCTCTGGCTGAATCTGTCGGGGATAAAGGAGAAGGATAGAGCTTTTCTCCTGGACTCCCCGATCTCGCCTTCTGGGTTGTTTGGAGACGCGGTTAACACCGTCGTTTCCAGACACCAGGAGGCGAAGAAACAGTCAGCAGCCTTCCACCAGTATCTCCCTCGCCGCTCTAAACCTGGGAAGGCTGGCCCTAGCGGGCAGCCTCAGCCGTCATCCAGCTCCTCGCACCGGAAGGTGCAAAAGGAGAGCGTCGCTTCTAGAGCCCCTCCCCCGGGAGCCTGGCAACAGAGGCGGCGCTCTCAGCAGCAACCTTCAGCCCCTAAAGGCGATCTTCGGAACGTCCTTCAGGCGCGGAAGGCTGCTGGGAAGAAGTCCTAGCCACGGCTGGGCTTCTAAGAGCGGTCCCCCCCGCGGAGAAACAACCGAGGTTGTTTCCTCCGCGGCGCTCTGGGAAAATCGATGTGGTAATCCCGCCGTCTATGACGCTTCGGGCCACATCGATTTCCCGCGAACGCATGCTGCACCAGCCGCCTCTGGAAAGACCTGCGGCTGGTCAGCTCGCGCGTCCGCACACGGAGAACCGTTCCCAACTACTTCCTGCCGGTCAGCCGCTTCAGGAGGTTGGGAACGGGAACCGTGTAACACCCGACGCCAGCCTCGAGAGGCTGGTTCCCTTAGTAGATTATTTCGGCGCATGGAAATGCCTTCCGAATATTTCTACATGGGTCCTGCGTACTGTAGAAAAGGGGTACAAACTGCAGTTCGGTTTTCCTCCTCCACAATTCAGGGGGTTATACTGGACAGCAGTGATACCCGAGCAGGTTCGGGTAATGGAACTAGAAGTAAAAACTCTTCTAGCGAAGGAAGCCATAGAGCGTGTTTCTCCGCTGGAAAGAGAGTCCGGGTTCTACAGCCGGTACTTTATAGTTCCCAAAAAGGATGGAGGGTTGCGTCCGATTATAGATCTGAGGGTTTTGAATCTGTCTCTGAGGAGCTTCAGGTTCAAAATGCTCACTATTCCCATGATCGTGAGTCAGATCCAGTCCGAGGACTGGTTCGTCACGATAGATCTAAAGGACGCATATTTCCATATCTCCATCCTTCCATGTCACAGGAAGTACCTGAGGTTCGCTTTCGGGGGCGAAGCGTACCAGTATCGAGTGCTTCCCTTTGGCCTAGCCCTCTCCCCACGCACGTTCACGAAGTGCATGGATGCAGCTCTGGCTCCAATGAGACTTCAGGGCATCCGTGTGCTGAATTATATCGACGACTGGCTCATACTGGCCCAGTCGTACGAGGTGGCGGTTCGGCATCGAGATGTCGTTCTGAACCACATGAAATGCTTGGGGCTGAGACTCAACACGAAAAAGAGCGTGTTGACGCCGTCCCAGAGGACTACGTTCCTCGGGGTCGTGTGGGACTCGACAACGATGCGGGCACGATTGTCTCCCGCGCGAGTCGAGACCATACAGGCGATGGTCTCAGGAATAAGGCTAGGCCACAACATCACTGTGAAGCACTTTCAGAGAGTGCTGGGTCACATGGCAGCAGCGTCCAACATAATACCTTTTGGCCTGCTATACATGAGACCCATCCAGTGGTGGTTGAAAACCAAGGGGTTTTCCCCCAGAGGGAATCCTTTCCGTATGATCAGGGTAACGCGCAAATGCTCTCGTTCCCTAGCCATATGGAAGAAACCTTGGTTTCTGTCCCAAGGGCCAGTGTTGGGAGCGTCTTGTTGCCGGGAATCCGTTTCAACAGACGCCTCCCTCACTGGCTGGGGCGCGGTCATGGACGGCCGCTTTGCGAGGGGCCCATGGGAGAGCCGTCATTCCTCCTGGCATATAAATTGCCTGGAGATGATGGCGGTATACAAAGCTCTCAGGAGCTTTCTCCCGCACCTGTATTTCACTTCGCTGAGAACCGTTGGCCGACTCGAGTTTGGTTCTCGGATATCATAGCTCTGCTAGCAGGTCAGCCGTGGGAGATTCCTCTGAGGAGGGATCTCCTATCTCAGGCGGCGGGTACGATATTTTACCCCCGCCCGGAGATTTGGAACCTGTGGGTCTGGCCCCTGAGGGGACCAGGTTCATAGAGGCTGGCCTATCGGCAGACGTGATAGAGACCTTACTCAGCTCCAGGGCTCCGTCTACGAGGAGACTGTACAGCCTCAAGTGGAATGTATTTTCCACTTGGTGCAGAGAACGTGAGGTGGACCCAGTTAACTGCCCAGTGGCTTCAGTGCTGGAGTTCCTCCAAGATCGTTTCTCTGCAGGGCTTACCCCGTCCACACTCAAGGTGTACGTGGCTGCCATTGCGGCTTTCCACACTCCTTTGGGTGATGGGCCTCTGGGTAGGCACCAGCTGGTTGTACAATTCCTCCGTGGGGCTCGGAGGATGAGGCCTGCGGCTCGGTCCAGAGTTCCAACCTGGGACCTGGCAGTGGTTCTCGAAGGATTGGCTGAGGCCCCCTTCGAACCATTGGAGTCGGCTGGACCGAAGGATCTGACCCTTAAGGTGGCTTTTCTCCTTGCCATTACCTCTCTCAGGAGAGTGGGAGATCTCCAGGCCTTGGCGGTAACGCCAACCTGCCTGGAGTTTGCCCCGGGAGGAGTAAAGGCCATCTTACACCCTAGGCCGGGCTACGTGCCTAAGGTGCCATCAAGGGTGGTCAGGTCATTGGTCCTGCAGGCATTTCATCCTCCGCCTCATGTGACGGCGGAAGAAGGGAGGCTTCACCTACTCTGCCCGGTTAGGGCTCTAAGAGTTTATCTGGCGAAGTCTGCACAGTGGAGGAGATCACAACAACTGTTGGTGTGTTTTGGCTCACCTAAGAAGGGATTGCCTGCGTCTACTCAGACAATCAGTAATTGGATTGTCCAGGCGATTACCATGGCCTATCAGGTGCGCAGTTTGCCTTCACCTGTGGCTGTGAGGGCTCATTCCACCAGAGGCATGGCCTCTTCGGTGGCCCTTCTTTCTGGGGTCCCCTTGCAGGATATCTGCGAGGCGGCCGGGTGGGCTACCCCACACACTTTTATCAGGTTTTATAGCCTGGATCTCCCTACGACGCCTGGTGCGAGGGTGCTCCAGTCCTAGCTGTGCCCGGTTTCCGGCTTCACACTAGGGCAGGCGCTACCCTTCGGTGTGGCCTAGTGGGTACTCGTTCCCCAAAGCGTCGTCCCGATGCAGTGCGAGTTCCCTCGAAAGGGAACTGCTCGGGTTATGTATATAACCCTTGTTCCCTGAGAAGGGGAACGAGCACTGCATCCCGACGCCACACCTTGGCGCGCCTGGAGCGCATGCTTCAGAGCAATTACTACCGCCATTACGCTCCAGCAACCCTTTTATACTTCCGGGTATGCCGTCACGATGACGTCATCACGCACGCCAATCGGATTGGCCTAGTTGGCATTCTGGTTTCAGATTCGCTGATGCTAAGGGAGCATCCCCAAAGCGTCGTCCCGATGCAGTGCTCGTTCCCCTTCTCAGGGAACAAGGATTATATACATAACCCGAGCAGTTTTCCAAAGACTGGCCACAATTTTTGTTTAACTGTTTATGTTCACTTAAAACTGACTGTGTTTACATGAATACTCACAAGACCGACATTTTGTGCGTCTGTGACTTAGCGCAATAAGCAGCAGCAGCAGCAGCAGCAGCAGCAGCAAAAAAAAAAATTTGTACTGAGGCGGCTTTATATGCGTGCACTTTGGGTGTGAGCACAAAATCTGCGAGAATGAGTAAAATTATGCGCAATCCAATGCCTAAATTCAAGCCCTGTAATATCAACAATATTCATCCGGAGCAAATGAGATGAGTGAGTGAGGGGAGGCGGTTTGTGTGTCAACTCGCTGTCGAAGAGATGAGAGAACGAGAAAGCGCAGCTGGTATAGTGTATCTGTTCTGCGGAAAATGAGTATTACTCGATAAACAAGTTACAATTAGTCCAAAATGCAGCTGCTAGAGTTCTTACTATGTCAAAAAAATATGATCACATAACACGGTTTAGCTCCTGTGTATTTAACTGATATTCTATTACCCTTCAATCCATCACGCTCTTTAATATCACAAAACTCTGGGCTTCTGGTAGTACCTAGGATATCTACGTCCACTAAAGGAGGAAGAACGTTTTCATATGTGGCACCTAAATTCTGGTTTTCATATTTGGCACCTAAACTCACTCTCCCAGTTTAAGTCTAGATTAAAGACGCATCACTTTAGCCAAGCATTCATTTAATGCATCTCATTACCTTGTACTCCAGTTACATCAGTGCACATGATTGTCTTTGCTTAATGCTTTGAACAGCAGCTACGCTAATTATTTTCCTGTTCTGATTTATCTCGGGACGCCCTTCCCGAGGTAACTAGAGTATCAGCTCCAGTCTGGATCCAGCCTCTGATGAAGACTTCAGATGACTATCACCTGTGAAGAGACGACTCCAACTCCTGCGAGGACTTCAGATGACGCAGCTCTGCATCAACACGCACCCATGCTCAAGTTTCTATATACCCTAAACATGTATTCTTATTTCACTTAGCCCATTGACTGTGCCTTAATTTGTTTTTTACATTGATTAATATATTGTTAGCTAACTGTGTGCTTTGTATATGTACATTTCTGAAATACATAACTTGGACACAGTCTCCTCTGATAACAAATCACTTTAAATTGACGCATGCATTTTCTGTGAAGCTGCTTTGAAACTATATGTATTGTGAAAAGCGCTATAAAAATAAATATGAATTGAATATGTGCCTCTATGGTATATATTGCTATATACCTCTGTGAGGCATTTAGAAGCTACTTTTTAGTTACTACATTACAATGATTCTAGTGATCCTGATAAAAGTTGTGTCATATATAATTACCACTGTTTTGTAACAATATTTATGCTTGCTTGCAGAAAAAAAAGCTTACAATTGGACCATATATGTTAACTAATTATCAAAAAAATCTATTCTTTTTGTAAAATATTGCAGTTTCTTCTTAAAAACATTATTAATTTATTTCAACAAAACTCTTTTGTGAACATGTATCTTAACTTCCATGTTGTCATATGAACAATTAGTCAATAATAAACTATTGTGAGTCTCATGGACCTAAAGTACAGTAAAGATTCCCAGTTAATTTCTAATTGTACATAACCGAAAAATGCCTTCAGTGAGAGAAGTCAGTTATGAACTCATTAGCGGCTCTGAATGATTCATGGCCTGAGTCTGATTCAAGCCTCTAATTCATTAGCGAGTTTGAGTCGTGAACCTTTTTGGCTGACTTACTAAAAAACACTGGTACATGCTCTAACTAGATGATATCTGATGAAACCGTATATGGACGCACATATTAGTCGCAGTCTGGAGTGCTGAGACACTCATTATCACAACACAATAGCTGATTCCATGTCGGATGTTGGTGAACATTGTTTAGCGCAAGGTGATCGCTTGCTCTCTAACACTGGTTACCTTTTACAATAACGTGCTAACCAGTTTCATCCCATTGGAATAAAATCAACATGCAATACTATAAATCAATGTGGCTGTGCTTAAACTGAAGCTGAATAAACATCCTGAACTCTGCAGCATTTTGCTGTGGTGACTGCATTGTTCAGCCATAAATACTCCACTCGCTGCCCTTAACAACCCACGTGACATTCATGTTTTGAGTTAATACAGATAACCGGCTCAGACTTATCTGAAGTGATAGGTCACTGAGACATTTTTGCTTTCTCTAACCTGTCTTTTCTTGGCATATCTATTACAGGACCACAGTACCCTTAGCCTCTATCTCCCGCTGTCTCTGCATGGCAATTATCCCGCCCTGCACCCAAAGACAGGAAGTCAGAGCTTCCCTTCCATCTGGGATCTATTCATTCTCCACCTTCTTCATACCACAGACTGGCTATTTTTGCACATTTGTTTTCAATAAAAAAATAAATAAAAAAAAACAAAGTCACTCTTACATGAAAATATTTGGGATGTTTTTACCCTATTCCGTTCACTTACTCGAACTGCCTATAAATACATACATTCCAAAAATGTTTTCCCATGAAATATCCTTCCTGTAGAACATTCAGTACAATGTTGCAATAATGTTACATAATTGCAAAACAACTTAGAAGGTTATTATCATAAACTAAAACAAAAGTAAAAAAAAAAAAAAAAAGTAAAACATGTTCGTTAATTTAAAAAAAAAGTTGAAATAAAATACATATTAAATTGAAAACAAACAAAATACAATTTTGAAAAGTTGCTTTGGTAAATAACTGAAATGAGATGAAGTTGAAGCACCAGAATTACTAACGGGAATTAATTAAAACTAGAACTGAAGTAAAACTAAAACTGAAAAAAAATTAAAAAAAAAAATAAACCTAAATAATATTTGAAAAATATAAACAAAGAAAAATGACAAAAGCACATGCAACATTACAAAAACCAAAATGAAAAGTCAAAATATTAACAAAGACTAGAATATAAATAATAATAAAATACAACCTTTTTAGAAGCAGTCGTTCATGAATTAAAGACCTAAGTAAATCCCCGTTTTAAACTAGGCTACATTCTTTTTCCTGTTGTCAAAGTTGTTATCTAGTCCAATTCAAAATGGTATGCTTTTGTGTCTCACCAGACATAAATAGTTCTGAACCCATAATCAGCTTCACCACTCACACTGGCGACCCACATGTGACCCCAGACTTCTGCTGGTCATCTATAACTAGTGAGCAGATTCTATTATAAGAGCGAAGAGTACCAGCTGCCCTTCCCTGAACGACAGCTGTTGGCAATTCACGTTAAACAGAGCAACCTTGGCACAAAATATCCATAAATGCAGTGTCCTTTATAGACGTGTGACTTCCAATCCTGGCAAAAAAGGAAGGATGGAACAAGAGGAAGAATGTGTCATGCTGGTGAGGTATTAAGATGTTATAGACAGGAATAAAGTCTTGTATTCTATCTAGCTGACATTCTGATCCTATTAAGTCTACAACAACAGACGAAAGAAAACATATTATGTTTACATCTACTACACTGTCAGCAAACACATCTAAATAATAATTTAGATACCAGAGTGTGTGAATATATGCACAGCTACAGTAGCTCCCATAGACATTTGCAACCACATTTAAAGACAGACAGACGGACTAGAGGATGGATGGATGGATGGATGGATGGACAGACGGACAAAGATATCTTCAAAATGCCATTGTCTTAGCATTATCATTTTAAAAGCACTATATTCCAGGAAGCTTTTCTAAATCATTAAATAGTGAATTAATTTAGGTGTTCAAAGGTGAACAGTTACAGAAACGGACACTTTGGATGGATGGATGGATGGATGGATGGATGGATGGATGGATGGATGGATGGATGGATGGATGGATGGATGGATGGATGGATGGATGGATGGATGGATGGATGGATGGATGGATGGATGGATGGATGGATGGATGGATGGATGGATGGATGGATGGATGGATGGATGGATGGATGGATGGATGGATGGATGGATGGATGGATGGATGGATGGATGGATGGATGGATGGATGGATGGATGGATGGATGGATGGATGGATGGATGGATGGATGGATGGATGGATGGATGGATGGATGGATGGATGGATGGATGGATGGATGGATGGATGGATGGATGGATGATTGGATGGATGGATGGGTGGATGGACGGACAGACGGATGGATGGATGGACAGACGGACGGACGAAGATTTCTTCAAAATGCCATGGTCTTAGCATTATTATTTTACAAGCACTATGTTCCATATTCCAGGAAGGTTCACTAAACCATTAGTGAATTCATTTAGGTGTTAAAAGGTGAACAGTTACAGAAACTGACACTTTTGGATGGATGGACAAAGATATCTTTAAAATGTCATTGTCTAAGCATTATCATTTTACAAGCACTATGTTCCATATTCCAGGAAGGTTTTCTAAACCATTAGTGAATTCATTTAGGTGTTAAAAGGTAAACAGTTACAGAAATGGACACTTTTGAGATTCTGATATGTAAATACTATGTGTATGCAATGACAAGTGAGGGTTCACTGAAGTAAACAATGACTCTAATGACTATAAATGCACACCACAGATTCTATATTAATATGAAGTTGCTTCATTGCGGTAACAGCAAACATGTTTTTGAAAGAAGTCACCAAGGCTGCATTTAGAATGTCAAAAAATAGAGTAAAAACAGTAATATTGTGGAAAAAAGACTTTCCTATTTAAAAGGATTCTTTCCCATTTCTATATTTTATTCCTCTGATGACAAAGCTGAATTTTCAGCATCATTACTCGAGTCTTCAGTGTCACACGAACCTTCAGAAATCATTCTAATATGCTGGGGCACGTTCAAAGCTCAAACCGGTGCGCAACGTTTTGCTACGTCATGTTTCCTGGAAACGGTGTCCAACTGGTTTGAGATGCGTTTTCTCTCGTTTGGTGGGGGTGTCAAATATGTCACCCCAATCAGCAGCAACATGTATATAAACCACGCAACGCGGTATTAAAGAGACAACTAACACAATGGGTCCAAGTAAAGTTGTTTAAAAATGTGTCCGCTGCAGCTCGGTATTTTATAGTAAAAATATAGCATATCAACATGATGATGTAGTTGTTTATATTTTTTAGCTTCATTGCAAGGCAAGTTTTTTATATACCAAATTTCATACACAATGGTAATTAAGTGCTTTACATAAAAATGAGAAAGAAAATACAAGGTATTAAAGTAAGAACTAGAAATAAAATGATTTAAATTAGAATTGATTACCAGGAGATAAAAAAGAAAATTAAATGGGATGGGGATGTTCTCTTTTATTCTGGACGGCAAGGGCAGTGAGTGATTGCATATATTTTGCAGTATTAAACATGTATTTATATCGATTTCATCAGGCTCCGAAAATTCTTCAAAAAGAACACAAAGAATGGCCTTCTCAGCTGCCATAGTTGCAACTCTTGCGTCATCAGAACAGGGTGTTCAACGAAGCACCGTTTCCGTGCAAAAAACGTTTTGCAACGTTTTGTCGGGGGTGAACGCACTGATTTATTATGATTTATTATTGTAATCAATGTTGAAAACAGTTGTGCTGCAAAAATTTTTTTTATACTTTTTTGTTTATTTATTTAAAATAGAAATCAAAATCATTGGAACGCACTATGTCGTATTTCTTTAATAAACCACACAATGTGAAAAGCTTTAAAAAGTCAAAGTTGCAGCCCATTTTTGGAGCTCGTCCAAGGTACGAAAATACAGTATACAGGAAGCATGAGTGAAAAATCTAAACAATTGCAGGAGTTAGTGGTTCAAAATAACATCCCTCTACACAGACCTCACACTAGTGTTTTGCTAATGTTAGAAAGAGGCATGTCTGCATAAGCTAAACCTCCTAATGTGACACATCTGAAAAACAAATGTGATAAATTCAATCACAAAAACACATTATCCATAATCACTCCATAAACTGTGGTGTTCTTCTTCCTCAAAAATTTTTTTTTTTTTACTAAGACTACATGGCATCAAGTAGGCCTATTGAACTAGTCAGCTTCATCTAAACAGACAATTCAAACTCTTCTGTTGGCCAATACAACTCAGTGAACTTTATATTTTGGCCAACCATATGGTCACCATATGAGGCATGTTGCCCATATTTGTGCATATATATGGGGTTTTGTACCTTTAAAATATTTTTCACACTCTTTCTCACATGACTTAAGTGCTTCCCGGTCAAAGCACAAAGCAAGCATCAATATTTGCACTTTCTTGCTGGCCTGAGAAGCCCTCTTAGTCTCCATTTTCTCCTGCCTGGCATCTCAGTGGGTCTTCGGTACTTGGTCCGGCAGCCAGAGAGGACTAAGAACGGGTATATAAACACCATCTTTCCTCTTCCCTATTCCTGGCCCCAATCCTGTCACTTAACATAAGCTATGGAGTATGTGTAAATATCCACATGGGAGAAAAAAAAGAAAGCCAAGAAGACACATCCTCCCCAGCTCAATGCCAAGAATCTGAGGTAAACACACTGGACAGACAAAATCTCCAGGGGTGTGTTGTCAGATGTCAACAGGACACTGGATAACTAGAAGGAACACACAGGGTACCAGGAACAAAGACCTGATTGTACTCGTGCCACATGCAGGACCAATCGATGCATTTAATGTCCTCAGAACACCTCTGCGTTTAAGACTCTTTCTGAGGATAATGAACTGCCTGAGGACGGGGATCAGAGCAGAAGCTGGCCACAGAAAAGGAGGCTAAGGTGATAATGATATTGATTCTTGTAGCATTTTGCAATTTAAATGTAACATGTGGCTAGCCAATTATTGTATGACCCTCATGGCTTTGGATTGTGATGGTTGCTATGGCAACCGATGACAGGTATGGGCATCTCTTTTCATAGTGCTGCACTCGCAGGCTGGCTTTGCACAGCAAACACACAATCCATCATCCAAGACACATAATCAAACAAAATGAGGGTAAAGCACACACTACACACAAAGCCACAGAAGAAGAAATGTTAAACAATTACAACTCCCTTTTCAAAAAGAAGAAACGATTACATCAAGAATTAGAAGCAAAATCAATCGAGTTAATACTGGATAAAATAATCCTTTTATGCTTTTAAAGAAATGAATACTTTTATTCAACAAGCGCATTAAACTGACCAAAAGACATTTATTAAAATGGTGTTCTTTTGAACTTTCTATTTATCAAAGAATCTTGAAAAAAATTATTGATCACTTTAACAAAGATACTAAGATGCAAAAATGTTTCCAACATTGATAATGATGAGACATGCTTTTGATTTGGTAATCAGGATATTAGAATGATTTCTGAAGGATCATGTGACACTAACGACTGGAGTAATGATGCTGAAGATTCAGCTTTGCATAACAGGAATAAATTACATTTTGTAATATATTAAAATAGAAAACAGTTATTTTAAATGTAATAATATTTCACCATATTACTATATTTTTGATCAAATAGATGCAGTATTGGTGAGCATCCCAAAACCATTACAAAAATCGTACTGATCTATCTTTTGAACAGTAATGTATAATATACATTACATTCTAATTTTGTACAAAAGCTAATTAAACAATATTTCATAGACAGTGTAAATAATATATAAAACTAACAATAAACAAAGTACTGCAGACAAGTTTAGCTACATTTACATCTATTAATTTATGCTCATAAATCAGAATACAGAAGCCATGATTAATCCAAACATGAAAACAATACAATTAGTGCTACCATACCAAATTCCCATTGAGTACTAGAATAGTGCAATGTCAATGTACTCTAACTTCTGCTTAAAATAGGCCTAGCACAAAAGGAGACCAAACCCACTGTTAAAGTGTTATCCAATGATAGACAGGTAACGCAATTTTACCTCACAGGAAACTATTATATAATTAATTGTCTCTGCGGCCCCATGATAAATAGAGTTTTTTTATATAAGTGAAAGCATTTCAGAAGCACAGTAAACCATAATTTTAGCTCTCAGCTTGTGTGGTCGTTCAGGTGTTCCAGACCTGCTGCAAAAGAGGCATTAAAATGTCTAGTGTACAAACACTGCCTAACCCATAACACCATGACTGGGCTCATCTAGTGACACAACAAACTCTTTATGGAACGCTAAGCAAATGTAAATCCAGTTTTCACACGGTAATTGTCTTTTATTCAAGGTAGGAGGCCAGTATGTACTGTAAACTGTTCGATTCTTTGCTGAAATGATGTTTAATGGAATGAAATGAGGACAAACAGTGCAGTAAGCCACAGGATTGCTCAAGACCTATTAAATAAAACAACAGACTACCTGTGTTCTACACACAAACCTTGGACGTGGTATCCTTAAAGAGGATTCAGTGATGTCATTTGTGAACCTATTCTGTAAATAGTGATTTCTAGAAAAGCCAAAATGGAGAGCTTCAGTCAAAGCTAAAGGTCTTAATGGTTCCATAGAAGGAAGTCATGCTGGTTTGGAACAACATCAGGGTAAGTAAATAATAACAGAATTTCCGATTTCAGGAGAACTATCCCTTTAAGTGTGCGGAGGTCAAGTGTTATCCTAGCAGATCGTGTTGATAAGCAAAGGCTTCCACATGTGGCCCTAAAACCCTTTTTCTTTCTTTACTGGTAGAAAGGAAAAATCCCAATGTCATTCCTTCTTTAGGAGGGGGAAAGTGCAGTACAAACAAACACTTGGGGCATAGGTCACTTACCTCAGCATGTGGCCACCACAGTGAAATACCATTCTACACATAAAAGAGCAGCCATGACTTCTCTACTGACCTATATATGTCTACAATGAAATACAATAGCAGTCCCTTTTGTCTAATAAAAAGTCACAGAGGCAAAAAAAGACAGCAGAGTTAGTGGAGAAGAGTCTTAATACGGTCCAAAGTGATGGAGAGTTGCCTTTGTTTCTCTCTTTTTTGGACCACATTCTCCACTGAAATATGTTGGCCTTTTTATGAAGAGAGAGGGAGGGTGAAAGGTGCTGGACAGCATTTGAAGAGTTCAGAATGAGAGACAGAAGAGAAACAACGTTGAGTGCCAACATCTGGTTCCAATAAAGCAGCACACATTGTACCAACAGGAGAAAGAAGAATGTCTTGACGTGAGTCATACCCGGCATCATTTTTAAATGGTAATTCACATTTTAAAACAGTTAAACAGTGTTGGCTCCTTGTCCTTGGTAAAGTCATTTACACATACTTAAGTAAAAGCACATTTGCTGTTTTCAATAAGATTGAAAGCATCTGTCCACGTCCAATGTAAGGAACAAAGACATTTTCCTTCAATGTTTCAAATAGGTTTTTATTTTTTACTACGTCAATGTGAGCTCAATAAAAAAGGGTTACATGTTCCCTCGACATTTCCAGCTTTGTAAGAGGAAGAGGGACATATTTACTGTGGTATTTCCTCCTCCAACAGTACTATGGGGGATGGGGAATCAAAAGGGGATGAAAATGGCATACTAGGAATAGAAAGTAACTGGTGAACGGGATCTTTGTTGATCCTGGAACAACATTCCAATCAGATTTGAGTTTACAGTGCATCTACATCAGCGTTATTCACATATTATTTCCCTCTTATTTTAGGGATAAGTTATGCATAGGTTTAGGGGTAGGGATAGGGTTAGGACTAGATTTTCGGACAAGAATGCTGTTCTAGGACCAACAAAATACGTTGATCCAGGAACATGTCTTACTTGGCAAAATCACGGTGACCGACAGTAACTGTAGGCCTTACAGTTAAAGTTATACTGAACTTTCTCCTGTCCTCTCATCACTCTTACTCTAATGCCACTCACGCTTCGAGGCTTAGCTTTTCCAAGTCCCTGCCATTAAGATCAACCAGGACTTAATGACACACATTCCCTTTAACTGAGATCATAGCTGCAACCAAAAGTAAACTGAGTCACCAAAGCTCATGTGCCGCTTAAAACAGCACAGCAACCCAACATCTCGTTTGTAGCAAATAATAAGCACTATTATTCATGAGGCCCTTATCGAACTCCAGCCTCCTGTGATTTTGCTGGGAAGTGTGAAATATGAAGTTTCAGAAATGATGCACCTTGAATGATCAAATACTTTGTACAGTCTTAGAATGAACATCAGACATGAAGAGGTGCTCTGAGTAGTCCTGACTCATGGGTATCTTCAATCTTATATTAAATGCTTCAACAACACTACTGATTATGCTGTCGCCTGCATCACTTTATGCTATATTACATCTAGGTAAGCTACACCTGATAAACGCCTTTGAGTGCAGTGTCAGTATGAAGCCGTTTATAACGGATGTGGTCACTGCTGGTGAATGCAAACGTGTGAATTTAGGTCAGACCACCAGCCAACATCAGTGTCATATCATCCTATTTTCAACAAAATGTTAAAGGGAATCATTTAAAATCAACAGGTTCTAATGGCAAACAGAAAAAGATCTGGGATAGATTGAGATATGTTTCTCATTTTTGTAAGACCTGTAAACGTTTGATTATTCATGAATGTATCGATGACTCAACGGTAAAATCAACATGTAGCCTAACCTTATTTACACACGTTAGAATGTCACATTTGTCTGGTCTGTGCAAAAAGCCTTAGCACGCGTCACTGTGATAATGTTTTCAGTGTTTTACGTGGGAAATCACAAGCTAGGCTACATATATCCTCGGCATTGCGAAAGACAATGAGGACTTTAGACAGTAACAGAGCTCCTGCTGCATTGAATAGAAACAGAACATAGCCTATTATCAAAACAACAATATAATAATAGTAATAATACATTTAAATAAAACGTCGACTTATTTTTTTTTCTCCTCGTTTGCCAGATCCATCTCGAAAGCTGGCAAAAATCGCCAGGTTTTCTGACACAGTAGGCTACTAATTGATCTAAGCTCAACGTTACTCACCTACATTAAGACATTGAGCGGATCCTGGAGCTCGCATGCTCCGAACCAGCAGAGAAAAAAGCGGCTTGACAACACATTCGACGTGTGTCCGGTACTGCGGTATATATTCCCGGGATGTGGCTCTGAGATGTTGACGGTGAAGGTCTTATTCCCGGGATGTTGGCAGCTCTGAGGAATGCGCTCTGATGTTACTGCAGATTCAGTAACTCCCCCTCAAAGTGAAATTTAACCCTCTAAAGACCAGACGACGGTTCTCCTCAATCACTGCGTCTACGGCATCACACATGACCAATGCGCTCTCACTGGCTGATTTTATTGTGCGTAATTGACGATTATTTGCATTTCGCTAGCCTGTGCACCTTTTTCCTTTTGACAACATGGTGACAATCATACTTCAGGACATTACAACACGCTTATTATGCTGTTTCCAGTCAAAGAAATTATGCAATACTTACCGTCAGCAAGCTGAAGGTACAGTCAACAAAACTCTCCACAGTAGCCTTTACATTTTTTTGAACCTCATTAACTTTTTTTTTTTAAGTAGGAGTAATTTGTTAATTTGTTGTGAACAGAAAATCTAAATTCCTTTAGTTTTCTTTGTTTCTTAAAGGGACTCCCTTATGAAAAAAAAGCACAGGACCTACTTCATTTTATGAAGTAGGCCTATACTTAAATAAATGTGGAAAAAAGGAAAATCCAAGGCACTCTTCTTCAAATTATTAAAAATAATTTTTAATGATTAGCCTTTATTTTACTGGCTATTTCATTATAGAAAATTTAAAAGACATGGGGGGGGGACACCACCCACGCGTAGCGGCACAGACAGCCTTCTATACTTAAATAAAGTTCAAGTATATTTTTAAGAATACTTTATGTATACTAATATCAATGTAGTAAACTTGTAAGTGTAGACCTATTTTTTCAATACTGCTTGGGACTAAATTGGCCCACTTTTTAGTATATAAAAGTAGGCCTGATACGTTTAAGTGTAGGCCTACTATAAGTGTAACAGTAGGCCTAGTAAACTTTACATGTAAACTTGACAACTTGACAACTACATTTCTCATAAAAAAGCAACATCTTAAACAAAAATTTGCATTTTTGTTAAAGACTACGTCCGAATGGGATCAAAACACAGATGGAGTAACATTATAACATAAGATTAGATTCGACATTCCAGACATAAGTCCCTGTAAAGACAATTCTGAGATTTGTTTCTAAACCCATTATACATGTTAGAAAAATGTATTGCTGAAACATGTTACAAAGACTGTAAACTGTGTAGTACTGAATTGTGGAGTTAGACCATTTAACAGTTTTTCACCATTGCTGTGATCAGGATTTTTTTGGGCGAGGCTAAAACGGTGGCTCGATGACGCACTGGAGCCACTGTGCATATGGCCCCTCCCCCAACACCATCATAACTGTTGATGATGCACTGGAGCCACTGAGCCTGGCCCCTCCCCTAGCCCGATCATAACTAGAGCACATTCGCATCAGTTCGCCCGCTCGATCGCAAGTTACTGTCAGTACTGTTAGTTACTACAGCCTAAAACTTAAAAAACAAAAATGATGATATGAGGTGGATTAATTTTGTTAATTTTGGTGCCGTCGTGAACTGTACGTGAGTGTTGTCTTGTGTGCCTACTGCAGCTTTCCCACGAGTGGGCGTGGTTTCAGCGCCAACAGCGGACAAGCCCCCAGTGTTTAAAACCTGACAGCTGCTTATTTTTTCAAGATTTTGATAAGCTATTTTATTTTCTTGGCAGATTTTTTTATGTTTCAAATTTGGCTTGTGGTTAATAACACATTTGTCTGTGGTGTGACAAACTCAGAACACATTTAATTTTGACTTTACAGGGACTTTAAAGTTTGGTGATCGCGTTGTTTGACATTTGCGTAAGCAATCAATCTTCTATCGCTTGTTTCTGCTTCTTCTTCACCTGCGTGAAGAGATGCGTAATAGCGCCCCCTACTATAACAATGAAAACACGGATAGCCGGAAAATTCCGTCAGTGGCGGGGAATTTTTTTTTTTCACTAAAGTACATTTGAAATTCCTTTAAACACTACCAGTGGACTAGCCTAAAATGTAGATGCTCAGAATTAAGAACATATCTGTTTTCTTTATAAATATTATTAATACAATATACAATATTTTCAAACAATGTAAGTTTATAAGACTGTATCTGAAAGAAGTGTTTAATAGGCTACTCAATCAAAAAAATAAACTACAAGCCAAGTAGGCCTTTTGAGTATATCTCGATCAAAAGATTGAGTACGTATAGTCCAAATATACGTGCAAATATATACCTTTCTGTCAGTATAAGTCAAGTATCCTTAAAGGGATAGTTCACCCAAAAATGAAAAGGGTAGTTGACCCTCAAGCCATCCTAGGTGTATATGACATTCATCTTTCAGACGAATACAATCTGAGTAGTATTTAAAAAAAATGTCCTGGCTCTTCCAAGCATTATAATTGCAGTAAATGGCAGCCCAAAATTTGAAGCCCAAATAAGTGCATCCATCCATTATAAAAGTACTCCACATGGCTCCGGGGGTTAATAAAGGCCTTCTGAAGCGAATCGATGGAAAATATCTAGCTTCTGGTGGACCACCTTCCGTATTCAACTTATGAAAAAAAAACTGTCTTGACATATGGCGTCGGACGTAGCGTAAACGTTTTGAACTGCGCGAGACTTTACACTTTCTTCGTAAGTTGAACTAGATATTTTACTTTATAACGTTTTAAATATGGATATTTTTCTTACACAAATGCATCTCTCCGCTTCAGAAAGTCTTTATTACCTTATTGAGAGTGAGTAAATCATGGGGTTATTTTCATTTTTGGGTGAACTAGCCCTTTAAGTGCAATTTTAAGTATATTTTTCTGAGAAGTACATAAGAAAGACCGAAAGTGTACTTTTCGTAAGGGCTGTCTTAATGTCTTACTAAACTTGTTTCTACAACAGTTTGTGCTATGTTTATATATGTATCTCAGAATATATACATATATATATATATATATATATATATATATATATATATATATATATATATATATATATATATATATATATGTATATATATATATATATATATACTCACAGAATATTGGAAATTATTATTAGAATATAATTATTATTATAAGACTACACATTCCCTTTAACTAAAAATGTTTAATAGTACAAGATATCACTCTAGTCCCTCTTTCAATTAAAGTTTATGGGATTGTTTAATCTATGATGGTTAGTGGGGGGATGCCAAAGTCAAACTGTATAGCAAATTACAATGTGTCTTTAACAGAGGAGGCTGAGACAGAAAATGAGCGATAGTGAGGGAGAGAGAAGGAAAGCAAGGGAGTTGTTTTCTCAGAGCTCCAGGTGATTGACAGTTAAACAGACAGTATTTTTAGAGCAGGTTTTGCATTGTTTGAGAGAACATTGCCCTTGTTTTAAAATAGGATCCTGTTGAAAACAATGATATTACATCGTGAGGCATGTAGATTCATCTAATCTATATGTCGACTTGTTCATTCTGTACATTTTTTAATAGTATTTTAGCTTCATATTATGTCTTTACTCCCTCTTCAAGTGTTTCATGAAGAACCTCAGGCCAGGAAACTGTTAATATGTGGCCCTAAGGAAAGCACTGCTGCTGCTGAAGCCAATGTTTTTTCTTCCCTGACGTCAGTGTGTGAATGAACAACATGTACAGTACTACACTGAAAAGTAATACCCGTGTTCCGTAGTAAGTCAGAAGAGGAAATACGTATTTTTTGTAAACTCTGACTCTAATAAAATACATTATAGCTATGGCTAAATGTGAACATATTTATTAAACCTTGGTGTACTACAGCACATACATAAAAATGCTCATATTGCACATTCCCACCACAAATTTTGCCAACAGATAAACGGTGACACAGGAAAGACACAAAAAAGATGGAAAGGATATGAGTAGTTGTCTCATTGCCCTTGAAATGACAGACAGTCCCTCCTTCTGTCCCTCTCACTTCCCTTTTTTTCTGCTGACTCATCATACATGTGAAAAAGAGTCACATTCATAATTTTTTTGCAAACGGGGCATCGAAAAAGAGGCATTTTAAAATGATTTTTGCTCCACAATTATTGTTGAGCGCAAAACTCTCCATTTCTGCTCAGAGCCAAAATAAGGCAAAGGTCTAGATAAATCAATCTCCGACTAAGCTGTCAATCAATAGTCAGATTAGCAGCGTTGTGTTGAGAAAAGACGACAACAGTCTGAGATATATCGTGCCATTATATAAGTGTTAAAATAAACATAGCAAACTCATAGCAAAAACATAGCTCTTGTAAACAAAGCAGGTTTAATCCACAACAGACGTGTCTTCAAACTCTAAAGCTAAACATCTTCTAAACCCCTGCTTACGGCAGTCTTTATTTGGACCAATATGAAGCTTAGTTACCATAGTGATGGGTCCATAACAGGGCTGAACGCCCAGAGCTTGTTTTACTATTTGACTTTTCAAATAATGCCAGACATATGAAGGTGTTTTTCTCTGGATAGTATGCCTGAAAAATAGATTTAGAAAGGAAGTGTGGACGGATAAATGAAGGAGGGATGGAAAATTCTTTATAGGAAAGTAGGGGGTGTAGATCTTCCGCCATGAAACGTGCCTCGACGACTCTAAGGCCACTGCAAGCTATTCATCCAAGGCTCCCCGAGTTCAGTGGTCAAATGACGTTAACTCATATTTTACAGGAACCCCTTCAATGTGTTGGGCTTTGCCAAATAAAGGCCACATTCACTGGCTCCGAGGCTCATGCATTTATTAGAGGAAGAATCCAGTCAATTGTATGTGTGTCGAATGGTCCCACACTGGTGTGTCTTTGTTGCTGAACTGTTTTACACCAAATGTTTGGGTGGTTATGAATGAAGTAAGACATCAAAGACATTTCCTTCACATAGAATTCCCAGTGCTGCCTTATCCCAATCGATCTATTAATCTCTTATCACTGAACACAAGTCTATTAATGTTTATCCACGATAATGTTCCAAAGCTAAGGTTTTTTAGTGAGTCATTCTTCTTATGAAGTTACTTATTTCATGTCTCTGCTGTAATCAGAAGAAACATGACAGGAAACTGATAAGTAACAACCTTTTTTTTTTTACACAAGCTCATAGTACCGCAATGTCTAGGTTTCAAGAGTAAGCGAGTAGGACAGAGCAGAAGTAAAAATCCAGAAAAGTAAAGAGTGTTTAAATAATGTTTTTTTTCGAATATTCCCTTTCATGCAGTGTGATCTGTTTGTGAATGTAAATGTACTGCAAAGTTGTAAAGCCGAAAAGTGCATGATAAATAAAGTTATTGTCTCCCAAAAGAAAATAATCGACTCTGAACCGCCTATATGAGTCGCTTGTATTTCGAATATCACAATGTGGCGGTTCTATGTCACTAGAAAAGATATTTGCATAATGCCCGCCTATGTTGTCCGCCCGCAAACAACTTGACCAGCCCTCAAAGTCATTTTACTGAGACTGCTACTCAAATTTCCGAGTTCAACACTGGACTCACAAAACGCTGGCTCTTCAAAGATGGAAGCCAGTTTATTTGGACCAGCTTGCTCCTCAGAATCACAACCTGTAAGTATGAATAATTATTGATGTATATTTTCTACCGGGTGTTCAAAATACGTAGTTTTATATTGTTTTATAATTTCCGGCTAACCGGCTAACTCACGTTATTACTGTCTTACTGGAATACTTCTCCTGAGCAGCTGTGGGCCACTATTACCTAAAACTGTGTCTATTGATGCAGATTGACTGTCGTTCTTATACTTTGAGTAAAGATAAAGGATGGAGCTAGATTTGTTTTAAAAACATTTATGTTACATCAATCATTCATGTTAGTGCTGCTGGGCTAATGTATGCACCATTATTGATAGTTCCCGCATGTGCACCGCAATAAATTAGAAATGTACACACACGTTTGTTGATGGACATACACTTGTTAATACTGATGGTGAGGAATTACAGTTGCGACATCTTATAATGTACCTCAAATTGAGTAATGTATCACTGACTGATAAACGTCCAGCTCAAGTTGTCCTTGTGATGGAGGTTCGGGTTGAATAACTAGTTCTTCCAATGTGTCATCATCTCGGATTGATATGGTAAAATCAATGTAATTGTTACTGTCTTTACTGTGTGTACAATCGCTGAGGAAGCTTATGTTATGGTAATGTGGTTCAGCTTCCGAAACACGCGCTGTGGTAGACCAATCACAACAGACTGGGTCATCTGGCCAATCAGAGCAGAGTAGGCTCGCAGGAAGGAGGGATTTAGAGAGACTGAATATTCCATCGAATCGTTTGAGAATAATTGAAAAATGTACTGTATATTATGAGAAAACAAAAGTGTTTTTTGACCTTTGATGCATGTAACCCGTTGTAGGAGACCTCCAAAACAAAATTAGGAGCCTTTAAAATAGCATAGAAGGGGCACTTTAAACATAAATAAATAAAATGAGGTATATTTATAGTAAATGCCTTTGCAGTGGTGCTCTTTAACAATCAGATAAAAATGAAGTGTCCTCGCATTCAGCCCATTGGAGCTGCAATGTGTTCTTCTCACTGAGTATTTTGCTTTTCCCAGAATGCTTAAATTCCAAGACATGTGCCAAATTTACACTGTCAGAGTGTGTGTGGGAGGGCGGCAGCTCATCATGAAGAGAGCATTACATCTAAACACTCAAATATGACAGAAAACTGCCATTCAAATCAGAACAATATTTGAAACAATCCCAAGACCCCAATCCCTGCATGTCAAAGATCATGAAGGTTTTCGGTTTCTAAGTCTGGCATAAAAATGGTAAATCAAGGAGCAATAAACAAAAAGAAAATTGTAATGAGCAATTTTGGTTTTCTTTCCCCATAGATTTTTCTTACCACTTCCAATGTGAGTGGCGTAAGCAAGAACCGGCTATCATCTATAAATGGACACCAGATGTATTTCCCCCACAATGCTCATGATTTTTACAATGACAGTCTGGAATGTATTAAAACCCATTCACAGCAGGAAAAGTAGAAGAAAAAGAGAGAGAGAATGACAGAGAGAGCATTCCCGGAATGTAGGAGGTACATCCTTTCCCAAAATTCAACTTTTTTCCTCTCTCAAAGATGATGTTGTAACAAATGCCTAGAAATGTTTTCACTTTTTTTTTTTTTACGGTACAACAGAACAGAAAACAATTTTCCAGTAAACCCTGTGTTGTTTTGCAACACATTTCTGACATTGCTGTGCTTGCATGTGAGTATGTCAGTGTTCTTGCATTTGTTTACCATAGTCTTTCTAAAAAGTCACCTCACAAGTGGACATTGAACGACCCCACAGCTCGTGCCAAACTGCTGAGGAATGCCTCAGTGGGTGACAGACTTTACATTACAATTTCCCTTCACAAACACAAGCAGAACAGTTCTTTCCAGCCTAAGAGAGGCTCCCCATTCCTACAAGTGTCTTTGAGAGTTCTTAAAGTAACTTAGTGTTTTCATTTCCCTGTCAGAGGAGGAAGCTAGTGGTCTTTCTCCTTTGAAGTGAGAGGCCAGTCGGTCTGAGAATCCTGGCCAGGGCTCCTGCAGACTTACACAGTGAGCACAAAGGACTTTAAGCATTTATGTGTTTTTGTGGGTGAGAGTGTGTTCAAATCTAGAAGAGACAATGCTGCCCAAACATGAGCAAAGTACCTTTTTACACCAACTAGTGGCTGTATTAGCGTATTAGGTTGGGGGGCCTGGCTTGCTGCCCGAGGTACAACAGAGGGTGCCTTGTCGAATGCTGAATAAAATGTACAACAGTATGCCGTACCCCTCTCCTTCTTGTCCAGTAAAACATTTCTGTGCTTGATGGAGAAAAAAATTCTTACAGATCCACATATGGAACTTATTAGTGAGCTAAGAGAAGACTAAAATCAAGTGAAATGCTATTGTGGAACTATAGGGCACCAGTCCACAGAGAGATATTAAAAACCTGGGGATGTAATGGTAGTTGGACAAAGTGTACATGCACTGCAAAAGGGATTTCATAATTTTGTTTTAACAAGTACGTACATTGCTAAGTAAAAAACAAACAAACAGATAGGCCTACCGTATAATTAGATTGACTTTCCAAGCAACACGAAAACAATGAACAATCCAAAATCAATCAAAATATAAACACACCTGTATGTACACTATACAGAGGTTTTCTAGTAAAATCTTTGGTTGAAAATGGTTCAGTTCAGTAAACACTTTCCATGTGCTCACTATCTTGTCGTTCCAAACTGTTTTGGTTCGTATTGACTTACATTTGGCCCCAAAAAAACAAACAACGGAAGTCAATGGGAACCGAAACCCTTTGGTTACCAACATACTTCAAAATATTTTCCTTGTTACACAGTCATACAAGTTTTTAATGACATGAGGTGAATAAATGACAGAATTCATTTTTGGCTGAACTATCCCAAAAGCCAGATCTGTTCTGATATGGTGATCACAGTCAGCCACAGATATACAAGTAGGGACTCGAATTTCAAATGCCAATTTTAGGTTTCAACCACAGATAGTCATAGAGAAGCCAGAATTATGTAGTGCACATTTAAGGCAGCAACAAGGTGGTTGGAAATTTTGTAATTCTGTGGGCTAAACTAAAAAAGGAATAAAACATCTCAAGTACTCACACAAATGGCAAATCTGAACAAGAGTGCGTTTAGAAAACGTGTGGTGTAAGTAGACAACAGACAAAGAAGATAAATGCAAAAAAGACTTTATTTACAAAGAACAAACCATAACCAAACTCAACTAAACATTAACGAGAACCGACAACAGAAGACTGATCCACAGGTAGATATAAGAAAACAAGGAGAACTATAGGCAACAGCTGAAAACAATGACTCATCAAATCAGAAACCATGGTGACAAATAAACGAGCTAACTCAGGTAGAGTGATGGTGAAAGCATCTTGTTTTCAGGTGTTTGTGGAAATATGGCAATAGATTTGTAATGCTTTCTCTGTAGCACCACGCAGAGCATCTTCAGTGCCAGCATTACCATCTGATTTGGCCAAGAAGCTGTTAAGGATAGAAGAGCCACCCAGAGAGTCGTTGAGCTCTTTGAGACAGATTTACCACCTGAGAACATCCACTACAGCCAGTTTTACAGCCAAGCCTGCATCGTCATTTAAAACAATTTACTACATTTATAGCCTGTTCTCACATTAAATCCCAGAAAGGCTACTTTCTCTAAAACTAGAATGTCTAAAAGATTAGATTTTCTAATCTTGAATTGTAAGTGGAATATGTAAAGCGTAATGTTGTCACTAATAAAGAAATCAAGTTATCACAGCTTAAAATACCACATGTTGCGCTTTGACATTATCAGAGTTGGACAAAGTACATAACTCCATTACTTGAGTAAAAGTAAAAGTACTATTGGTCAAATATTACTCCTTTACAAGTGAAAGTTGTAAAGATAGATTTTTACTTAAGTAAAAGTACAGAAGTACTTGCTTTTGAAAGTACTTAAGTATCAAAAGTATGAATATTATTTTATTATTGTTGCATTGTTGTATGAATGCACTGTTCCATCATGGTGGTTTAAGCCAGTCATGTTCCATCCGACATGCTAGCATACCTCATTTAAATACTTGTTTAAAAGTTACAAAGCTCTTATCAAAGTCAAAATCATACTAGAAAAGAAAGGTTTCTACATTGTGTTTACTTAACAGGATTATGTAAAAACATATTTCTGAAAGGACTTCAGTTAACATTATTAGTCCAACTACGTCGTTTTTGCATGCTAACTAACATCATTGTCGAACGTTATGCGTTAGCGTTGTATCCACAAGGCTATGGCAACTTGGCGGGGTAAATCTATAAAAATCATTTGACCAATCATACTTCATACCAGTGTTAATTTTGATTTAGTTTTAGTCAGTCTTTTGACTACAACATTTTAGGCATTTCTGAATTGTTTTATTTTTAGTTTAGTTTTAATTGACTATAATAAGATTTTAGTTTTCAATAGACTAAAATTCAGGACTTGTGGTCTGGCGTCTGAGAGGCAGCTTTCTGTGTGCACGTTCGTGTCGTAGCACTTTTTCAGACTTATCCACATCTACTCTTCTGAATTTTAACTTTTAAGTATGACAATGGTTGCTCGCACTGCGTCTGGGAACTGCTGCCTTCTATTTTGCCATCAATTGATTGGTGTTCAAAAAATACTTGGAAATCATTGAACTTCATGTGATCCTACAAGAGTGATTACTGATAGGCTGTATGCAAAAAAAAACGAATCCCGTTTTAAAGAAGAAAAATCATCCACTGACTTTCAAAGCGGCTATGACTTTCTACTTCGAGGGCCTTGATAGAAATGTAGTGGAGTAAAAAGTACGATATTTGCCTTTCAAATGTAGAGAAGTAAAAGTCATAAGTTTCCAGAAACAATACTACTCAAGGAAAGTACAGATACTCAAAAAGTGTACTTAAGTACAGTACTCAAGTAAATGTACTTAGTTACTGTCCACCTCTGGACATTATAAATATTTGAGATTTTCTGTTGCACACGCAGCAGCTCTGACAAACTCATCATAAAAGAAATAGGCTACCCTGAGAATCATTAGAGAGTCTTAATCACATTAAATGTTAGATTTTTATGTTATTTGCAAGGTATTTTCGATATTTAAAAGATGTGTTTTATGTACACAGCGGCTTTTTGCAGACAGGCTTGGTAAACATAAGACAGGCGGGGACGAGTTATTATAAAGATAGTTTATAATACTATAAAACTATAAAGAAGTTTTCCCAGGACATCTCATATTTTCAAGTCCTGTCCTGGCCCTAATATAACAAGTTTCTATCCATACAGAGTGGGCATACTTTAAATGTATTGATATTAATAAGGAATCTTTGAGTAAACTTCGAGTATCATTTGAGTATCTCATTTGCCGGGCCGAGTGCCCTGGTTTTCGGTAATCAAAATATGGTCACCCTAATAAAGAAGACCTTTTACTTTACAGCATATGATTTTCTGACAATACGTAGTCACTAATTATTGTCTGATATGGTTACTAATTACTAAACCCTAACGCTCAAAATAATTCATTGGTTTAAGTAGGACAAACTTAAATTAAACAAATTAGTTCAGTCAAATTAACTTTTATGATTATTTAGCTCTTTCCTTTTCTTTCAAGTTCACAAAACTGATATATGTTAAGTAAACTCAACTGTTTCATTGTTTTGAGTTTTATGAAACTATTTATTTTAATTTAGACAAACTTAAGTTTAACTGAAACTGGGCTGGGATTTCTGTTTCCCAGCATGCTTTGCCCATGGCACTCGAAAGGGAAAGTAAATGCTAAAATTAAGTGTTATATATATTTTTTTTCTGCCAGGTTAATGTGAAGTGGGAGATTTAGTAGTGGTCAATGTTTTGTTATGCTAATGTAGAAGAGTTTCTGTGAATGTGGGTTTTTTGGAGAGTTACCATCATGGTGACAAGTGGTGCATGCGGCTTGGTTTGAGAGCAAGTATGTTAAATTCTTTATATTGCCGCACTCATTCAGCAAGTGTTCTGCATGCTATTGTCATCAGGTTAGCAAAATAGAAAGTAGCATTTTCTGAATTAGCATTTTATAGCTAGTTTTATAGCTAAAATTATTTACATTGAGGTTACAAGGAAATTAAAGGTAAATGTAAGAATTGGTGTACTTTAACAACAAATAAGTACAAAATAAAAATCTGGGCAATCTGATTGACTTTTGTCAGCTCATTCAGGATTACAGTGTACTTTACTATTCAAACCCTTATTCATTAATATGCTGTTAAATCACCATTGAAGTTCAGCAATGAAATGTAAGAGATCAAACCTTAATAAAGCTTTTGATGTGAAGCAATACCTTTGATTTATTGTTTGTTTAATATAAGTAAATGCAACACATTTGAGTAAGGTATTCTTAAGTTATCTGTACTTAAATATTTAAGTTAATTCAATGGCAAGCTTTGTTAGGCACCATTACTCAATTAAATCGAGGCAATGAGTTTCCTCAAATCATTTAATGTTTACAATGTACTCAGTCAGCCAGTCATTATCACAAAATAAACCCTGATAGGTTTGTTTTGTGATAACGATCAGCTGATTTATCATATAGGCATTTTATCATATCAATCTATGATAAGTACAATGAACATAGAATATTGATTCAAAATGAAATTATGTTACATTTTATTGAGAAGAGACTGCAGAGTGAACTCTTGCACTCTTGCAAAAAATCTTACTAGTCCATAATGGATACACTGTAAGTCATATATATCCGTTTTTTCTTTTCATTCTGAAGAAATGGAAGAAATGCTTTCATGGGAATGATGAAGAACAAATGCTGCATTTGACTATGGTGTAAAGTGGCTTTCTGCCCTGGAACACTCCAGCTATTCAAAGACTGCCTGTGTTGTTTGTGGGTAGACTTAGAGTGACATTAAACAGTGCATTGACAATAGGGCTCCTCCAACACCATAAGTGGTCTGAATGCATTCAAAGCAGAAATCTTCATCAAAACCCCCACTTATAGTGTTACTTTGCTGTTTTCAGAAGGATAATTCTCAGGTTGGGAAAAAACAGCACTAATTCATAGTGTGAAAAGAAAGTGCATTTCTTTATCCTTTTCTCTTGGTGGTCACAATAATTATTGTTTTAAATACTCCAAGACGGCTTTATGACACTCCTTTTCTCCATGTTTCCCCTATCTTTATGACACTCCCTTTCTCCATAATTTTGTCTTTAAATATTTCACAGTATGATAGGATGAAAGCAGGTCATTTTAAGGCAGAATTAAAAAAAAGAGTTGAGTTAGACATATTACGATATTAAGAAGTTTGTCTAAAACAGCATAAAAAAAACAAAACAACTTTTTTTTCTTTTGAGTCACTTAGTCACATTTGGGAAAAAATGATGAATTTCTCCAGAACACGAAATCACACGCACATGTGTTTCCGAAAGCTACTGACCTCTGATGAAATGCAACCATCTTTTTTGTCTGATCAGCTCTTTTTTTCTGATTCCCTGCATTTTTATTTTTAGTGACTCAGTTAGAATGTATAGACTGTATAAATGTATAAATTTTAAGACTAAAAGGAAAAACGTTTCATAAAAGCTGGAAGATGCTGGTGAAAGGGAAAACATTTCTTCAGGATGCACCTGTTATGGTTTCCTGGCACAGCTCAGGTTGAGTTTACTGCCCGTCTGACAAAACCACAGAACCCCACTGAACTTAAAGGGATAGTTCACACTCAAGTCATAGGTGTAGTATATGACATTCTTCTTTCAGACGAATATAATCGGAGTTATGTTAAAAAATGTCCTGGCTCTTCCAAGCTTTATAATGGCAGTTGGTTGTTTCTGTTAATGGTTGTGAATGGCTGTTTCTGTTTTGAAGGCTGTAAAAGTGCATCTATCCATCATAATCCACACGACTCCGGGGGTTAATAAAGGCCTTCTGAAGCGAAGCAAGCACTTTTATGATGGATAGATGCACTTTTATTGACTTCGAAACAGCCATTCATTGCCATTTACTTTCTGTAAAGCTGCTTTGAAACAATGTGTATTGTGAAAAGCGCTATACAAATAAATTTGAATTGAATTGAATTGAATAAAGCTTGGAAGAGCCAGGACATTTTTTAACATAACTCCGATTGTATTTGTCTGAAAGAAGAATGTAATATACACCTAGGATAACTTTAGGGTTAGTAAATCATGGGCTAATTTTCATTTTTGGGTGAACTACCCCTTTAAGAACATGACCTTACAACACAGGATATCTCCCCTAAAACCTGAAAAGCTTAAGAAATATACGCCTGCACAGTTGGAGTAGATGCAGCATTAACATACCAGACAGTTTAATGTAGTTGTTGTTTTGATTGAACTGAAAAGAGTGATGAGTATTATTGACTTGAAGTTGAGCTATCCCAAACTGTTCTGTGTTTGGACTGTTATGTTACTTCCTGTCCCGAGTGCCATGATTGTAGTTTGTTGTAGTTTTCTCTGTTGATTAGTCTCGATTGATCCCAGATGTGTTTTGTTAGCTTGTTACCGTAGTATCCGTTTTTTCCTCTGTTCATTGTTGGTTGTTGTCCTTCCATGGATGTCATGTGTAGTATAGTTTACGTGTTTCCTTGTGTTACTTGGTTATCTTCTTCATTTATATAATTAAAGTAAGCCTGCATTTAGATCCATCTCTCCTGGATTTCTTAATCTGCCTTCACCTTACACAAACAACATCATTATAATGCTCAAAGTGTATGGGTGAGCAGGACCTTTACGCAGGGCTAGTTGTAACACACTTGTTTTAAATACTTCCACACATGCTAGCATGACAAAACTGTGTATTTACTAGTTGCTATATTAACACTATATAAAGAAAAAAATTGCCAAAATTCAGAAATATTTGGAATATATCATTGAACATTTATTTAAGCATAGCAAAAGTAAATTTCTTATATATGTCAAATTTTCCTCTCTGTGTTTTGTGTTATTATTTTAATATTATATATGTTATTTAACAGTGGAGATAGTTAAAACTTCACTAACTAGCAGAAGACCCCCCCCCCCATTATGCTACTCTATACAATTACAGATGCAATTGGCATAATTGACTTTTATGAATTTCTATTTTCTATTGAGGAACCATGAGGAACAAGTGAATAAAGACTGAGAGGAAGAATCTGAATATTCAGAAATTATTATTTCAAGAATTTACAGCATTCATACTGGCTTGTCTCTTTGTCTCCTGTTGTGGGATGCTGTGTGTGGAGGGAGGGAGGGAGGGAGGGAGGGAGGGGAGTGTTGTGTTCAGCTTTTCTGAATGTCTGAATGCGTTTATTCATCTATTTGTCTGTGTTTTGATCTATGCTGTAGCTTTTGCAGTGTGTTCATTTTCATATTTCAAAGTTATTTCATTTTGAATTTCTGAAATGTTTTATTATTTTGTAAGAAAAAAATTATAATTGTTTTTTATTGACAAAATATTTTAGATGTTGCCCAACCTATTGTCACGTCTCACTTCCATTCTATTGGCGTAAATAATGAAAGAAGTATACACTGTATTAATAAAACAAGGCAAAAAATTTGTACCAGACGTGTGAAATTGTGTGAAAAAAAGTGTTAGGTTGTGCCCTGCTTTCCCCTACATACTGTACTTTTCATATGTACATTTGACCAATCCGTGTTTAATACAAGTAATCATTTCTTTAAAAAATAAACTGTATATATATATATATATATATATATATATATATATATATATATATATATATATATATATATATATATATATATATATATATATATATATATATATATATATATATATATATATATATATATATATATATATATAAGGCTATATATTATTAACCCCAAACATTTGAATGGTAGTGTATACATATTACTGTTGCTTGTGGGAGTCATTATTAGTTTAGTCTGAGCAGCAGAGAGGACAAGACGAGAAAGATGCTGACTAAGCATGAGGATAATGTGGGTGGTCCTCCACAAACCCTGCTCTCTCACTCACTCACACACACACACACACACACACACACACACACACACACACACACACACACACACACACACACACACACACACACACACACACACACACACACACACACACACACACACACACACACACACACACACACACACACACACACACACACACACACACACACACACACACACACACACACACACACACACACACATACACATACACATACACATACACACACACACACACACACACACACACACACACACGTTGGGTTTTCTTTGTGGGGACATATTCATGCAGGTCTGACAGCAGTAACTGCGAGCACGTGAGCTTTAAGCAGCTGTGGGGGGGCCAGCTGGCCAAAATAAAACAGCATGATGGGTCCTCAGGCCTACAGAGAGGCATCTGGGAACTATTAAGACTGGTCAAAAATAGTGATGGTGTTTGACTAAGAGAGACTAATTCATTATTCCATGCATTTTCAACAAATACATAATTTAGGTTTTTTTACTCATATTTTCGCAAGAAAAATGTTATGGTGACAGGTAAGCAGTTTAGAAAAGCAATGTAAAACAATAGGTCTACTGGTTAAAGGGAAATTCACTGGCTTTCCAGATTTCTATGGTTTAGCTACATCTGTAGTACTTCACGAGTGCTTATTTTCCTTATATATTTAAATATTTAGTCATATATAGTTTATATTCAGGGTGAAAACTAACAGCATCAGCTCATAAATAGTGTCACTCAAATATTGTTCACACATCAGTCAGTCTTATACAAAGTTGTTGAATGGGATGAGAAACAGTAGTGGATTAAGTCATTTTAGTTTAATTATTTAGGCTACTGATTTTGGAACATATGATGAGCCTGTGTTAATTATAATACAATACCAAATAAGATAATAATTAGCAAATACAAGAATGGAAATGGTCAAATGTTTAATCATTTCAGTCCATCATTACAGAGAATGGAGAACAACCGTCAGAGATGTGGAAGAAGCGACATCTCGCGGTGAAAGCGTGAAGGCTGTGAATGAGAAATATAGTAGGCCTAGCCTATGAAATTCAGTGCACCTGACTAGCAACGTTTGAGATGTTGTGCAGGCACGTGCAGAGGGGGGGGGGGGGGGGGGGGGGGGGGGGCTTTGGGTGCTCGAGCCCCTGCCCTTTTTCAAAATGAATCAAAAGTGCCCCTCTCAGACAAATATCAATGATAATATCGTGGTCAATAAAACTAAATAAATGTGATTATTATAACATGACAAAGTATACAATGGTAACGAACGGCTCAAAAGTCGGACAATTTCTGTTGAGGCGTTGCCGTAACGCGTTGCTATGGGTCGCGTGCGTTTTGATTGACAGCTGATTTTCCTCTGTTCGGAAGCGGCTCTCGAGCCAAATATGGTCCTTTCAGAGAGTGTGTGGCCTTATGGGAAAAAAGTAAACCAATATTTTTTTTCATCCATAATCAAAGCTAATGTGTTGATTTAATTACAAATCTATATATTATATATTTTAAAGTATTACACAATTCACCAATGCCCGTTTGTCATGTATATACACCAACCAATCGTGATCTGGCAAAGCAAGTTCAAATTCCATTGGGCGATGTGAAGCGGTAATTTTCTGTTCTTATTCATAAATCGGTTGAAAATGACATGGACAGACGAACTAACGTTTGTGGAACGATTTCCTGCGGTTTGTCTCATTTTTTAAATTGCATCACTGACAAAATGGATTTTAACAAACAAATCCCTGCACAAAACCATGCAGCAGCAGCAAAAGTCGCATTAATGGTAAGTGTCAAATTCACTTGTATTTATGTATATTGATACACCGTTTACTATTTCATTAAACTATCAAAGTTAAGAAAACCCAAGTGCCACCAGCACCAACAGGCCTATTATGTGAAGTGTATGCCGGCGAAATGGTTACGTGAAAGGACTTTATTATATTACCATTTTTGAATATTATGCAGCATTATGAAAGTCTCTTATGTTCATCAAGCCTGCATTTATTTGATAAAAAACAGCAATATTGTGAAATATTATTAAAATAATGGTTTTCTATTTTAAAATAATTTAAAATATAATTTATTCCTGTGATCACAGCTGTATTTTCAGCATCATTACTCCACTCATAGAAATCATTCTAATATGAGGATTTAATGTCAATGATGGAAACTGTGATACTATTTTCAAGATTCTTTTATTAATAAAAAGTTAAAATTTCACAATATTAGGCTACTGTTTTTTTCTGTATTTTTGATTAAATAAATGCAGGCTTGATGAGCATAAGATTTATATATATATATATATATATTTACATATTGCCCCTTTTTTACATTTGAGCCCCTGCCCCTGAAGAACTCTCTGCACGGCCCTGATGTTGTGTGTGTCATCGTCATGCATAAGCCAAGGTTTACATTGAAATAATGTATTTACGAATAATTCAAATCTCCGTTGAAATTGTCCCAAGAAGATGTCCAAAGTGATCAGACAGAATTCACTCTAGTTAAAGGTAAGTGAAATTTAATTCCCGGCTCACTTCAACACAGGATTAGCCTACATCGTCGACTCGCCAGTGTTTTTTATTTATTTATTTATTTTTTTTTTTTTTTTTTTTAGATGTTGTTGTAAACTTTGTTGTCATAGTAGATTTACAAAGCGATTCCCTGACGAAATGTAGCTAGGGTAAGTTTGGTTTGTTGCCATAGGCTTCCTTGTAAACGCAGTTTTATCAGTGATTGACTGTTACCGATGCAAACGGTCAATCACTGATAAAACCGTGTTTACGATTTTTACAATAATCCTTTTATATACAATTTAACAAACTGATTCAGGCAGCTGATGATATGATATTTGTGTTTCGGAACATGTTCAAGCAACCAAACCAGCAACCAAAAACATTAGTAGGCCTACGTTGAATTTTTGATCGTTTCTACACCGTCTCAACATATAGCACATTGTAAAATAAAAGTGTACACCTAAATTAAGCCTGTACTTCAGTGGGCCTAATATTCGTGGTTGAAAGTTTTCAGTTATTGAGATATTTGTTTCAGTCAGCGGCCAATAGATGGCAGTATTGCCCTCCGCCTTCGACAGGGTGACAGGGTTCTACGAAATCTAATGAACATTATCTCAAATGTAACCAAATTTCTTTACTGCTAAATAATGTTACCTTTCTTTTTCCCTTCGAAGTAATAAAATAAATAATGCTATAGTGAAAATGTATGCGTTCAACGCATTTCTCATATAGCCTATATATATATATATATAGCTATATATATATATATATATATATATATATATATATATATATATATATATATATATATATATATAGGCCTATTTTTTTTTTCAACAAGTAGATGTTGTAAATGAAATTAATGACAGTTATAAAAACGTTTCTTGGAAATTAAAGACATGGAACACAATCGCTGTAACTTGGTTCTTGAGGAAGTAAACTTGAAATGCTGCTCATTTGTCGGACAAACCGCTCACGTCTCCTACCAGGACAGAGCGAGACGCCAGTCCCTTTGACTGACGTTCTCATCCGCCAATCAATTGAATGGATGTGTGGCGAACCTCAAATCACAGCAGAGATGGGGCGGGGCTTTCTCGGAATAGCCTCTTCGCTATTACGTCATCCGCGAACAGCTGGTCCGTTGCGAGAGCTGAAAATGTGGACAAGCGTAGCGATATAAAAATCGCTTCCGTGCCGTCGGAGCGTAAACAGTCAGTTTATCACGATGTGGTGGCTGGAAGGGTTTAGGTCTGGGATGGGCCGCCTGGAGATCCTGTTGCTTGTTTACACCTTGCTCTGCTCTCTCGGAGGTGAGTCGTTCAGTGAGGGTTGAAGTGAGATCTCTATCTTGATGCAGTGGAGCTGTCCTTTGTGCTGGTGCTGAAGTACTTCAGCACTGAATGGCTTGGCCGTAGCTTATATCACATTCAATGCTAGTGCACTTTTGCCACACAGCAGGTGGAATGCGTTTCTTATTTTGCGCTGGTGTCTAATTTATGTGTTAATGCTGTCCTAGGCACATCCCCGAGACTACAGTGTGTGCCACATTCTTGAGGAGCTTCGCGCGAGAAGTGAATGCTTCTTTATGTCTAGCAAGACTTATATCGTATTGTAATCTCGGTCTAAACTGAGTGCAAAGTGATTATGTATTACGTTCCGTATTGAAACACACTTTATTGCCTTAAATCCCTAGTGTGTGCTGGGCTATATTGTTTCAACTCAGTTTTATTCTCTTGTTGTAGCCCACAGTATCAGCATTACTTGCCTTCGGGAAATATGTAGGCCAATTATCCAATTATTGCTTTTTAATGTCGGCGTGCAAGTCTCGAGACTTACTTCTAGTCGTCAAACGCATAGCGCTTAGAAGAGCGCCGAGTTGTTTCTTGTTTATCTCGAGATACATTTGTAGATCGCATCGATAAGGAAGTTAATCTGGCTGCCAGAGCAAGACAATACCTGCGCTGCCGTGCCTGAAAGCGCATCTGATGGATGCTGTGCTGCTTTAGTGTCAGCTGTACTTGAGCTCCGACACGGACTTCACATCTCAGGCACTGTGGTCTCGTTAGTCTTTTGCACTCAGTTTTCACTCCGTTCCATTACACTGATTGCATGATTACGAACAGCAGCACACATCGCAAACTAAAGTAGTATAATATTATTCGATATTTGCTGGTTCATTTTGGAAACCTGACAAGGTTAGCGTGCAGTTGTTTGTTTGAGTGTGTTGGTGAAAATAGCTTGTAGGCTATTTATATTTATGTATGCACTTGTATTATTATTATTATAACAGCATTCTTATTGTTTTCATCCATTTACAGATTCTGTAATCTTAGCCTAATTAAAAAGATAATACATATTTTAACACCACTTTGATTTTTGGTAACACTTTGAAATTTAAGGTAGCAATTAACCTTAAGTTTTTGATTTTATTTATTTTTACCGTGAGTGTTATTATTTTGAAGTGCCGATTTTTGAAGTGGAAATTCTTGAATCTTGATTTTGTACAAAACTGCACTGAGCATACAACGAGGAGTATTGTCGGTTGGAGCAAACCTTTTCCATTTCCAGTGAATACCCTTTTCGTATCATTATTATTATTTTTTGTCTGCTTTACCGCAGACGAGATTCATAATGCATGAGCAATTCATAAACATCACTTGATTAACAGGGCACCAAACACATTGCAAGGAGATCCGCCATCACAGGACTTAGCTGTGCTCTCGCATTGATCACAGTATTGACAAGCCGCAGGAACGGAGTGATGCTCTGAGGCTAGCACAAAGGAGCAAGACCAATGAGCCATCCCGTCTCGTGGGAGAACAATTCAGAGCAGACCAAAGAAAACAGTTCAATGTGACAGACGTAGACAAAGAGCAGGGCTGTGACTCAGTGAGTGAGAGAAGAGACTTTCAGCTTACCGAATGTGCTTCTCAGTTGTTCGGTCTGGAATCACTCACACCTCTTAATGTTTTCACTTAGTTCGAACTGACCCTCTGTCTTATTTTTATCTGTTGCAGTCAAGATGGGTTTTGCTGGGACAAATCTATCTATCTATCTATCTATCTATCTATCTATCTATCTATCTATCTATCTATCTATCTATCTATCTATCTATCTATCTATCTATCTATCTATCTATCTATCTATCTATCTATCTATCTATCTATCTATCTATCTATCTATCTATCTATCTATCTATTGTTTGTGAAATTGTGACAAATCTTGTAGTATTTTGAACGTGATTGTGACTTTTATGTTATAACGAGGTATGCTTGTGAGATCCCATTATCCTGAGACATGACCCATGAAGGGAAGCTTTGCACTGAGTGGTAGTACATTACTTAATACTTACATTTTCTGTGTAAGTAGGCGGTGTGTTATTATTGAGCTGAACTCAGTTAAACATATGAGGATGACAGCTGTTTATGTGGCACATCTATATCAGCAGTTGTAGATGTTGAGTGTCCGGTGAAGATGTATTCCTGTTTGTGAAACCGATAGCTTAATTGTGATGTCAGTTTGCTGGCCAAACTGGTAAATTTGGACTGGGAATATGCTATCAGTTTTAGATTGGTTTATAATTTGTAAAATGAGTAAAATAGAATAAAATAGAAAAAAAGTCTATGGTTATTTGAAGAGAGTTTTGTGTTTTGCATAATACCTGAATTACGAAGCTACTGGGGTTTTAAATGTGTAAGTTGTTAAACAAAAACTACAACTGGCACAAGGATGTGAATTTATGTACGTGACATTGGACAGTTGTTGTGTTACTTACGTAGCAGCAATTTGCTAGTAACTTGTATTTTTAAAGCACACAACAATATCAAAATGTAAAAGTTTTAGAATTGTAATGTTTCTTTATAGTTGTTATTGCAATGTTGCAAGAAGTCTGTTCGACTCTTGTTTGTTGCTTTAAAAATCCTTTGATTTGCCATGAAAATAGCCATTGATGCAAATATGACCATAAAAAAGAAACGTTTCCAAATATTACATAAAAAATGCCTTAGAAAGATTTATGAAAATGGTCACACATGATGAGTGATTTCACTCTTTCTTACATCCTGAAATTATTTGTGTATTCTTGAAAACTGCAGTGATAAATATGTATGGTCTTTAAATAAACAAGTTAGTACATGAAATACATTATGGGGCAGTTCATTTTAGATGCGTCTTCCTGTGTATATTTGCTAATTGCCAAGTGATAATGCCAAAACATTGAATAATTCACAAAACAACAGTATACTCATATGATATAAGCTACAATAAGAAACAATATTTTTTGCCTAATAAAAAAACAGCAGAATTTGTTTTGCTTGTAACCATGATAACAGTGCATTAAGTGCCAGCTGTGTGCCAATAAGGTGCAGAGCAAAACCTTGTGCTAAAACCAAGACATTTTCAGGGTCAGAGCGCAGAATCAAGAATTCACTTTCCAATATTACTTAGCCATTGATGCTAATACGACAATAAAAAAAAGAGGTTTGAATTTGTGTCTTTAATGTCTCTTCAAGTAACCAGATCTTATTTCTCTTAGAAATCAAAAGTGCTATTCTGCAAACCCATAGGATATTCCTGAGGAAACCCATTGCTATTCTACTATACTATACTATACTATACTATACTATACTATACTATACTATACTATACTATACTATACTATACTATACTATACTATACTATACTATACTATACTATACTATACTATACTTGTCAATTACTCAATATCTTTTCTGTGCTTTTGTGTGAGGCCGTAGGCTACGTTATGTAGACATTTTCTATGAATGTGAAATAATATTCCACAAAGTCTCCACTTGCTCGCTTTAGTTAAACTCCTGTATGATGCAGCGTAAACCTTGGTTTCATTAGCTGTCCACGTTCAGCAACGCATATCACCTTTGCTCGCGAGCAAGTCCGAAATCAATTAAAACGCTGCAAGATGAACGGCGCCACAACAAACCCGCAGGGAGATTTAGGGCTTCATTACTTTGCTCAGTCCGCTGAATGCGCGTCACTGCTCTCTGATTGATGCGACGCCATCGCATAATTCAATATGCACCGCACCGAGCTGCTAATCTCAAAGTCTCCGGTAACTAATGGAAGTCTGCTTTTGTGATGTCTAAATTGTTGTGCAATGTCAAAAAGTTCTTCAGATGGTTGAGTCATGTGTGCATCCGAACTGTGGGAAAATCTTACAGTCAGTGATAAAGAAATATAGTATTTATAAATAATATATGGAGCCCTGGATAAAAAAGTTTTTGCAGATGGAAACCTTCTAGCTTCCTAGATCTGTTCCTCAAGATCTTCTGTTTGGGGCATCCTTGTGGCTTCTTCCTTTATTGAGAATATTAAATCATAATGTCCTTAGGTCTGTTGCCTTTTATATAACGAATGCTTCTCAAACTCTTCTTGCTTTGCCAGGGAAATAGCTAGAAGAACAACAGTAATCATCTAACTTCTGAATATAAGGGCACAAAAATCAAGGAAATTAAAGGAAAATATGCTTCTGCTAACCAACAAACAAGATGTCTTAGATTATATTACATCATAAAATGCCTTACAAAGATTAATGAATATGAAAAGGATCACACATGATGAGTGATTTCACTCTTTCTTGCATCCTGAAATTATATTCTTGAAAACTGCAGTGATAACTAATATGTTTTGGTCGTTAACAAAACATGTTAATATATGAAATACATTAGGCCGGTTATTTTTAGACGTGTTTTCTGTATATATTAGCTAATTGCCAATTGATGATGCCAAAACATTTCTTTTCTCATTAATTCACCCATCACAAAACTATAATAAACAACAATAAGAAAATGTACTGCATAATGTAGATTAATTTGACGTTCTGCTTTTTTTATTGCTCATAACCAGTCACAGTGCCAGCAGCGTGCCAATAAGTTGCGGAACAAAACCTCATACTAAAAATATTCCGGGTCACTAAAAGACTTCGATTGCAGAATCAAGAATTCACTTTCCAATACTACTTAGCAAAGTCATTATGAATGAATCATCATCGTTGGACATTTCAAAACACATTTTTCTTTTCCCTGTTTGTTTGAGAAACCTTTGAAAGAGCTGACAGCGCCTAAAGATCAGTCTGACTGTGAAAATAATGTTCAGCAATTTCGAAAATAGTGCACAAAACATCTTGTCTTGCTATCACCAGACCATGCTCAATCTTTTAAGATTCAGGAGTCTGCTCTGTATTTTCTACTGCACAAGAGGCGGGATCAACGGGCATAGTTCAAATGACTCTGTGTACGCATTTGGATAGTCCCTCAACCAATCAGACCAACGATCCGGGTGATGTACAGCTGCAGGGCGAAATTAAATCGCTGGCAGATTGGGCTGGGTTTACCCAGTCTACAAAACATCATTAAAAAACAACAACAATACCATTCACCAAGTGGGTGAAATTAAGTTTTTTTCCCCCCACTTAGCATTATGATGATTATAGGTGTGTAATACGAAGGGCAGTGTGCAATTGGTTGGTTCATGGTAGTCTGTGTATTGCAGGTATTGTGTGTTTGTGTGTGTGTGTGTGTGTGTGTGTGTGTGTGTGTGTGTGTGCGCGCATGTGTATGAGTGATAGCCGTGTATGTACTGTATGTATTATCTTACTTGTATTTAAACAGCAGACACTGTACTGTATGTGTCCAAGACAAATTTCCTCTGGGACTATAAAAGTCTATCTATCTTATCTTAAGTAACGCAGCTATTGACAAACTTTAATTGCCAGTGACCTTTCAGCATTTTGTTCTACCTACATTGGATCATTGGAAAACAATAAAACATATATATATTTATATATATATATATATATATATATATATATATATATATAATGTGCTGTCAATCAATTAAAAAAAACCTAATTAATTGCAAAAATAATTCTGTAATTAATCACGATTAATCTGCGTTTTTAATATTAATTTCAAATTAATTTTCATAATATTAATTTCAAATTACTCTCCAAATTAATGTAGAAACAATTTAAAGACAGTATATTTTTAAATATTTCTTTGTAATGGCATCTTTTTTATGAATGAAGGTCAGTATCACTGATACTAATACTAATACTGATGTCTCTATGAAACAGATTTTTTTTTTTAAACATTAATGATAGACATTCAACATTACTGTATAATTATATTGTTATCAATTTCAACATTTATCAGGCTTTAAAAAAGACTTAAAGGCTTTAGAAAAACGGATGCTGCATTAATTGCGTTAAATATTTTTGACGCGTTAAACTGAATTAATCGCATGTTACCACATACATTTTTACAGCACTAATATATACTGTATATATGGAGTATCACAACAATATCGCATCGTGGGTTCAGGGTATTGTGAAATCGAAGTGATACTCCACTTAATTTATTGTTGATTAAAAGGATAATTTTGGTATTACATTGGGGGTGGAAATGAATAGGCTTGGACTTGGTGCTGGTAACCCAATGCACAGGACAATGGTGACACCATAATAAAAATATTCATGATTCTGAAGCTGAAAATATTTTATTAATTAAATTAAATTAAATTAAATTAAATTAAATTAAATTAAATTAAATTAAATTAAATTAAATTAAATTAAATTAAATTAAATTAAATTAAATTAAATTAAATTAAATTAAATTAAATTAAATTAAATTAAATTAAATTAAATTAAATACTTGCACTCTGTCACTGACTAGATATATTTAAAATAATGTAGGCCACTTTTTACTGGTAGCATAAGACATGGCATTATCTGGACCCACAAAAATTCCCCCATTACATTATTATACATTATATTCAACTCTGTAAACTTGAATTTTTTCTCTCACAGTAATTTTCATTTTGGGTGAACTATACATAATACGGATTGTCACTATCCACGATTCATATTGTTGCATTTTTGTATAGCAATATGTTGTGACAATATATTGTTACACCCCTAATATATATATGTATATGTGCAGAGAGCAGAAAGAAAATGCTCACTGCTATAACATTGGGTAATTGATGAAGCCAAAGATGTTCTTGTTTTAGCTTATTCGTGAAGATGACAGTTTTACGACTTCGACTTTATTATATCTGCATCAGACGCCCTGTTTGTCATTTATTACTGCCAAGCTATCTTCACCATGAATCACTTTAAGGATCACAAAAACAGTCAAAACCAAAATATATTATAAAGCCGTCCATTAACTGGCACTGGCGGCACTTGTGTGAGTGACAGCTGAAGTGATTCTAAACGCTTTTGAGCATAACACCAACATAAAACCTATTGAGTAGAGAAGAGGATGGCATTATCAGATTGCATTTGTTTTGAGTGTCACCTTCTGATCCAGCGGCTTTATTCAATTTACACCAGCAATTCTCTTCTTGCTGTTGTTGGAATGAGGGGATGTACGGTGCGTCGTACATTACACCGGGGCTTGTATTCTACTCCAGAGGGCTGGTCTGTCATCCTCTGCTTCTCTCTGTGCGATTTTGGCATTAAGGCCACTTTGCTAATTGCACTCGGCTCTGCACATCCGTTCCCTTACTGAGTCACCAACTGCTACCAGGGGAAAAGAGCTCTCTATCCCTCATCAGGATCTCTTATGCCTTCTTTTTTTTCAGTCACACTCTTGCTCCCCATATCCTCTAATTCACGCGGCTTGCTGTGAAAGGTTACCGCGAAACATTTCTCTCATCCTCAAGCAAACATTAATTAGCGGAACTGTCTGAAGAGGAAAGTTCTCGTTTTAATATTCCAAAATACTCTGTTCTTGATTACAGAATGTATTGAGTTCAATGGCTTAGAGTAAAAAGTAGAAAATCGTTAACAAGCGAGTCAAATTAAGCTTCAAAAAAGGTATGGTACTACAGAATGGTTTGGTAATGCTTGGCAGTGATGCACCCATCAAGCATATTAGGGAATGCCATGATATTGCAGCCCAAACCATCACTGATCCACCCCAGTGCTTTACTCTGGGCACGCAACAGTCCAGGTGTTAAGCCAGATGTTAACACACCATAACGACCACGGATGTGGGAAAGACAGCGTGGACTCATCAGAGAACAATACATGTTTCACATTGTCCACAACCCAAGATTTGCACTGTTGGCACCATTAAAACAGACATTTGGCATTGGCACGAGCGACCAAAAGTTTAGCTTTAACAGCCCGACCATGAATATGAATTGCCCCCGACGAACAGTTTTGGTGGAAACAGGAGAGTTTCTGTTGGGCAGCTGTGGTTTTATGTTTTTTTTTGGTGGACAGAATCCGGGTTAGTACCTCGACTTCCCTTTCAAGACAGCTTCCCATGTGTCGACAGTTAGTTTGTCCTACATGGTGGTGTGCTGATATTACCCTGGATATCGTTGCTCTCGATACACCACAGAAAACGCCCAGTGGTCACAGATGAGCCAGCGAGACACGCGCTAAGAATTTGTCCTCTTTTGAACGCTGATATGTCTCCCATTATGTTGTGTGGATTTGGATTGCAATATTTTATGTGCAGTCTGCTAATTCAACCTTCACACTCTGCTCTTACTGATGGAATGTAAATACAGTGAAGATTGGTCACCAGGCTGCGCATATATAGGTGTGAAACCTCCAACACTATATTGGCCAGTGTTTCAGTTTCATTGTCTAATATTCCTACTTTTATTGTAAAATCTTAGGAAAGTAACCCTTAGAGTGTCTACACAGTGTCTAATATACAACCAGTAAATGCATTCAATACAATAACTAATCAAAATCTAGTTTTCAGCCATTTGTTCACTTTGAACTATTATTTGTTTGTATAAATACAACATTGACAACAATAATAATGACAGGAAAGATGCTAAATACTGGACCCCCCCCATTTCAATTACATATGAACACAAAATGCAAAAACAAATGTTTTAGTCAACAGTCTCTATTGAAGTAAAAGTAGTAAATTGATCAAAAACAAAAACAATTGGTTAAATACACTGTAATCGATTGTGATGAATAACAAGTCATGTTTTTATAATGATACAAAAAGAATCATCAGCTTAAAGAAACACGCCGACTTTTTGGGACTTTATCTTATTCACCGTTTCCCCCAGAGTTAGATAAGTCCATACATACCCTTCTCATCTCCGTGCGTGCCATAACTCTGTCTGACGCACCCACCACTAGCCTAGCTTAGCACAAAGACTGGAGGTAAACAGCTCCAGCTAGCCTACTGTTCAATAAGTGACAAAATAACGCCAACATTTTCCTATTTACATGTTGTGATGTGTATAGTTACATCGTGTACTAAGACCGACGGAAAATGAAAAGTTGAGTAGTAATCAAGGAACTTTGTGCCATACCATGGGTGCAGCGGCACAATGATATTACGCAGCACCTGAAAATAGGCTAACTTCCGTCAACATAACCAACGTGACAACTGGCTTGCACAGAGAGCGTGCTGGGGACTATTTTCAGGCGCTGCGTAATATCATTGCGCCGCTGCACCCATGGTAATGCAGCAAAGTTCCATGATTACTACGCAGGAATGAGAGAATAGCTTCTAACCATATCGGTCTAGAAAATCACAACTTTTCATTTTCCATCGGTCTTAGTACACAATGTAACTATACAGTTACATATACACGATGTTCCTTTAAGTCAGTTGAGAAATTTAAATTAAAGTATCAAAAATGCATTCATCAAAATGTTGCAAACATTAAATGCATAGCAACTTTAATGGAACACTATATAATAACTAGTAAATAAGATTTTTATCAAGATATGCTTCTCTTAAAAATATGCACGTCATGTCACTGGCCCGAGCGGCTTTGCCTTTCTGTTGTACAGAAAATTCAGGACGTACAGAAAGTTACGATTTGCGTAAGCTGGGTTTTTGTGATTCCTCTTTCCGTTCTTCATGTTTCAGATGAGAAGGATTGATGGGAATTAGGAGAGATCAGGGCCATTAGGAGCACTAATCCACATGTAATCCAGCTCCAGCCTAACTAAAGTTTCCTCTGGGATATTGTGCTACTCTTGGTGGGGAAGAAACACCTGCTTTTGGTCTGCATAAGAGAGAAGGACATGGTGACAGAGTGTGTATGTGTGTGTGAACAAGACGTCAATATAACTGCTTGTAAACTAAACAATGTCATGTAACGTTAGCATAAGTTGCCTCAGTCAGTCATTCAGTGTCCACAGAATTTTATCAACCTGTATGAGAACCTGTACGCTAAAATGTTTATGTTTTATCATGTTTGAAAAAAATGTACCACCTTCACTAACCCTACTCTAAACCTAACCAATAGTGTTGACAAAAGCAAACGTGAGATTAACAAAGCAATCGTGCCTTTTGTAACTTGCTTTGAGCGCTTTTATCATTATAATATTTTACCATTGGGCCATTGAGCAAGTTTACTTGTCTGAAAAAAATCATACATTTGGAGCATTATGTAATGCAAATGTGTAAATGGTAAAAGTGGGGTCATGACATAGTATTATGCGAGGAGCCACATGAAAATAAGTATTTATTAATCAATCACTTGCCCCTGCAATTATAATTTGTGCATGGGCGTCGGAACCATTGTATGTAGGTGGGACAAGACCCACCCACTTTTTACGATCAATGATATTGGACCCACTCACTTTTATCGTCTCTTAACATTCAGCACATGTCTGTTTACCTAACCCTAATCGATAAACACTTATTATTAAACACATATTAGACGCTTTATTTCCACTTTTCTAATATTTTCTTAATTTGTATTGAAAATAAATGCCTTTCCGATTTGATATGTGATGGGAAAACGGAGAAGATTGATTTCGGCGAAAGCCGGACTGGAACCGCGGGTCGATTTGTGTCAAAACTAGATGCCGTGCGTCTTACCCCTACACTACTGTCGCTCTCAATGAAATAACGATTGATTTACGTAATTTTGTCTTTCCGACCTATACGTTTACCAAGTAAAGCGGTATATTTGTACTTAATGTAATTAGCATCTACTCCAGTAAAAAAATTCTGAGGACCCACCCACATTTTTTTTGCTTCCGACGCCCATGATTTTGTGTGAAAAGGAATAAAAGTTGGTGTTTTACTGACATTAGTGTTCATTTAAATTGGAAATTTTCCGATGAGCCAAGGTTAAAACCAGGTCCTGTCACTTTTTCCATTAGGATGTCTATGGACCACACTTTATATTTTCTCTGAAATAGCGAGAGAGGAAGCAAGAGGGAGCGTAAATATGAATGCTGAGAAAGTGACAAGGACAGGAGAGAGAAATGGAGAGAGACGAAAGCAAGAGCGTGAGGCTGACAGCTGCTTTGCCTGTGGCCATCCAGAGCGGCTGGTGTGCTGAGGAGCCTGTTTGCGCAACTGAGGCCTGACAGATAAAATTGCGGACGGATAGTCTGGATGCTGAGAGGAGGGGAACAATTCACAGAGAGAATGAAAAAGCAGAGAACTTTTCTGCTGTGTCTGCTAGCGCAGTAACAACATCATCCATCATTCCTCTTATTATCATTAATTATTATCAACGCACCAGAGGCCCATTTACATCAAGCTCAGAGAGGCAGAGAGGGGATTCCTGCACTTTCTCAGAGCTGCTGCAGCCTGTCTGTGTGTCTCTCTGTGTGGGCGAGCAAGTCTTTTTTTGTGTCTGCCAAGGGTGTTGAGCTTATTTCCAACAGTCTGGGCAGTGACATCTCTGAGTGTGGTATTTTCGGCTTTTTCTTTTTTGATGGCTTATGCAATGGCCAAGTGTCACAGGGATTTTCTGCTGCTCCCTTTTAAAAGGGCAAGTCATAATGGCTGAAATGGCCCAGCGAGGGCCTCCTAAATTGGCCTTGAGTTAATATGGGCAGACATTCAATATAAATATACATTTTATTGCTGCCATTGTCATGATTACAGATATGTTTATTGGGCAATTTTCCAGCCATTTTACAGGCTTTGCTGGTTTTTATTTACCCTTTTAAATATTTAAATATATAATTGTAATAATATTTATATTTTATTCATGATTATCCATTCCAATTAATCGCCAACATGTCATGTCGATGTACACTACCGTTTAAAAGTTTGGGGTCTGTTTTTTTTTAACATTTTTTACACTCACCAAAGCTGCATTTATTTGATCAAAATAATGTAAAACAGCAATGTTGTGAAATATTATTATTTGTTATTATTCCTGTGCTGGCAAAGCTGAATTTTCAGCAGCCATTACTCCAATCTTCAGTGTCACATAGGGGTGTAATGGTACACGTATTCGTATCGAACCGTTTCGGTACAGGGCTTTCGGTTCGGTGCACGCCTGTACTGAACGGTTTCTAAGTGCAATCTTTAACAGTTAACAGTCGGCTTGTTTTAAGCGCAGAACACACTTCAATCCGAGTTCCCACACGAACATATTACAGTTTTTCTCAGTCGCTTTGGTACATTTCTCGAATCATCCTCGACATTTGCAAAACAGCAAGTGCATTTCTCAAAACAATTCGTACAAATAGCAAAACACCATGGATTACCTGCAAAAGCCCGTCTCTTGCTCAAAATCCTTAGTTCATCTCTCAAAAGTAAATATCTGTGTCAATGAACATGTCCTTGTGTCATTGTGTATGAATAAGACAGTCAAATTGCTTAGTCATGTTGTCAATATAACTGTACTCTGGAGGGATGTTCTGATGTAAATATGGCTAAAATTTTGATGACAATTATTGTAAATTGTAGGTTACACCTTAGTGTATGTGGGAGTTTGAATGCAAGAGACTGGACAAGATTCACATTTATGCTTTTACTGTTTGTACTGTAATTTGTTGACAGACCATGTCATTGCGATACAGAAAGGAAAAGACAGCACTGCATAGCACAAAGAGAAAAAACCCCCAGAAAAACTAAAGTAGAAATGTGAACGTCTAACGGAAATGTATAGAAATATGCTTGACATTTTATGACAACTTGTTCAACCATTTTGCATGTAAAGACTTATGCTATGAACTAATGCCTAAATGTTGTGGGGGGTAAGACTATTCAACAGAGACCCATTATAATACATTTTGATCAACATGACATAAGCAACTGATAATGAAGGAAACAGCAGAGAATTGTACATAATCATTTGCATGGATGTACACAAGCATTTGCAACTTGTTCAAAGAAATGAGAAACTGCTTTTTTGATGTGCACAAGTGACACAATGATGTGAAGATTGAACAGGTAGCTTTGAGAATTTCAATTCTGATCTGAGAAATGTACCAAAGCGACTGAGAAAAACTGTAAGTATTCAGTCCATTTTATCACGAAATTCAAACGATAAATGCTGTTTTGACGCTCTATGTGGCGTGACGGATCACAGTTCAAGCGGCCGCGCGACGCGCGTGAACGCGATCATCTGTGAAGGCGATCGATCATCTCTTCCTATAGAATAAATATGAATGACCATCTGAAGGTATGCTGAGGATACATTACAACTTACTGTCATGTATCATATGTGGTGTAATCGCTAAATCAGTGTTTCAATGGCGGAAAGACGTCAATATAACTGCTTGTAAACTAAACAATGTCATGTAACGTTAGCATAAGTTGCCTCAGTCAGTCATTCAGTGTCCACAGAATTTTATTCACTAGAGAAATCAACTCTTTCACTAAATATATGCACTATATTTGCCTATATATTAATTATATTCTACTTAACCTGTTAGTGAGGTCTTGATTATTTCATGCATGTTAAATAAACCTGTCATGAAAATGACAGACACTGTGTAGGCTATAAATGATTATATTTCAACAACGAATTGGAGAAAAAACTATTTTATAATTAGATTTAGAAGTTAATGCAAAAACTGCCTTATGTAAAGTTTACATGTTTGCATACAATGTGTTATTTGAGTGTTGATTATTACCTAAAAATAAATAGCAACTGAATTTAGGCAAATAGTTTGGGCTCTGTTGTTAACCTTTTAATATTAATGTGCAAGTAAGGGCTCCCTATATAATTTACAGAAATATCTTCAATAAACTTTTAGTTATAATTGAATTCATTCAAGGACAGACACTTTTTTCTTTTTCAGTAAACCACTGTTTAATAAAAATATATAAAAAGCAATTTTGTAAATCTGCTGTACCGAACTCATACCGAACTGTGACTTCAAAACCAAGGTATGAACCGAACCGTCAGTTTTGTGTACCGTTACACCCCTAGCGTCACATGATCTTTTAGAAATCATTCTAAATCATTCTAATTTAAATATTTGATGCTTTGCTTAATAGTTTTGTGATAATTTTCTTTTCAGTTCAAGACAATTTTTTTTTGTAACAGTGTAAACATATTAGGGCTGTCAAAAGATTAATCACATCCAAAATAAAAGTTTGTGTTTACATAATATATGTGTGTGTACTCTGTTAATTATTATCTATATATAAATACACACCCATTCATGTATATATTTAAGAAATATTTGCATGTATATACTGTATATACATTTATATAATCTATAATATTTATAAATGTAAATGTTTTATATATAAAAATAATATTTTTTTCTCAAATATATATATGCTTGTGTGTGTATTTATATATAAATAATAATTAACAGAGTACACACACATATATTATATAAACACAAACTTTTATTTTGGATGCGATCAATCGCGATTAATCTTTTGACAGCCCTAAAACATATATGTACAAAGATACTATTCAAAAAGTCACTTCTGATCAATTGAATGCATTCTTGCTGAAAAATAATCATTCTAACTCCAAACGTTTGTAGTATGTATAAAACAGTCATATATCTGTAATAAGTTGTTTTAGTGCAGTGATTGCATGAGTTTCAGCTCGTAAAAAAAACAAAAATTCCCCGGCCAATTAAATTAAGATTTGTAGTTCAGTAAAAGGAGATTGGTACATGCAGACCTGCAATATAAATGTGTTTTATTGCTGCAATAGTATCAGTCATAATAGAAATTTGCATATATCTCCATTTTAGGAAGCTTTTGATTATATTAAAAATATAGTTATTTTACATTCCCTGCTGAAAAAAAAGCCTAAAGTGCTTAGCTGGTCTCTTAGCATGGATAAGCTGGTTGGGATTTTCTTTTTTAATGGTTTTAGAGGGGTTTCAGACACCTTTAATCTGTTCAGTTTAGAAGACCAGCTGGTTAAACCAGCTTTGCCATGCTGGGCAACCATCTATAGACTTAACACCAATTTATCCAGGTTGAGAGAGCAGCTAAGACTAGCAAACCACCTTAGGATGGTTCACTTTTGCTAAAAGCATTTTTTGTTTTTGTAAATCTCTTTCTGATAGGAGGTACAGTATACAGTACAGGTATTCCTTTTAAAAGAGTTTCGGGTACAAGATCAAAAGTCTCATTCCCCATGTCTATTTTTTTTTAAATAATTTGTATTTCCTCTTCTGTGTGCCTAAAAGCAGAGCCAAGCACACTTCTGAACATGTGCTGTCTGTTTGCTCTGCTGCCGTGGGTCTTTATTCAGCAGAAGATGCTTTGAATGATTCATGACCTAAAGTAAGCTACTGGGGGCATCTGGGCATGAGGAAACTCCCCTTAGGATGTCTGCCTGTGTCAAAGGAAGGCAAAAAAGGAAATCAATAGGGGAAGATTTCTTCAAACTCTGAGCATAAGGGCATCGGCTGCATCAGAGTGTGACTCAAATCACTCTGTCGCTGCAGTACACAATGTTTATTGGCTTTGAGATTGTAGTGTAGATTCATGATATATTTTGATCATTTTATGTTTTTAAAGAAATATTCCGGGTTCAGGACAAGTTAAGCTCAGTCGAGACTCGAGAGCACTTGTGACTTGTTGAGTGATTCATAAGCATTAAAATACTGCTTTGAAAGTATAGCCATGATGTAAATGTGTGTAAACATGATTTTATTTTTTAAATACTTTATGTCTTTCAATTCAAAAGCCCCCAATAATTATTCATTATTCACTATTACTTATTTTCCTTATTTTTTTTATTTTTTTGTGATAATACCCACCACCAACACAAAAAGCATTAATTAGAACAATTACCAATACATACATAATTAGATCATATATTTATGAAAAAATAAAAATGTATCACTCTTATAATGACACATAATTATTCCTAATAAGTAATTCCTTATTAATTATTTTATATTATATTCTTTGATTTAGATGTGCCTATATCTTTTTCAATCTTCTCTTAATTTCATATGTTAGCATCTCCATAGAATGTACTTTATAAACTAAATCTAACCAATCATTTAAACTGGGGATTCTTGCCTTCTCTAAAATTTTTATATTTTGTTTAAGCTGTGCTTCTCGGTATTCTGAAGTTCCAAACCTGAAATATTATTTTACACGTTCAATTTCAAACATATTTTTCATTGCATTTGAATATTGAATGATTGAAGTACATGGGTATTTTTGCATACTTTGCTAGTCCCACAATCTTCAATCAGTCAATATGACCTGCACTGAGCACACACTCAAAGCCGCACGACCCAGGCCAGCGGGCAAACAGTTCTCCAATCTCTAGGCCTCTCTGAGTGCCCTCTCAATTGTTCATACCAGATCCTACGTCTCCATTTTCACCCTTGCTAACATTAATATTAAAACCTCACATCTTCTTTATTACAGTCTTTCACCTTTCAGCAAGGCCACACCGAACTTTCAATGCAGCCTTGCCAAGAAGCTGAAATTGGCTCTCCGTCTTTGCCCTGGGTCCTGTCAGGTGCAATATGCCAAACGCCAGAGACAAGGCTTCATTTTTGGCAGCAGTAAATGGGCCTGGCAGGCCTGGTCTTTTTATAGGTTTGACAGATGAAGAGTGAGCATTAAAGTTGTTGTTTTTCACCTGTGAGCTAGCACTCGAAACAATGCTACAATGCTTGTTTAGAAGGCAATTAGCATACCTCAGCTGAGAGTAAGTGTGCTGCTGAGTGGCAGTGTGCTATTTTGGATTGTGCCATTTTCACGCTGGTGGCCTTTTCATGTAATATATTTGTTCTTTAATAGATTACAGTTGTTTGAGTCAGCCATTCGTATGATAAAACAAAAAACAACATTTGCATGTTTTTCAAGCTGAAATATGTTTCAAATCATTAATTAAGATGGAAACTGTACACGCCCTTTTAATACACTAAGAACCCCCCCCCCCCCCCCCCATAAGTAAAATGTACTCTTTACTCTTTCTTTTGCAAGTTTTTGCACACACATTAAGTAAATTTCACATATGGATTAATTACTTAAAGGGTTAGTTCACCCAAAAATGAAATTTCTTCCATTAATGACTCACCCCAATGTTGTTCCACACCCGTAAGACCTCCGTTCATCCTCGGAACACAGTTTAAGATATTTTAGATTTAGTCCGAGGGCTTTCAGTCCTTTGAATGTAAGTGTAAGCACACTTTGCTGTCCACGTCCAGAAAGGTAATGAAAACATCATCAAAGTAGTCCAAATGTGACATCTTTTGGTTAGTTAGACTCTTTTGAAGCGTCGACAATACATTTTGGTCCAAAAATAACAAAAACTAAGATGGTGCGATAGCAGATACCAGATAACACGTCACAGCGTCTTACGTCAGCAGCGTCACTGTGGCGTCGTGAACACGGATTCAAACTAAACCGGTAGAGAAGACAATGCTTAATAAAGTCTTAGTTTTTGTTATTTTTGGACCAAAATGTATCGTCGACGCTTCAAAAGAGTCTAACTAACCAAATGATGTCACATATGGATTACTTTGATGATGTTTTCATTACCTTTCTGGACGTGGAAAGCAAAGTGTGCTTACACTTACATTCAAAGGACTGAAAGCCCTCGGACTAAATCTAAAATATCTTAAACTGTGTTCCGAGGATGAACGGAGGTCTTACGGGTGTGGAACAACATTGGGGTGAGTTATTAATGGAAGAAATTTCCTTTTTGGGTGAACTAACCCTTTAAAGGTGCAGTGTGTAGTATTTATGAGGATCTATTGACAGACATATATAATATACATAACTATGTTTTCAGTGGTGTATAAAGACCTTACATAATGTACGGTTATGTTTTTATTACCTTGAATGAGTCATTTCTATCTAAACCGCGTGTCCCCTTACAGTGAAATCGCCATTTTGCACCGTCATGTTTCTACAGTAGCCCTAAACGGACAAACTTCTCTACAGAACGCTAGTCACTCTCTGCTCTCTCTCCGACGACTACATTTTTGTCTTGTGTCGGCCCCCGTAGCTCTCTACGTGCTTCAAAAGGGAGGGGAGAGCGGTGGGTGATTGCAATTCACAACCTCACTGCTAGATTCCGCCAAAATTCACACACTGCACCTTACTAAGTTAGGTAAAATTAACAAAGAAAATAAGTAATTTTAACTTTACCCGTAAAAGGTAGATTACTACTTAGTTACTTTTTACTCAAACAATATAACACTGAATTAAACTTTTAATTTTTTTCAACAAACTATTCATGCTTTTAAAGTGTATGCTTTACTTAGAAACAGCTAAGTGAATAATACAATAGATATTCATCTGTATTGGATCGTTTTTTAGTATGAATGTGTCATTTTGAGTATAAAATGAACTCAAAATGGCAAGTTACTAAACAACAAAAGCAAAGCAATGATAAAACAGTGTAAATACAGCTGCTAACAGTGAAAAATCAACCTTATTAATCATTCAAGCCCCAGTGCATGATGGGAACACCAGTGTCAGAAAAGTTTGACTTAATTCTGTAATGTTGATATTTACACTTTAATTTCTACAAGCTTGAATTGAGTACTAATATAGGTTAATTCTCGCCTGAACTAACTTTTTTCCTGTAGAAATTACAATAGTTTTTTTGTAGTATTTACTTCACCACAGAATCATTTACTCTAATTAAATATCAGGCTACAGAAACTCTGTACCAGCAATAAGCCCCACAACATGGACGAGATCTTTCTCATGCTGCTGGAGATCAATTTGACCTCTGGGCTACTAATCTGCAGACAGCATTTCATTGGGCTCTGTAGCAATTCTGTGAGTGTCTTTCTGCCCCGGCAGCTTGAGATCGCATTAGAAAGGCCGTCATAACACCTCTGACAGATCTGAGCCACAGAGACTGATGGGCTTCTCGAGTCATTCTGTTGAAAGCCACTGGATAATAACCAAAAGAAGCGTCCCTCGTAGTCATCTAATTGCATTTCCGAAATGTTATAAATGTTTAATGACCTGCTCTGAACCCTAATAAAGTCCTGTGCTGACCTCCCCCCTGGGAGCATCTTAATTGGATTACTTTTTACCCCCATCATCTTCTTCTTATTTCTGTAGAAAACCCTTGTCCTTGATTATCTCACATCTTATCTTATACTCTGCTACTTTGTAATTTTATTTCTAGATGAGATTGCTTTTTTTTCCCGCTGGTTATTGGCAATTTCATCTGCATAGCTCTACATCAGAATAGTGCCAAAAACCAGACATATCTTATTATTTGTACAAGACATTTGGATATACACTGAAACACACAATATCAACATTTTCACAGAATCTAAAATGTATTTATATATGCACAGCTTTAGAAATGTATAAATCTCTATTTATCTATTTATAGATCTATAATCTATCTCTAATAGATTATCTATTATTATCATATCTATTATTTATATTAGATCTTATTAATCTATTTGTATAGTTATGTTTTACTACTTTATGGATATTTTTTGTAATATGGCACCAGAAATCTCTTAGAACAGAATGAATATTAGGACATTGAACATTATGGCATTGAACATAATTAATGTCATTGATTAAAATGATTAACCTATTAATTTCATTAATTTGAATATTCAATTAGCCTAAAAGGAAAACATTAATTTGTCTCTGTTCCCCCTACTGAAAAAAAGCTTATGTTTTAGAAGCTGTCAATATATTAATAATGCAAGTTTCAGTTTCTATACAAACCTGTTTTAACGCTCAGGATCAAGGAAGATGAAGACAAAAATGAAGATCACACAGTGTTTAATAGAATAACCCAAATAGATATGCAATATGCGAGACAGCGTTCAAACATGAACAATACCGGACCCTGAATTGAAAACAAACAGGAACTAAAATACACAGAGATGATTAACTAAACGACGAACAGCTGATGATTGGGGTTAGTGTCCATGGCGACTGATGAGTGGTGGCATTTTAGAACAAGGAACATATGCGACTAATGAAAACAAACAGAAGGTCTATGGAAACTAAAACAAACACAACATAATGGTGACACCTGTGTCTATGTACACTATCATACATTAAAAAAGTTCAAAAGTTTGGGGTCAAAAAGATATTGAAGATACTAAAGACTGGAAAATGGCTGTTGAAAATGCAACTTTGCCATCACAGGAATAAGTTATTCTTATAAGTTAACCCTTATAGCCGCGTTTCCACCGCAGGAACTTTCCCCAGGAACAAGGAACTTTGGGGTGATACTCGGTGTGTTTCGACCACAGGAACCAGGGTCTAAATGAAGTTCCGGGTAAAAATGTCCCCCCCCGAAAGTCCCCGCTTGCGAGGTAGTACTTTTTCAAAGTTCAGGAACTTTCGGGGATGGCACTTGGGCGCTGAACATGCTGATTGGTTGAGCTCACGGCGCAGCATTTTATTTCAACCGGCGTTTTTAAAAGTCTTTTGCGAGGATCGTTCTGCGTTCAGCACATATCGGTCTTGCTCTTTCTGTCTGATGGCCCACGTTCGTCTGAGCCATCTCACGGCCAATGTCCGTAATAGCTGATAACATACGTTGTCTTTAAAATCTAGCTTAACAAGCTTTTAGAATACGCTTTAGTATCAGTGCTCGTCTCTTTTCCGCAGTTTTGTTAATGACCTCTTTAGTAAACCAATACATAACCAGCAAAAGCAGCACAGCTTGAATCTCAGACGTGCGCAGTCCTACGTCACCGGACTGATTTGCCTAATCTTCATGGTACTTTAGACCACAGTGGAAACGCAGACAGTAGCAGGTCTGGGGAGAAAAAAGTTCCTGGTACAAATTGTTCCCGGTAATTTCGGTGGAAACGGGGCTATATATACACAAATCAGGCATCATTCCCAGACCCAGTCGTCTAGCCATCACAATTTGGCCCTTGTCAAACTCCCTGAAATCCTTATGCTTGCCCATTTTTTCTGCTTTTAAGGCTTCAACTTTGAAGTCACAGTGTTCACTTGCTGCCAAATATATCCCACCCACTAACAGGTGCCGTGATGAAGAGATAATCAGTGTCATAATGTTATGCCTGATCGGTGAATATTAATACAGAAAACTGTTGTTTTAAAAGGCCCCTATTATGCTTATTTCCAAGTTCATATCAGTTCAACTGAATTTACCCTGTTGCAGCCCCTGTTTTCATCCTCAGTCTGAAAGCTTCTTTTAAACTTTCCGTGTCTTTAAAAACCGGCTACCAAAAAGAGCAGTATTCGCTGGTTGGTCTTCCGCTTAGAGTGTTATTACCATAACCAATGAGTATCAGCTCCGGAGGCTTCCCTGAGGAGCTGTAAATATATGCTAACTATGCCGGATAATTTAGCCGTATCAGTCCAGAGTCCGATAATGACAGTCAAGAAGAACAAGCTGATCAACCTGAACCTCTTTCACAAGCACGACTTGTGCAGGATGTTTCACATTGGTAATTCTTTATTTTATACCTCTCTTGCATTTCAGATGTGCATTTTATAACATCTGATCTGCGTCGAACTGCATGGTTCAGCAGTCATTAGAAAAATGGTGAGAACACAACAAAAGGTTGTGGTTGTATACTGCTGAGGAATAGTGTTAAAAACACATTTGAACTACTTTTTCCTATACGTTTGTGCGGGGTTTAGATTCGGGGTGGAAAAAAAACATCTCTTGGGCATGGCGGCAACAGACTACTACCTTAACTCAACCAGGCCTCGCCAAATTTTTATTGTGACGTACGTTCCCAGAAGAAAACTCAAGACTACAAATGAGTAGTTTCAGGGAGTTGGCTTGTACAGTTGCCACTTTACCAAAATCACTTTTCAGTCATTGGCCAGTCTGAAAAGTCAAACGCAGGTAAAACGCCTTCTTTCTGCCACTTTCTGATGACTGCAGTCCACTTTTTCAGTTGCCCAGCTGGAGAATGAAAATAAATTGTGCCATAAAGTTTATTTACAGAGCACTGGGTTAACGCCGGCCATAAATGGCAAATCAAATTTACCCTTGGTTTTACACCAGCTTTGAGAGTACTTATCGACATGTGCTCTCTGCCTCCCCGTTGCAAAGGTGTGTCTTAATGAATCACTCTGCCATTAAGCATAAAATACCATCCTGTGCTGATCTGTGCATTTACGGTCTTAAAAGATGTCCTGCCATAAGTACAAATCGATATGTCCTCACCTTCAGACTGAAACTGTTGCACATACAGTATTCTATCCCTGCGTGTTACATATCTAAGAAAAACTAAATTAACATTTTATTTCCGTCTAGTTTTGATTACTTATACTTACAAGCTGGCTTGGGTTAAGTATTTCTTTGTCTTAAAACAAAAGAAAGGCTTTAAAGTCAGTTAAAAAGATAATGTCTTTCATTGAATTGCACATATACTCTAGCTGTTATTGGCTTGCTAGTATATTTAAAAAAAAAACAGCAGCTTCCTGTGTCAAACATTACAGGTAAAAAAAAAGAAGATAAATCTGAACTCTTGACTCTTTTTCTTGCACTGACTTGTCTAGAAATCTTATCTAGATTTAGATCTAGAAAAAGCACTTTTCCATCTTGTCGAAGACTCCATGTTTTCCTGTGACCTTAATCTTTGCCTTTCGCTCAGTCACTCTCTTTCTCTTATTTAACTCTGGCCATATATCACTACATCAATTCTACGCAGGTTGCCATGCAACACAAAGGCACGGATCATTCCTCTATGTATATGGATTTGAGAAATGGGCACTGAAGTTGAGATGCAGAGAATGCAAGCTACTATGTTTTTCTGTAAGGCCTGCTAACAATGATGAAGTCACAAACAACTGCGTGGGTGCCAAGCATCGCCTCAGTATTTTTATTTTCTTGGCATATGCTTTCTTACTACACTGACTTACAGTACAATCTGCTTTGTTTTGCATTACATAAATTATTATGTGTTGTACACACCAAAGAAGTTACAGAGACCTCTTTAATAAGCTAGATAAGCAGTTGTAAACTGAAATTTTCTCTGACAGTTGGTTGTGATTTTCTCCTTGTCAACTTTTTAAGCTTTTGTTTAAAATCTAGCTGGCTGACATGGATGAGATTTTACTAAAATGGTATATATATATATATATATATATATATATATATATATATATATATATATATATATATATATATATATATATATATATATATATATATATAAAAAAAGGACACTAAACCCCAAAAACGTTGCAAGCCAATTGTGCCATCATAATTTTATTATTTTACCATTTACTTTACATTACTTTTTCTTTAATGAATTATGTAGTAAAATATTAATTTATAATGTAATTTGTAAATGTATAAAAAACATTTTAAATAATTAATGCAAAAATACATTTAAAAGGTGCAATTATGCATTTAAATATTTAATTTAAAAATATAAATTTAATTGACCATTTTAATATATATATTTTTTTGTTTTGCAAGAAATTTGACTTCTGCCCCAACTGCATGTGCAAGTAAAAACAATCTTTACTGTTTTTAGTGTAAAGTGGTGTACTTTAGCTGTAATATGTAAAGTTCTTGTACGTTTTAATATGATAAACCTCTTAATTGGCAAGCTGAAGTTGCATTTTAGTGAAGCTTCTGGCTCGAAATATGATAAGGACACAGTTTTATCCTCATTTAAAGAGGATCTTTGAAGTTTGAAGTCAGAACCAAAAATAGAGTATAGTTGCTGAACAAAAACAAAGTTGCTGCCAGGATGTGCTTTTGAAAAAAGGGAAAAAAACAACTCTCTCTCTAAACAAGTCGTCTCTAAAACATGATAAAGAATTCAGACGCTGCAAGCTTATCGTCTCAACTACTTTAAAACTTGTCACTTGCAGCTAGTAACTCTCAACTGTTCATCCCGATCATTATTAATGATTACTTTTACATGCAGTGTCTTATGAATTTGCATATGCTATGGAAATTCTCCTGGCAGTCACAAACAACTCTTTGTTCTATCGTTTTACATAGTTTTTTTTTCCCCCCTCAATTTATGCTTATTTATTTATTTTGATTATTTATTTATTCGAGCTAGTTTTCTCTAGGACACAGTCCCAGAGAGAGTCAGTTTTTGTCAGTTTTTGTTGTCATTTTATAATGAGTGCAAATATTGTTGATGCCTTCACATTTAATAGAACAGTCTGAATAATTCAAATGGCATATGAAGGTAGCGCTGATTTATGGGCTTTTACACAATGTACACACCGAAACATGCTTACCCGGCAGAGTTTCTATCTCTTTACGGAGGGCCAGGTGGTGGCCTCGAGTTGTCCAATCAGAAGGCTGCAGTGAGACAACGCTGTATCTTCCCCAAGTGTAGCGAGTGTTTCTGGGGAAATGGAAACAAGATTTTGCCAAAGGACAAGGACCGCTATACGACATTTGTTGGCAAGGTCGTTGTCTCTCAGGGAAAACGCTGGTGCATGCCTGGAATACGAGACAAGCTCGTGCCAGGGTGGAAATGGTGTTAAGTAGCTATTCTGGCTTCTCTGCATAACAGGAGCATTCGCACCGCCTGACCAGGGACGGCACGTGGACTTTCATCCAGGTCCCACAGTTCCCCCTACTGTCCTTTCTTCTAGTTTTTCTAAATCCGTGTGTGCTCTCTGACCTAGTTTGAAACTCTTAACTCGACTTGATTCATCCCTGCACTCAGTGTGAGCTCTACTTGCTTTGTGGTTTGTTTATCCTCAAAAAGAGAACTTTTTTTTTTTGGAAGCAGTGAGAAATAATTATTTGACAATGTTGCTTCCCTTCTTTTACACATTGAAAATAAGCTGTTGTTATTTAAGGAAACATTTTGTACCTGATCTGATCTTTTTAAAAAAAATTGTCTTGTTGTTTCGGTTAAATAAAATAAAATAAAAGATGTTCCCTTCCCACATGAATTGCATTTTTAGGTTACCTGACAAAACATTTTATGGTAAGATTAAAGACATTCACAATTTACCTCTGGCATGCAAAAATCCCCTTGTGAATTAATATGCCCTATGAACTTATTCACATTTTACTGTTTTAATCAGCTTAGTTCTAAATCATTCAAGTAAGATAGAGTGCACTAAGCGGAAGATATCACAGTGTGAAGGCAATATTTGCATGATCGATGAGTTTAAATGGGAACAGACTCTCTTTATACTTCTTTTTGGAAATATAACCTCAAATCGAGAGTTTATAGGCACATTATTCAAAGGGATTGCTGCATTACTGTCATGATTTCAAAGGAACGGTTCACCCAAAAAAGAAATTCTGTCATTATTTACCAACCATTGTGCCAAACCTGTATCAATTCTTACTTTTCTTCCATTGAACACAAATGAAGGCACTGTCAAGCTCCAAAAAAAACAAAGAAAAAGAAAAAAAAGTCTCTAATCTCATTAGTGTAATTTCAGTATGCATTATTTGAATTCAGGAGGATGACAATTTAAAATTTTGGGTAAACAGTTCCTTTAATGTGATGAACACTTGGGGTTACTTGACTGTAACCCTGTTCCCTGATAAAGCGGAACGAGATGCTGCATAAGCTTATGCAAATGGAAATGTCTTTGACATAACCAGCTGTGAAAATAGTGTGAAAACACGTCAATGAAATTGACCCGGAGGTATTTATAGCCTCGGCCGGTGACGTCATAGGCGCACCTGCTGCACGAGGCTATAAATAGATGAGCTTCCGCTGGAGCAAACCAGATCTTCTTTGTTTGAAGACCAGTCCTGAAGCATCATCAGCACGGCCTAGCAATGCAGCATCTCGTTCCGCTTTATCAGGGAACAGGGTTACAGTCAAGTAACCCCAAGTGTTCCCTTTCAAAAGCTACACTCAATGCTGCATAAGCTTATGCAAATGGGAACGAGAATACCCACGCCGCCGTGCTTGATGGTGCCTGGACCCCTTACGGTTGTGTAGGTGTGCACAAGAACGCAAGAAGCCTCAGGCATTAGCCTGTGATGTCGACTCAAGGACATGAGAGCCCAGAGTGGCATGAGCATCCAAGCTATAAAGTCTTAAGAATGTGTGCGGAGAGGACCAACCTGCCGCATCACAAACACTTTGTAAGGGAGCACCCCTTGCTAACGCAGTAGAAGAGGCGACTCCCCTGGTGGAGTGAGCCCTTAATCCTATAGGCGAAGCTTGACCGCGCACCTCATAGGCAAGAGCAGTAGCATCCCTGACCCAATGTGACATTGTTTGATGGTGGCAGAACCTCTGTTACGGCCCCCATGGCAAACAAACAGTTGCTCTGACTTACGCCACTGGCTAGTGCGGTGGACGTAGGCCTGAAGAGCATGGACTGGACACAGTCTATGAAGTTTCTCCTGATCCGGCGTTGTGAACGGCAGAGGGCAGAAGGTTTCAAGAGTGACAGGATGTACAGTCGACAAAGGAACCTTAGGCAGGTAGTCAGGGTGGGGATGCAAAATCACTTTCACCAAACCTGGGGCAAAGTCTAAGCAGGATGGCGATATTGACAGAGCCTGCATGTCCCCAATTCTTTTCAGAGAAGTTATAGCCATAAGAAAAACCATCTTTAGAGTCAGAAGTTCGTCATACGCTGATTCTAGAGGTTCAAAGGGGGTCTCAACCAGACCCTCGAGGGCTAAAACTAAGTCCCATGAAGGGATCTTGGCTCTTAATGGAGGCCACAACTGCCTGGCACAACAAAGTGAGCAGGCAGAAGATGCCTCCCAAGCGGCACCCCATCCACCAGGGCGTGGCAAGCCAAAAGAGCGGCCACATGCACCCTGAGAGTGGAGGGGCAAGCTAATGTTTCAAAAGGGGGTCTCAACCAGACCCTCGAAGACTAAAGCTAAGTCCCATGAAGGGATCTTGGTTCTAACAGGTGGCCTCAACCGCCTACCCCACGAATGAAGCGAGCGAGTAGAGGATGTCTCCCGAGCGGCACCCCATCCACCAAGGCGTGGCAAGCCGAAAGAGCGGCCACATGAACCCTGAGAGTGGAGGGGCAGGTGCCTGATGACAACTTTTCTTGCAGAAAATCCAGAACTGAAGTTACCTGGCAGTTGACTGAATCTACATTGTGTCGTACACCACCTTTCAAAGACACCCCATTTATTAGCATAAACTTCCGAGTGGAGGAAGCTCTAGCACTTAGAATGGTCTCAATAACTGCAGGCGAAAGCCCCGTGTCCCTCAGTTGGTGCCCTTCAGGGGCCAAACATGAAGGTTCCACAGGTCGGGCCTGGAATGGAATATCGTGCTCTCTGCCTGAGACAGAAGGTCCCTCCTTGCCGGAATCACCCAAGGCGAGCCGTTGAGGAGAGACACTATCTCCGAGAACCAAACCCTGTTCGACCAACGCAGCGCTATTGATAAGAAGCAAGACCCTTGTTGGCGAACCCCGGCTAGAACTCCCAGGAGCAGAGCGACTGGAAGGAGGGCATACAGACACATGTATTTGGGCCATGTATGAACCATCACACCCAGACCCAGCGGGGCTGGGTGACAGAGAGAAGCAGGGACATTGCGCTGTCTGAGAAGAGGCGAAGAGGTCCACTCCCTGTGGTCAGCTCTGTAAAATCTGATCCAGATCTGCTTGACTACTTCTGGGTGGAGTTTCCACCCCCCCATCTGTAACTCTATCTGGACAGTAAATCTGCTCCTGCCCTTGAATGTACACTGCTCGAGTGACAGGAACTTGTTCTGAGCCCAGAGAAAAATCTGTCTCGCTATTCTGATAGCGTGAGCACAGACCCCCCTGGTGATTATATACAAGATATTTAGCTGTACTGTCCACCCGCACTAGGACATGACAGCCCCTCAATTGGGGGAGAAAGTATTTCAGGGCCAGAAATACAGCCGTCAACTCGAGGCAGTTGATGTGCCAACTGAGTTGATGACCCTCCCATTCCCGTTGGGCTGGACGACCACTTAAGGCCGCACCCCAGCCCGTCAGGGAAGCGTCCGTCGTTAGCAACTTGCGACGACAAGGTACGCCTAGAGTGGGACCCAAGGCAAAAACCGGGGTCTGAACCACATAGTTAGTGTACGAAGCCACATGGCGCGCCACTTTATTTGCCTGAGGATTGGCCCTAAGTCCTCTGGCTTTGAGCCACAACTGAAACGGTCTTATGTGCAACAACCCCAAAGGGAAACCCGTGGATGCTGATGCCATTAGACCTAACACTCTGGTGCTGATGATCAGTAAGATCTTGGTCTAGCCTGACTTTGCTCAGGGAATACTGAATGGTCTTGATTCAAGCGGGAAACCATTGTGCCCACCTTGTGACCAAAAACCGAACAAACCCTAGATAAGTCGTTCTCTGGGCAGGAGAAAGAACACTTTTCTTGGTGTTGAGTCTCAACCCTAGAGAAACTAGATGAGCCAACACACTGTGTTGAAGCACCATCTCATGTGATTGTGCTAATTTTAGCAATCGCCTTTGTAATTCAAAATTTGAATGTCCCGGAATCCCAATGGAGCCGGTAATACATCCATACATTTTGTTTATGTGCGGTTACAAGGCTAGCCAAATGGAAGACCCGAAATTGGTGAGCTTTTGCCCCCAAGAGCGAACCTCAGGAACTTCCTGTGTTGTGGCAGACTTTATATGCGAATACATGCGTCCTTCGGATCAATCGTGCCGAATCCAATCACAATGTTGAATATGCGACACGACCGCCTTCACTGTAACATCTTGACCTTGAGTACTTTAACTGCTTCACGGTTTAAGACTCGAAGATCTGAGATTAGACACCCCCCCCACCCTACTGGGGACCAGGAAGTAACTGCTGTCACTTGTGACAGTACGAACGCCAACTCCGCCTTCACGGAAGTGGAGACCACGCCGTTCAAACAAGGATGACGACAAATAAATTACTTTACTAATTTTTACTGTGCTTAACACCAATGCAGAAACGCCTGGCAGAAGTTAACACGCTGCCTGAGACTCTGAGAGTGACAATTTTAACACTTCCTGTTGAGGGGATGTTAGACGTTCTATGTCCTGGATGATAGCAGGATTTAAACACTGAACGTCTAACATTTCACTGGAAACCACTGCCCCCCCGAATCACCAGAGGCGGCGGGGATGGAGTAGTTTTGAGGATAACGGGGTGGGGCGAGCAAATGTTTGACACGCCCTGTCCCGTGGGGGCAGACTGGGCACCAGACCACCGGACTTCTTATATTGATGACAGTCCCGAGGTCTGCCCTGGGAGGTTGTTGAGGATGACGAGCCGGTCTCCAATCTTTACGAGGGAGAGCGCGACTCGCCACACTCTGCTTATTACCCCCCTAAATCTTGAAGGACTGAAGAGAGGTTGTGTGGCTGATAGCCCCTCCCCTTGAGTGCATTGAGGAAGAAACTGAGTGAACACTTCATGTTTCTTCCACTCCTTTAAATCTGGCCACTACAGAGTTAACTGAGTCACCAAATGAACCACTCAAATCCTTCAGAAGGTCAGCTTGATATGCTTGCAAGACAGCCATAGTGTGCAGCGCAGCACCAGCCTGTCCCTTTATATTTATTATTCTTATATAAATCATATACAATATATATTGATATAAAATAATATATTATATATATATATATATATTCCATATAAAATAATATACAATATATAATTCATATATATAAGCTTTGCCCATGACAGCCGATGTTTATTTTCTACATGGCTTTATGGGGAGGTATGTCTCTTTAATGAAAATGCAGACCCAGGCGAGAGATAGCTCGTGAGCGTCTCCCACCTGGGGTATTCTCACATATCCACGCGATTTCGCACCCATGATAGTCGAAAATGTCGACGTCAAGGGTACAAAAACACGTGAAGTAAATTTTTTTTTTGCGTTCGGGGATCTCTCATTCACGGTACCAGACAAACTGCCCTGGCCACCGCGCGAACAAACACCTCGATAAATTCCTCGTATGGATTCACCATCATGTGAGGAACGATCGCAGGTGGCTGCTCGAGGTCCGCGGACCCAGAGATTCATCATCATTCCCCGCGCGAGCCGAAGAAACGCTGGAGCGCGCTTCGGGATCACGCGGGGAAACATGCATTTGTTGAGCGAGCAAGCGAAAGGGACGGACCCGTCTCTTGCTCGTCAACAAACCCATTCGAGAGCTCCGAAAACTGGTGCGGACTGAAAGTAGCCCAGACGAGCATAAAGCATTCTAACTGTAAAGGCTTGCAATGCTCGCACTCGTCTGACTCAATGCAGCAACCGCATGCTCTTCCCCAAACACACACAGCAATACACGTGTGCATCCAGTTCTGTTTTTTGAAAGAGAACATGGATATACAGCGTTTTACTCTGCTGACTCGTTTCCAACTGATCAGATTTAACTAGAACTCTTTCCACTTATGTTTCTTTGTAACAGAGATGAGAAAGAGAGAGAAATCTGCACACTGCCATGTTGAAAACTAACTCCTAACAAAGATCTCGAGTTGAGTCTTGAAAGAGAGAGAGAATTTTTTTTTTTTTTTTTTTCAGAGACTTTGTAACACACCATAACACAGAGTTGGTCTGAAAACAAAAAGACCTGGTTTGCTCCAGCGGAAGCTCATCTATTTATAGCCTCGTGCAGCAGGTGCGCCTATGACGTCACCGGCCGAGGCTATAAATACCTCCGGGTCAATTTCATTGACGTGTTTTCACACTATTTTCACAGCTGGTTATGTCAAAGACATTTCCATTTGCATAAGCTTATGCAGCATTGAGTGTAGCTTTTGAAAGGGAACAGTGTATGTTCAAGGAGATAATGAAAAACAACTTTATTTAATAGTTATACTGAACAATACTGACAGATTATGGGTCTATGCATTATTAAATCATTAATCAGATTCGTTCAAACGCATTATTTCATTTAGTCTTTGTGAATAAGTAATTGAATCATTCATTGAACTGATTTGTTCAAAAACACGGATTCAATCAAAAATTAAATGTAACTGTCTTTATGTATGAATCATTGAATCAATTACTCAACCGATTCACACCGTTTCATATAGGAAAAAAACAATGCACTAGGTATGTTCGACTTGAAGTGGCACTGTGCAGACTGATTGGTGTATGACATCAAAGCATACAGAGCAGTCTGTTCTCTAATCACTTTTGCGGTATTTTGATGTGATACACCAAACGGTCTGCGCAGCGCCACTTCAAGTCAGATACACCTATTGGGCCAGATTTACTAAACAGGACAATTTAGCATGATGGCACAATTCCATAAAAGCGCAGATGGGAGTGGACAGTTCTGTGCGTGATCTACTGACGATGTGCAAATTAATGAACACGGACACAGCCGGATCATTTCCATAATGACCAGCGCATCTACCTGTTAGCGTCTGGTTTAAGTAAATAATGGCGCGAACACCAGTAAATTGACGAGCGCACACTTTAGTAATGCGTGATTCATTTAAATACTCTCCTCCCATTAATTTTGCGTTTGAAAGGGAAACTCCTACAAATGCATATGCAATAAGGTCAGCCTCAAAAATTACCCTGTCCACACCTTTTCAGCGCTAATTTATCACTGCGTGTCTTTAGTAAATCCTGACAGTAGTTTTTTAACGCCAAAAGAGGGTTTGCGCTGGCGCAAGCTGTTAGTACATCTGGCCATTACTGTTTTAATTAATGAGCCATTGAATCATTAATTTAACCAATTTGTTCAAAAATGTTGAGTTTGTTTAAACTTTGTACGATGTTTGAGCAAAGTAGACAAAATAATAACTACAATGTAATTTACAAAATAGAAATAATATATTAAATATACATAAAAAAAAAAAAAGGATAATTATGCTGCAGAAACAGGACATGATGCTTACCTTTCATGAAGTGATGATATATAAGGTCAGCTACATGCAATATCTTTATTCTTGGACATTTTGCTCATCAATAACAAAACCACAACACAACATACTGGCTTGGTGTGTCTTCATGTTTGACTGTTATTATAGTAAGCCGCAACCACAGTCATAAATCCTCATGAAGGTGAATATCGATTTGAAGGAGAGATGGAGTGAGACTGATGGTCGTTCTCAGGTCAAAGCCCTTGGCTGGGCTCTGCAAGCAGTGCAATAACACGAATGGTCCAGTTTATCAAACCACCCTCCCCCATCATATCATGGCCTGTTTATCACCTTGGCCAGCCTCATAAAGACAGAGCTTCATTCACTCTTTCCTGAGCCTGCTCAGTTCAGTGACCTCCAGCTCTCAGCAACAGTCACGTGCACTTATAGTCTCATTTGAATAGGAGTTCTTAGAACAGCACAGCCAAGCAATCGATGGATGTTATCTCAAATGCACGCTTAGACATGGCCTTTAATGGCAGTAAATATAGCACACCTCACTCATTGTCATGTGGAATAAAGAACAAGGTGTTGGAACAAAGAATGTACCAACACTAGAGAATATCTGTCTCTTTACAACATCTGGTCTGTTTTGATTTGATATAGTATACTATGTTTTATTTGGGTCAAGCAATCCATCTTGAAAGTTTCCAATTCGGGGTGTCCCGCAGTGGTGCAAAAAAAATCAATTGCTTTTTTTAAGAAGTCAATTCCACCATCCATTTCAGGATATTTGTTGATAATTGAATGGCCATGGACTATTTCCCCACCAAATGGAGGAAGCACTCACCACTAAGTAACCATATAGAGAAGGACAGTCTGTTTGGTTTCTTGTCCATGAAAGCAGATATGTCTGTGTTGCATGATAAGGATATATTAAACCATGGCAACATATTCCAGGAAAGAGTCCCAGCAACGAGACATTACTATCTTATTTTATGTGATGTTATAATGGAGTCACTGCTCAGTGTCTTAAAGGAACACTCCACTTTTTTTTTGAAAATAGGCTCATTTTCCAACTCCCCTAGGTTATACCGTTTTTGAATCCATTCAGCCGATCTCTGGGTTTGGCACTGGCGGTAGCACTTTTAACATAGCTTAGCATAGATGCAAAAAAAAAGACCAAAGTTTCGATATTTTTCCTATTTAAAACTGGACTCTTCTGTAGTTATATTTTGAACTAATAATCAAGGAACTGTGCTGCATTACCATGGGTGCAGCAGGTGCAATGATATTACGCAGCGCCTGAAAATAGTCCCCAGCACGCTTCCTGTGCAAGTAGGTTGTCACATTGGTTATGTTGACGGAAGATAGCCTATTTTCAGGTGCTGCGTAATATCATTGCACCTGCTGCACCCATGGTACGGCACAAAGTTCCTTGATTTATTACGCAGGAATGAGTGTAGTTCCTAGCCATATCGGCCTAGAAAATCACAACTTTTCATTTTCCGTCGGTCTTAGTACACAATGTAACTATAGAAGAGTCAAGTTTTAAATAGGAAAAATGTCAAAACTCTTTGGTCATTTTTTTTTGAGCGAGATGCTAACGGTCTAATCAGATTCAATGATCTATGCTAAGCTATGCTAAAAGTGCTACCGCCAGACCCGGAGATTCGAAAACGGTAAAACTCAACTGTTTAACTCTAGGGGAGTTGTAAAATTAGCCTATTTTCAAAAAAAGTGGAGTGTTCCTTTAAACAACTAAAAATTAAACTACAGGGATTTTTTTTTTGTCTGCACCACCAAGTCTGGACAGGCTTGACCTTTTTTTTATCTAAAGGCTTAAATGTGTTGAATGATTTTTATAAACAAAAAATATGTTAATTTACAAAACCACATTTGCTGTGTTTTCTCAGAAATTACCCGGAACAATTTGTCCCAGGAACTTTTTTCCCCCTGACCTGTTGCGGTCTGCATTTCCATCGCGGTCTAAAGTACCGTGAAGATTAGGCAAATTAGTTCGGTGACTTTCCAGTTCCTGCTGGATTTCATCCTCAAGCATATAAGCGTAATAAAGCCTGAACCTCGTCGTCAGTTCATCAGTCGTATTTTTTAAACTCCATTGTTGATTTGAATAGCACAACTCTTATTTCATGCCCCGCAACAGACTTTAAAAAATAGTGGTTGAAATAAAATGCTGCATGGAGTCAACCAATCAAAATGCTACATGAACTCAACCAATCAGCATGTTCAGCGCCCAATTCCCACCCTCGAAAGTTCCTGAACTTTGAACAAGTACTACCTAGTGATCATGGACTTTCTGAGGGGAGCCTCAAAGTCCCTATACTAGTTCCTGGGGAAAGTTGCTGCGGTGGAAACACTGCTATTTTTATTACTTTTATGAAATTTTTTTTTTACATTTAATGAATTCCTTTTTATTTATTATTTACTTTCGCTGATTGGATAGGAAGGAAAGCACTCATTTTAACGGGTAGTACAGTAGCAACTTGGACTGGGTAAACCCAGCCAGATCTGCCGGCGATTTGATTTCGCCCTGGAAACCTGTACATTCATTTATCCTGCTTCTGTCACACTTTTGCGGTAACCAATCACAGACTGGCTTATCCACATGGCGCGCTATTGGCAGGTTTAACACGATGACGGATAGATCGAAGCGATCGATGCCCGTTGATCGCGCCTCTTGTGATCAGATTGGTTGAAGGACTATCCAATTGCGTACAGAGTCATTTGAATTATGCTCGTTTATGCCTCTTGTGCAGTAGAAAATACCTAGCAGACTCCCCAGACGAATGTTCAATCTTAAATTGAGCTTGGTCTGGTGATAGCCAGACAAGTAGCAACTATGAAGAAGCTGAAATATAGATTAGCTTAGATTTTTTTTAAAACATTTTGTGTTACTAACTTTCATAGATTTTATGGCTACTATTCTTAAGAAGTAGAAAATAGTAAACATAAAGAATATATGTTAATAGGTATGTACAGCTTTTTCACAAAATATACCAACTGTAGAAATTCCATTCTCACTTTTAAAAAAAAGTGTGTGCTAGGTATGTATGCTGTATATTGATAGGTTAATTTAAGTCTTAACCCATTTGATGATTAAACAGGTGTACAGTACCCATCTCCACAAATCAATAGGAGACTGTTAAAAATGCATGATCACATAGATCAATAGCAGGAGATGAGAAGAGCCCTCATGTAGGAAGCATCATCAATACCCGAGACTTATCAGTTTAATTCAAGAACATGTATGAACACAAATCAAATAGGGTCACTCATTATATTCTCATTTACACAAAGCCTTATTGGCATTTCAAACGTAATACAGTGGTGCAAATGTTTTGCGACCTGGAAGTAAATGCTGTTTGCGAATGGTTATGGCTGGATAAGTCGGCGGCACAATTGTGATTTTTGATTATGTTATTTTATCTTATATGGTACAAGGCATACAAATAACCATTCAACTCTCAGCAAACCAGCACAAACTAACATAGACATGCCCACATTCACTCAGACTGAGGTATTGGTTTTCTTTGAATCAAGTGCATGAATACATGTGTGGGTGAATGCCGTCCGTGTTAGCGCTAGATGGTATGTGAATTCAGCTCCTTTGCTGATTCAGATGCTCTGAATGGCCGAGTTTGAGTGCTGTTTCATTGATGCACTACATTTCCTTTGGATACAGGGTCATTTCTGAAGATCATATCCTGTTTAGATTTGATTTCTGCAGTTAAAAACTGTACAGTATACAGTGTATTATCTAAAACCAAATAACAGAAAAGGAAGTTATAGCATTCTTAAACTGTCAAAAACAGGAAGATGAAAAACACAAAAATCTGTTTTGCAAGTTTTTAAAATGAAAAGAATCGCACTTGTACTTTGAGGCCACATTAATTTAGGTTTAGCAGATGGGTGCTCAGTCAGAAGAAGGCTAAACATTAGCTGCCTCCACAAATATCAATCTATCCTATAACACCGCTGCGCCATAATTATACGCTCTGAGTGAGCGCTGCACTATTTTTGGGGTGAGCTAATAAGTAGCACATTAGTAATGATCCATTTACTACCAGACAAGCAAATGTTACTGCGCTAATAGTCGTTAGCACGTAGCTGTAATGTCAAGTCGTTTTTAAATGTTGCTGCTTTATGTTCAGCATGAAGACAGGAATATGCAGAACAGGTATTTTTTATTGTCATCATCAGTTCTATGACGTCGAAACCAAAAATATGACTAAAAGAGGCAAAATGTATCAATACAAAAACACATGAAACTTATGAAAAATACTGCTGTTGAAATAAATAAATAAATGTTATAGCATTAATGAATAATACTATACATGCTGCCATGGCAATACCATGATATTTTTTGAAGTACTACTAAGCACTACTGTTCAAAATTGTTTCTCATTACCATGTTCATTCTAATATGCTGATTTGGTGCTCAAGAAACATTTCTTATTATTATCAATGTTGAAGACAGTTGTGCTGCTTAATATTTTTTTTCAAAAGAAGGTTCAAAAGAACAGCATTTATTTGAAATAGAAAATGTTGTAAAATAAACGTCTTTGCTGTCACTTTTGATCAATTTAATGCATCCTTTCTATGTATAGCGCAGTATTTTTGTGTTATTTAAAGGGGTACTTCAGCGCTGGGAAGATGAATGTGTATTTAAACTGGGTCATTTATGTAGTAGAAATGTGAAATTATTTTTGAATTTGGTGCCTTCTAGACTGAGAAAAGACACACAATGTATTTTCGTCTCATGTGGATGAAAGACAACAACTCCCAGAATTCACTTGCTTCGCTACCCAACGAGGCCACTCCCAAAGCCACGGCTACTGGATATCACTTGCCCACCATGACACTGCCCCCATCGTCGTTTTGATTTTCATAGTAATAAAATAATTTTGTTCAGTTAGAGAATAGATACTACAATTAAAAACTGAACATGTCTTTTCAATAAAGTGTGAGTGAGCCGAACGAAAGTCACGGCACAGACGTAGCAGGAGGTCTTTCACCACGCGTGTCCAGTCTGGCGCATTTTCAGATCATGCCTATGGAAGCTTAACTTTCATAGGAATTCATTGAAAAGTTGAAACATTCACTTTGCTCCGTACTGCTCCGTTATGAATGCCCGAGCCGAGCGGCAGCGGCTGTGCACATTTACATTCTGTGAGTGAGATCCCTCCCCTGTTGGCGGGTTGAAAACATGCGGAACTAGCTCCTGTAGTCTTTAGCCTCTGGCCAAAAAATCCTCCGATGACGCAAAATGATGATATTTGCGTCATCTGAGCATTTTTCCCAGAAATAAAATGCATAATTCTCTCGTCTCAGGGGGACATGAGGGGAGAAAGGACGATAATTTGAATATACTACCGGGTTTCTACTGATACAAAGCTTAATGCTAATTGCTGAAGTATCCCTTTAAAGGGCGCTTTAGTAATATGCGCCTATAGGCCGGTGCACAGCACGCGCACACTCTGCTGATTTGACACACAGGGACATGCAGCAGCACACTAACATTTTTAATTATTAAAAATAAAAATTCCTCTCTGGAGAAGTCGCCATGTAAATAGCGAATCCGCTGTGGTGCAAGGGCATCTGGCTTTTAAAGGGAATGGGAGATGAGGCTCTGATTGGTTTATTGCACGTTACACCAAAAACACACCCAGGACTCATTAAGAGACTAGGTACAACAATTTTGGACCATGCGCCTGGTGCGCCAACAGGTTTTTTCCATCGTTAAGTTAGCAAAAGTGGATTCGGACACGCCCTAAGTGCACCTGCGCATTGCGCTTCAGACCTTGTGCTCAGATCATTAAAAAAAGGCTCATGATGTGTTATTCCTTTCTGGGTATAACATGTTTCTCCTCTATTAGACCTGTCATGCCCTTTAAGACTGAATGTTGTGTGTGTGTAAGTGTGCGTGCAAGAGTGTTAGCCCACCAGGGTTGCTCCCTTATTCAACGTGTGACATTTGTCATTTTGACATGTGGTGATGCCCGTTGGAATTGTGCCATTTTTACCTTCTAGAAGATCTTCATATCCTGCTGACCCTCTTCTGCCACCCTGTAAGACACAAACACACTGCAACAGTTAGGCTCCGTCCCTATTGTATTCACTCTTCCCCTGGGTTTCTGCACAGAAACATATAGACTGAGAGGTTATGGTAATCCCAAGTTACAGGGACCAGTTGCCTTTTCAAGGTTAGTCTGTGAAGCTGGGCATGTCACATTTGCTCAGGCAAGTGTCTGGCTTTATTGATGGCAGGCTGTGGAAACACACTGGAGAGAGAGAGTGAGAGACCGAGCAAGGCTAATGCAAGAAAAAGTGCAGTCTTCAATTCAGGGTCTCGATAACCATCCTTGGTTTCTTTTCATTTGCATTAACCTTAAAAGAATGCATAATAATTAACAATTAAACAAGCTGCTATTCACACATGACATTATCTCTGAGATTTTCTGTGACCATGAAATTAACTTTAACTACTAGCTTTTTTTGTCTTTAATTTTTTTTTTTTCAATTCATGGGTCTCTGAAAGGATGTGATGATAATACTGCTTCAAATCATTCTAATCTCTCAAATGCATCTATTCTGTTTTTTTTATTTTTACGAGCACACATTGTTCAGTTTGGATCAATGAAACCACTGCGCATATTAAACCAGAGGAGTCATGGATACATTAAGGAAATAATGTCTGAAGAGTTGTTAACAGCAGTTAGTTATTTCACCCTTCACCCAGTTTCTAGGAAGCTCATTTTAGGTGATTAATCAATTCAGAGAGCATAGAATTGTAATTAGGGATCTCTTTTGTTTTAAGAGGATGACCTTGTGAAGAAAGTTTACAGGCAAACCAGTCTCAGGGGACGGTATTAGACTTCACAGTCTAATCTTGAGCAAACTAAATCATGGCGTGTATTTTAGAAAGGTTTGTGTATGTGTAAGTGTGTGTGTTTTTTAAGGCTTTCAAATTTATTTAAATAATATCAAAATGTGTTTTAATTAAATGTGTAAATTAATGTGTGCATCAATTTTATGCCAATTAATAAACTTAATAAATTAAATTAGTCACATAAAAATAATTCCTGACTTTTTTTTTTTTTTATGGAAGCTTGTTTCTTATGGAAGGTAATTGTGACTTTTTATCTTACAATTCTAACTTTTTTCCCCTCAGAATTGCGTGATATAAAGTCAAATTTGCGAGTTCAAGTTCAACTTTTAAGGTCTCTAAAACTTGAACTTGTTTTAACCCCCCTCCACCCCCCCGCCCGTTCCATTGACCTGCGTTTCACGTTTTTAACTGCTAAAACGTATGTGAAAAACTCCTTATGTTGAGATATATATATATTATGAGATATGTATATATATATATATATTATATTGATATATTCGTATACATAAGACATCTTTTATTCAGTATTTACATATGTATTGAAATTGGTTTGAGTGTTTTGCATTTGAATGATACAGCCTTTTTGAATGCTGTTACATGATTTGTTTTGAGATTGTATGGGATTGTTCTGTAGGGACATACGATATTATTGTTTTGTTGTTTGTATTAAAAAAGCACTTTAAAAGTCTTAAATTTGATTTTAAAAACTCTGCAGATATCCTGTTGGCTAAATACGTCCCTGATACGTTCTTTCTAAAGGGGCCCTAAAGTTTGTAGCACATTATCATCACATTAGCCACGTTTCCATTAGGAATTGAAATTACGAATTGAAAATACGCCCAATGGAAACACGCCAGTTTCGCAAAAAAATCCCATATATCGCAAAAAGGCTTTTAAGCTTGCATGAGGTGATTTTTCAGGCAATTCGAAAAAGGAATATTTTGCAAAACTGCAATGGAAACCCATTTACAGGTCACCTGGCATATAAAAGGAAATTGTTCTTGAAACTTTGTCTTTTGTCTTGGACCGAAGACGAGACAGATTTCTTGATTATACTGGAATAGCCTGATTCTAAACAAAGAAATGCCACAATTTTTCAAGACCTTGAAGCAGATATGAGGGAGAAAAACCCAGAAACACCTCATGGCCGCTCTCAAGTATAAGGGACTTTCCTTGCTATTAATGCTTGGATGACATGCCTATGTTTCCTTCAATTAAAGATAATGGCTAGTGCAGTGGCTGCGATATACTGAAACCTTCGAACATCCGCCGCCATGATTTTAGGAACGACTTGTTGTGAGTGGAAAAAATTAAGTTTTAGTCGCATAACATCAGTTAATGGAAACACTGTCATTTATTTAGAAAATATCGCAAACGTTTTGTGCAAATCTGTAATGGAAACATATTGACGTAAAAAAGAACAGCGTGTTATTTGAGTCTTTTCAGGATGTAAGCATATTCTTTTCCTCATCTATTAGCACTGTCCATTTTCTTCAACATTGTACGTGTCTGATGTTGATAGTAGGACTTTTCCTTTCTGAGATCTTCGATTGATGAGTGCTAAGATAAGTATTGAGAGAGAGATGGAGAGACAGACAGACAGATGCAGAGACAAAGACGGAGACCGGGAGAGTTTGGCAGGCCTGTTTGTTTGCCCTTGCCCGAGCCAAGCCTGGTGTTTACAGCCACTGCTGATCCACTCCACAGCACTGCATAGATGAGCGATATGAGACTCATTAGCCCTGATTGCATTTATCCACTTCTGTGCTCCATTGGCCGGTGACAGCTGGGGCTGGTGATTGATAGAAATACAACAGGGGTCAAAAGCAGAGAAATTAGATCCTGTTGAGTGAAGGATTTAAGTATTTTGTCAGTATATTGTGTGGCTGCTCAACTGTGTTTGTTAGCAGAATCTTGTGTGTAATGCTTCTTAAAGTAGTCCTTAAAGTCAACATGAAATCAAAATTCCCCCTAGTGCCTAGTGCTTAGCACTTGTTGCTGTGCATAATTCACAAGTGCTTGTTATTCCGAAGAAGGAAAACATTTGTAATCTTTCATCAAAATGTATGAACACTTATTTTCCTCTTTGAATATACGGTTTAATTTGTAAATCCTTGTCACATAATACAGAGGTGAAATGGGTTGTGAATGTTGTTTCACACAAAGACTCTAAAGACAAGTGGGTGAATTCACTAAATTGCTGTTTGTTTATTTTCTGTTGATCATAACAACAGTTATTTTTTTAAAGTCCTGATTTGCTAATAGTTTGTGTGTATACACTACCAATCGAAAGTTGGTACATTAATAAAAAAAAGCATTAAATTGATCAAAAGTTACATTAAAGACATTTATAATGTCACAAAAGATTTCTATTTAAAATAAATGCTGTTCTATTGAATTTTCTATTCATCAAAGAATTAATATTATGCTTTTCACAAAATTATTAAGCAGCACATAATAAGCAGCACATAATTAATAGTTATTGAGCATATTAAAATGATGATTTCTGAAGGATTATGTGGCCTTGAAGACTGGAGTAATGATGCTGAAAATTCAGCTGTGCCATCACAGGAATAAATTACATTTTAAAATGTATTAATAATTATAGCAAACAGTTATTTGAAATTGTAATGATATTTCACAATATTGCTGCACATAAATAAATGCAGCCTTGGTGAGCACTGAGCATATGAGATTTCTTTCAAAAACATAAAAAAAAAAAATTCATACCTACCCCAAACTTTTGACCTATGAATAGGGCACTCCAGACTAACTCATATGTTTCTGTTAATGGGTGAAGATCCTCCTTTATGCCCCTCGTGGCAGAATCCATTACCACTGGTGGACATATTTTGATGGACTGTGATAGATTGAACTCTGTTAGAATTATTTATTTTACAGTTGACTCTTACGTAAAGATTTTTAATGAAGTTCCTCTCTTCGTTCTTTTTTAATCTCTTTCTCGCCATGAATATATCCGGAGTAGCTGGCATGGCGTTAAACTATAAACAAACCGACAAACAAACCCCAAACTTTTGAACTATAGTGTAGGCTGCATTGTGTTGTTTAATTTAACTGCTAATCTTAATGCTTTTTTAAGTCGTTGTGCAAAATTAATCTCTAACAACATCTTCTCCTGACAAAAGTAATCCTGTATGAAACTCAATTAAAACTCAGGATGTGTATTGCATTATCTTGCAAACGCTGCTGCAATACCTCATGGCTTTCAACCATCTTGACGAGGCTCTGTATTCAAGCTCCGGGCTGGAAACACATCCTTTCATGTCAGTCTGGATCAGTCATCGCTGCATGTGGAACCTCGGTTGAATGTTGTTATGTCAGGCTGAATGTAAAGGGCAAGTGACAGAGCCGTGGTAAAGAGCTCTAAGGCAGCAGTCTGCGCTTTTATCAGGGATGGAGACCCAGAAACATAAGCGTGGAAGGAGAAAAGAACTGCACTCTGCTCGCTGCTATTAATTATGGAGCAGACAGCGATGGTGTGCACAGACAGACTGTGTTTTATGCAGGTAGAATGAGTTGTCAGTCTCGGGGCGGCACATTACCGAAACCCTGGGCAGTACTGGCAATTCCCAAGATTTTATAAAAAAGCACTTTCCATTGACTTTAACAAGGAGGTTATATAGCAAGTTGAAAATTGCTGCTGAGGTGCAAAGTATCAGGACTGCATGATCAGGGTTCACCAAGGGCAATGTGACTGATGCTTATGGGATGGCTTTCATTGCTCTGTCTCACCTTGTGCTCTCTCTGGCACATTCTCTCATTTTACCTTTAACGAGAGTCTGTGCACTTCTGAAAGTACATGCCGGTCTTCAACACGATAGCCTCCTATTTGACATCTGCTACCTTTTTAACTTTGATCATGTAGGTCACCTGAGTCTGACCCAAGACAATTGTAGTAATTTTTCCTGAGAGAAGCACCCTTTATATCCCAGCAGGCTTTTTTCTTTCTCACCCCGTGTTGACTGGAGAAATCAGCTCTGTTCCAGAATCCATTGAGCAGCTGTCTTTTAAGGCAGCATCCTAATGGTCATGGATCATAATTTGGATCGCTACATAGGCAGGGGCTCCACGCGCCATTCAGTAGCACTTACTGTTGACATGACAGTTGATTTCGTGCTATGCAAGAGCGTTGGCACATAAATTAACATGACACGCACACAATTTAATATGATGGTTGTTTATATGATTATAAGTAGGGATGAACACTATATTGAGAGTCATACTGGTGTCGGCAATAAATGTTTTTTTTTATAGCCAAATTATTAAGGGACCACACATTATTTCTAATTGGCCTCTGTGTTAACACACACACACACACACACACACACACACACACACACACACACACACACACACACACACACACACACACACACACACACACACACACACACACACACACACACACACACACACACACACACACACACACACACACACTTCTATTCTTGGTTCTCTATCTTTGTAGGGACTCTCCATAGACGGTATAAATGGCCATAAATGTTTTTTATACTGTACAAACTGTATATTCTATCCCCTTAGAAAAACATGAACACACCCACACTACGGTGCATGCACACACACATATGTATACTCAGAACCTGCAAGATTCATTTGAATGAATTTAAAATTAGTTTTCCGCTGTATCTGATGCTTGTTTCCATTTGAAACGCATAGATATGACCAGCCTCAAAATATCTAATATTGGGCAATATATCGATTACTGGCTTCAAAATATAAATATTTATTGGTTATCATATAGTCCAAAATTTCCATATCAGTTATGAATTGTAATTATATATGCAATCAACATTTCTTTCTTTTCGTCTGCCATATTGGATAGTTTTTACTGATCTTCTCAAAGTGAATTCTGGGGTAGCATTCTGCACAAATTCTTTAGAATTTGGATAAAGCGTTGTGAGCTCTGATGTCTTCAAATACGGCCTCTGTGGGCAGCTTTGGAGCAGAGCAAGTGTATGTTCAGTGAGTCTCCCTGTTTCTTTCTGGTCAAGATCTGGCACTTAAAATGTATCTCTCACATTGGTGGCCTGTGGCCATCTCCTTTCGATCTTCGTCTTGAAATATTTCCTTTCTGTCCAACCACGGGCTAAAATAGCCACAGCGTGTCATCATGATGTATGCTGGTGCTAATTCACAGCAATTAAAACATTTCAAGTAGAGCGATTTCACACAGGCAGATTTCTGAGGCCTAAGCTTGCGGTATTTTCTTAACTACCCCCCCTCCGGGACGTGCTGAAATACTAGCGGCCTAGGTAATGATGTTGCCAGAGCAGATTACACCAGGCTTTGCTTGGAGTGTCTCTGTGAGCATCTCTTTGAAGGTTGTAATCCGTGGATTTGGGCACGGATGTGGGAGATGAACGGAGAGAACGTAAATCGAACTCTGAGAAGAGCATCTACCAGGTCAACCTGCCTTGAGAGCTTAGTTTGGGAGATGCCAACATCACTTGGAGAAAGAGTGACAGCTTGCTACCCACAAATGTGCATATCTGTTTGATGCAATTTATAAACCTGATTGCCTAAAGGCTGAAACAAAAAGAACAGTTTTGAAAGCACTTTATATAAAAAAGGAGGGCTGGTGTTATTTTATGGCAAAGGGAGCTGCAGAGTGTTTGTTGCTTCTGTCAAAACTTTCTATATTTGATCTAGAATCCATGAGCTGCAGGTTGAATTGTTCTTGTAAGGTAATTCCTGTACACAGTGCACTATGTTAAATATGCAATATTTTGATAAACTGTTTCTGATTTAAACAGCAGCCCCATCCAGTAAAATATTTTTTTTGCTTTTAATATAGATAGGAAATCATGATGTCATGGTTCTTTTACAATACCGTAAAAGATTATTAAAAAAAATACAATATCGTACTTTTTGCCTGCAACTCCTCTATAATTCAAAAATGTGTGATCAGCAACATTGAAACAAATTGAGAATAGAATTCCAAATTAGGGGTTTTCCCAATTTATACCACAATAAATATACACTCACCTAAAGGATTATTAGGAACACCATACTAATACTGTGTTTGACCCCCTTTCGACTTCAGAACTGCCTTAATTCTACGTGGCATTGATTCAACAAGGTGCTGAAAGCATTCTTTAGAAATGTTGGCCCATATTGATAGAATAGCATCTTGCAGTTGATGGAGATTTGTGGGATGCACATCCAGGGCACGAAGCTCCCGTTCCACCACATCATAAAGATGCTCTATTGGGTTGAGATCTGGTGACTGTGGGGGCCATTTTAGTACAGTGAACTCATTGTCATGTTCAAGAAACCAATTTGAAATGATTCGAGCTTTGTGACATGGTGCATTATCCTGCTGGAAGTAGCCATCAAAGGATGGATACATGGTGGTCATAAAGGGATGGACATGGTCAGAAACAATGCTCAGGTTGGCCGTGGCATTTAAACGATGCCCAATTGGCACTAAGGGGCCTAAAGAGTGCCAAGAAAACATCCCCCACACCATTACACCACCACCACCAGCCTGCACAGTGGTAACAAGGCATGATGGATCCATGTTCTCATTCTGTTTACGCCAAATTCTGACTCTACCATCTGAATGTCTCAACAGAAATCGAGACTCATCAGACCAGGCAACATTTTTCCAGTCTTCAACTGTCCAATTTTGGTGAGCTCGTGCAAATTGTAGCCTCTTTTTCCTATTTGTAGTGGAGATGAGTGGTACCCGGTGGGGTCTTCTGCTGTTGTAGCCCATCCGTCTCAAGGTTGTGCGTGTTGTGGCTTCACAAATGCTTTGCTGCATACCTCGGTTGTAACGAGTGTTTATTTCAGTCAAAGTTGCTCTTCTATCAGCTTGAATCAGTCGGCCCATTCTCCTCTGACCTCTAGCATCAACAAGGCATTTTCGCCCACAGGACTGCCGCATACTGGATGTTTTTCCCTTTTCACACCATTCTTTGTAAACCCTAGAAATGGTTGTGCGTGAAAATCCCAGTAACTGAGCAGATTGTGAAATACTCAGACCGGCCCAACAACCATGCCACTCTCAAAATTGCTTAAATCACCTTTCTTTCCCATTCTGACATTCAGTTTGGAGTTCAGGAGATTGTCTTGACCAGGACCACACCCCTAAATGCATTGAAGCAACTGCCATGTGATTGGTTGATTAGATAATTGCATTAATGAGAAATTGAACAGGTGTTCCTAATAATCCTTTAGGTGAGTGTACATGCATTCATCAGCTCTACTGTAAAATAGCTCTGACTTCAGTCACTCCATATGTGACTGTAGCTAAAAAGGGGCATGTGCCACCTTTTATTCTGTCAATTGCACTTGGAACATCTTTACATACTGCTCTTTGCATAAATAAGTCATATTCTCTTTCTGTATATGCTTTTCCACTCTTGTTCCTTCATTACACATGCACATCGTCTCTCCCATATGTTCCCTTAAAACACTACCTCCCCATCTAGTCTCTGTACTCTTGCTAAAAGCAACATAGGCAGTACTGCGGATTCAGGGGTTGGATCACTTTCCCTCTGGAGATATGATCTGATGGTAATTTTATGATGCACATGTCACAAGTCATCTCTTCATCATAGCATTCCAGCATGATGAAAACTGACGGAAGAGCTTCTGCCTTGATATGCTACTCAAGAGATGAAGGAAATTAACACACCAAAACTGTATAACCTTTGGGAGAAGAATGACGTAGCTGCACATATATAGTAGCTTGTCTATGTGTGAGTGGTGTGTGAATGAGTGCGCCTGCTAACAGCTCGGTTTCTTCTGGATTCGTTCCCAGTGTGCTTGTCCTAAGCAGGCATTTGAGGATTTTTTAAGAACTCCACAAGCTTTCCATAAAACTCCCATGCTGCAAGGACACACTCCCGCCATGCTACCCTGATAGCACAAATCCACCCTTATGTCTGCAGAGATACCCTCGACTGATGTAGTGAAGCTTTTGGGAGAAACGGTAATGGTTGTAGGCATATGTGCGGGGAGTTTGGTGAATGGTGTGGTAAATTGCTTAAATACCCTTCAGTTTTGCGAGGGAGAGACCAGGTGTGACTGAGAATGACCATGAACCTGTACATTTAAAATGAGTTTAGTTTAATTAATAATGTTTATATTTTAATATAAATACTTTATAGTGACATTTAAATAAAATACAATTTGAATAAAACATTTTTATTGAAAATTAAATGTATGATAAGTTTATTCTCAGTGATATTGAATCATATTCACTTGTAAAGACCCTTTTTTAAAGTCCCCATGAAGTTTTTTGGCTTTTAGTATGAATATGTTAGCTTTACTTTTATATATAAGCTAGTGTGCTCCAAAACAGCATTTAGAAGACACAAGAGTTCAAAACGTACAGTTTCTCACTTCCGCCAATATGGATCAATGCTTTTGATGGCATCACTCTGCGCTTCATCTTCTCATTAGATTTTCTGTCCAACCAAAGCTCTTTAGAATCTAAAGCGTCCCGCCCCCTAAATTATAAATAAATAGATGCTGAAGCTGTGGCTAAACAAGCTGTCACATGTTCACACTTTCGACTATTTTCTACATGGTGAATGGCACATAGCACACTAGTGGATAGGGAATGATTCAGACAGTGTAAATATGCTTTTCAGTTTAGGAGGAAATTGCGGCTTTATCGAGCTTAATGGCTTTGGCTGAACTGTGATTATAAATGGCTATTGGCTATTTTAAAAAAGGGGAGGAGCTGTTCGATACACACAGTTAAAAAGGGTATCAAAATTGTACCTTTAGGGGTACCACTTTTTACCACAAAAAGGTTCATAGTTGTACCTTAAGGTACGCATTTGTTCTCTAAAGTACTAATATGCACCTTTTAGGAGTAAAAAAGTACAAAGATGTCCATTTAAGGGTACTTCCTCAGTGGCAAGCTGTTGGACCCCGAAAGGTATCTTTTTCTCTGTGTGTATGTCCCGCCCTGTCCTCCTGTTTCAGTGGAAATTACATGAACACATTCAATAATGCTGCATTTTTCAAAGCACTTCAGTGGGCCTTTAATATTTTTTTTCCCAATTTCCTCAAGTGTTCATGGACCAGCTTTGTTCAATATGGGGGACAGCTTATGTATGGTGCTTCATAAGAACAGTTGTGGTATCTACTTATACAAATCTACAATATAGGTTCTGACACAAAGGTAAAAAGATATTTGCTGAAAGGCCGTAGAACAAGCAAACTCTTCAGACTACAGAATTGTTTTATGAATGCGTGCCTGTGTGTTGGAGCAAACATACTGTAAAAGCAATCTGACCTCAATATCTCTGCCCCTTATGTGTAGAAACAATAACAGTGGGGAATATGAGGGCTCTACATATGTGAGAGAGAGACATCATTAATTATTGATTCCCGTCACTGCTGGAGAGGTAACGTGACTGCAAGAAAAAAGCAATATTAATTTTAATGCTCCTCAATCTGAAGCTTAGATTGAAAGACGGGAACCTGTATTGAGCGGGAGTAAACTTTGTTGTGTGGGGAATATTGACATGAAATGTAATAAAAGGGTTTGTGATTTATTACTCGTCTGGTCCATTGCGAATCATCTTTTGTGGCCTATGCAGTGGCAAAAAGGTAGAAGACACACAGAGAAATTAACAGTCTCTGCGTTCTCCAAAAACACTTGCTTTTCTCTTGTTTCCTTTTAATTGCCCGTTTTTAACTGTTTTACTTCAAGGATTCCTCATAGTCATTTAAATACTAGAAATTACAAACAGTGAGATGCCAGTAATAACAGGTGTTGAAGCAGAATTTGTGCTCTGTGAGAACATCAAGAACGGGATGTACTCTAGAAGGACAGAATTACTTACAATTAGAGTTACAAATATTTGCATCCACATGCTAGCCACTCCTCATGTAAATAAGCTTAATGTTCTTCTGGTGATATAAACATGCATTCAGTGAAAACATTTTTATGAATGAAAACATAAAACACTGTTAAGTTTCACATGAGGAACATCAAAATACAAAAGCAACCCTCCTTAATTGATGCAATAGCTATGCTAATCTCAAGCTGAAGACATTTTGCAATGGATAAATATAAATATTCACAAAAAATGTATCATGCCTGCTGATTGCGTTATTGATTTGGACATGATGTCTGCATTGGTTTAAAAAAGGAACTGATTAAAAAAATTATGACATAATTTACTAACTCATTCTAAACCTGTATGACTTTTTTTCTTGTGTGGCACATACCAGACGATATTTGGAAGAATTTTTTTAGTTATCATTGACTTGGTACTGACCAAAACAAAAAGAAAAAAAGACTGAAACATTTCTTAAACTATCACTTTTTAAGAAAATCATACAGGCTTGGAACAATGTGTGAGTGTTTATTTTTTTGGATGGATTCTTGTTACTGGTTACCGTGAGGCGTAGTAGTGCAACTTTCTTTTTTTCTTTCTTTTTTTAATAAGCCATAGTCTTTAAAGTCATCATTAAACAGAAGTGTGCTAGTTAGTTCTTCCCTATGGTGATGTGTATCTAAGTGATTTTGTCCATTGGGAATTGATTGGATCGTTGGATCATTGTGGTTTGCTATTGCTGAGATCTCATGTGAGTGACAGGTTGATCCCGCCCTCGCGACACATCATTAGAGAAGAAATGTCGCTGCAAGAGTGAGGGGAGTTTGAAAAATAATGCATGGATAAATCATAGGGGTGTAACGGTACACAAAACTGACGGTTCGGTACGTACCTTGGTTTTGAAGTCACGGTTCGGTACGGATTCGGTACAGCCGTTTTACAAAATTGCTTTTTGTTAATTTTTAGTCAACAGTGGTTTAATGACAAAAAATTGTGTCTGTCCTTAAATGAATTCAGTTATAACTAAAAGTTTCTTAAAGATAATGAATGCTGTAAACTATTTAGGGAGCCCTTACTTACATATTGCTATTAAAGATTAACAACAGATCCCAAACTATTGGCCTAAATTAATTTGCTATTTATTTTTAGATATAATAATCAACACTCATAAGCTTCACATAAGGCAGTTTTTGCATTAACTTCTAAATCGAATTATTATTATTATTATTATTATTCGTTGTTGAAATATAATCATTTAGTGGCTGTAATTTTCATGACAGGTTTATTTAAACATACATTAAATAAACAAGACATCACTAACAGGCTAAGTAGTATATAATGAATATATATAGGCTAATATAATGAATATATAGGCTAATATAGTGCATGTATTCAGTGAAAGAGTTGATTTCTCTAGTGAGCTAACAGCTGTGGACACTGAATGACTTCTGAGGTAAACGTGATTCTACATGACATTGTTTACAAGCTGTTTTATTGTCTTTCCGCGGTTGAAACACTGATGGAGCGGTTACACGACATATGATACATTTCAGTAAGTTGTAATGTATCCTCAACGTACCTTAAGAGATTAAGTGTTTATTCTTTAGGAAGAGATGATCGCATTCACTAAAACGCTGCGCGCTTCCGCTTGAAGTTGAACTGATACGTCTATCAGTCACGTCACATTAAAGAGTGTTAAAACGGCATTTATCGTTTGAATTTTGTGATAAAATGGACTGAATACTCAATATGTTCGTGTGGGAACTCGGATTGAAGTGTGTTCCGCACTTTAAACAAGCCGACTGTTAACTGTTAAAGATTACATTCATAACCGTTAGGTACACGCGTGCACCGAACCGAAAGCCCTGTACCGAAACGGTTCAATACGAATATGTGTACCGTTACACCCCTAATAAATTATTTATAATAAATACAGCAATATTCCATAAAAAATAAGAATTGTCTATTTTGATTTCATAGAGACTTTAATCCTAATTTGTAAGGAATGTTTGTTGAATAGAATGACGCTGGTTGAAGATAAATACACAAGCCTTGTTTTACTTGTTTAAGCTGTTTGTGGGTGGTTAAACTTGAGCTGTTCATTGAATTCACCGTCAGTGTACAGGTGTAATGTCTGAACCCTAGTATACTGCTGCTTTCAAAGCACAAGGATATCCTTGGCTTGGTTTGTCAAGACAAGAGGACGTATACTTTGACACACCTACATTGCATCAGCCCATGTAACAGTCAAACAACATGACAATACCTCTGCTTCTGATTGACATGAGGGGTAATCAACCTGTCCACTTCTGACTGGACCAGTGGTAGAGTTTCTATTTGACAGGAATGCTTGTTTGAGAAAGTACATTTTGAACGTACTCTGTATAATTTTCAGTGTTTTGTTTTTTATAATTTTGCACCCTAGATGCACTAATATATTTAAGCAGTTTTGAGGCAGTTGTTATAAATGCTACGTTTTAGCCCAGGGTGGACATTGTTGCAGTTCATATGGTACCAAATGGTGTGGGTCCATCCACCATATTTCACTCAGTAATTTTATTCGCACTGTAAGTGATTGCGCGTGAAGCCCATCAGTGGGATGTGCTCTGCTGTCTTAGCTAACAGATGAAGAGTCCATATTGGCGTCATACCTCTGAGAGTCCATCAGCTTAATAAAAGTGTCAAGGTGGTTGATTTGTTATGTCTGTTAATAACAGAAGCAAGGGTTTGACGGGAAAGAGATTAAACAGACGGCTAGAACTGACATACAGGCGCTGTCATTTGTCTTCACTCATCCAGCTTGCCTGCCTTATACATTTCTTCTCATTTTCTCTGTATGTCACAGACAAACTCAAATCTCCAGAGATATTTACACTGCAGAGCTGCTCCTGAGCTTTGAGGATGGGCATTAGGGCTGCTCGATTATGGAAAAAATCATAATCACGATTATTTTGGTCAATATTGAAATCACGATTATGTAACACGATTATTTCACATGACTTTGGGAATGTTTTGTATTTATTAAAAGTACACCTTTCAACAATTCAATTGAAATTGTAACATTTGTTGTACTTTTTGAACTATTAAAATAAATAATATAACATATATTCGAATCAAAGTATAAAAGTATTCACGTAAAAATGATAACCACAAATAAATAAGATCAACAATATGGTTCGGCTAGATATGCTTTTCATGTACGTCTAACATTAGTTTTCAGGTACAGAAATGTATCAAATGTAAAATAACATTGCATATTTGAGTGCATAAATTAAAGATTAATCCTATTAAATTTACAAAAGCTATTCAATCAAGAGCGGTGAGTGATGTCCTTGTCTTTTGTTGTTTGACATTAAACAGACAGCAGTAAAGGATACTGCCCCTTTAAGACCTCGCGTCTTCTTTATCGACTGTATAAAGTTCACTTAAGGCATATACAGACTATGTCTGCTAAGATACTCATCAAGATGGACATGTTGACATACGTTTTGTGTGAGTTTGTCCGTTTAAGAGCAAGACTTGAAAGAGAACTCAATATTTGCGCGCTGAGAGACGTGTGCGCGCTCTCGGATGAACGCACAGAGACACATTTTCTCACAGCGCGCGCGGCTTCTCATTCTAAACCTAAACCCAAAAGCACTAAACCCGGGTGATGACGGTGAAAACGACTGGTCATATTCGAAAATATGGCAGCACTCGCAATCTCGCATGCATTGAACAAAGTTTACAAAGAGAGAATTATTTGAAAAATATGAAGGAAAAAAAGGACGTTTACACGGCACCCCTGCTCTTGTCAGTTTTTGTTTCTTTATTAGATTGTCATAGGTCACTCTGTTTAATTTTCAAGTGGTTAAACAAATTCGTGGTGTTGCCTTGCGTTGCAGCCACTACCATGTAGCAAATCTTGCACGAAACATATTTCTGCTATCGTCTGATTCCTCGAAGCCAAAATGTTCCCAGACAACGGAGTTGGTTTTGCCTTTTTTGCTCACCAAACGCTGCTGTAACTGCCCTCCTTCTGCCATCTTTACTCGCGCCGAGTTTTTATAATTTTTGCATTTGGTATTTAGTATCTTTATCATCCAATTTTACTTTTAAAGACAGAAAAATATTCATATAAGTATACCAGTAAATGCATTAAATACAATAACTATTCACAATCTAGTTTTGAGTCATTTCTTCACTTTGAACTATTATTTGTTGGTTTACATGAAGAATTTACATGGTTGAACCACCTTATGAATATCAGTTGTGCCACCTGACAACATTAATAATGGCAGGGAATATGCTAAATACTGGATTTCCCCCATTTCAATTACGTATAAAAAATAAAATACAAATGTTTTAGTCAACAGTCTCTATTGAAGTAAAAGTAGTAAACTGATCAAAAGCAGAAAACATCAGATTCGTTACATTGCAATAGATAGGTTAACAGGTTAAATACACTGTCATTGATTGTGATGAATAACAAGTCATGTTTTATAATAATACAATAAGAATCATCAGTGTAAGTCAGTTGAGGAATTAAAATTCAGTTATCAAAAACGAATTCATCAAAATGCTGAAAGCATTAAATGCATAGCAATTTTAATGGAACACTACATAATAACAGGTAAACAAGATTCATCACCTCTCTTTTCTTTTTGCAAGATATGCTTTTCTTGCAGCTGGGTCATTTTTAATGTGCTCCCTGCCGTGCTGAGTTCTCTTTCACTACCATGTACTAACATTTAAATTAATCATTTGATACAATGCACTTATTGTGTACATATACCTGTTTTACCCATACCGCCAAATGTGTTCTAACCTTACCCGGATAGCAGCACAAGTGTGCTGCAAAACAACATGAACAATTTTTTATTTTATTTTATTTGAGTACACAGTAGTTCAAGACACCTCATATTAAGTGTGACAGATTTGTCTTTACTTGATATGACAGTGGCATCTAAAATTATTCAAACATTTGAAAATGTAAAACATCTTGATCTGACTTCCTGTTTGCACCTGACATTTGCAACTAATATTACACTGAGCAGGTTTCTACTTGGATGCTTGTATTAATGTTTGCCTATGCTAGCAAGTTCATACGTAGAATTTTTAAATGCAATAAAGAATGATAAAATAGCATTTTCCTAGTTTTATATTGGTTGTACCCACTGATCTATCTATATATATATATATATATATATATATATATATATATATATATATATATAGATCAGTGATTGTACCACCTAACATGGAAAGTGTTTCAACCTACCCATACTTGAAATCAGCTATTTTTGTCAGTATTTGAGAGAGATCTACAAACCCATTAGGCTCTCTGATGATGGAGCCATAGGAAACCACGGCTCATTAAGGCAGATTGCAGATGTCATTTTGCTGCTTCCTCCCTGGCCTTGTATTGAAGGATTGCAATGAAATTAATTTTGCATAGAGTCTAGGTTTTTGAATCAAAGCCAAAGCACGCATGACCCACGGCAAGTGTGATTAAATCACTGGTGGGGCTTTCAGAAGGAAGGTCAACCAAACCACATTAAGACTGATTCCTCCTACCCTCTTCCCACCCAGCTTCTCCCTCATCCAGCCAATTGCCATCTTTCATCTAAATAACTCTCTCCTTGTTCCATTCCCTAGATTGCCTGTTTGTAACTGACTATTTCACCCGGACGCCTCGCAAGCTCAATGCCTACCGCTCTTTTGCCAGCGTGGAGCTGTTCCACTTCAACGTGCCTGAAGACACCGTGGTGGCGGTTTGGAACCTCATCACCTTCAAGGAGCAAGGGGGCACCTTCGGAGACAGCTGCCCGGACCGCAACGTGACAGTGTGAGTTGGCTAAACTTCGTGGTTACATCCATTCGGGGTGGGGGCAGACAAGGACAACGGCGTGATGAGGTCAGATATGTCCAATCAGCATTTCAGATGAGACAAAGGGATATGTAAAAGCCAAATGCCGCATGCATGATTATAATGACCTTTCTGATGCTCACGCTGAAGAGTACTCACTGTTTGCCCTGATGTAATAGCTTTTAATTCAAGTCCAAGAATCATTTCCCAGATGCTGATCATTTTCTATGCTCTCCATAAAAAAAGGCATTTATCAAGTGTGGGGCCGACAGATTTCACATCGTAACTACACACTGGAGATCCATAAGCATTAAATACCAAGTGACACAGATAAGATTTAAAATCCAAATTGTGACATTTTTACTAATTTTCACAGGGTCACATTCAGTAGAATTGCTTTAAGAGTTCTAATCCGTATTAAATGGCCTCTAAAATTAGGATGGCCCTGTTTTATTAGTCATAAAAGACAATGAGTCCTTTGGTTCTCAGTTCAAGGTTACAAAAAAAAAATGGTTTTATGATAGTATGGGATAAAAAAATAATGTAAACTAACTTAAAAAATAATATTTCGGGTTCTGTTAAAGGGTTAGTTCTCCCAAAAAGGAAAATTCTGTCATTAATTACTCACCCTCATGTTGTTCCAAACCCGTAAGACCATCGTTCATCTCCAGAACACAAATTAAGATATTGTTTTGAAATCCGAGAGCTCTCAGTCCCCTCCATAGACCGCTATTAAATGAACACTTTTTCAAGGCCCAGAAAGGTAGTAGTTGTTAAAGTAGTCCATGTGACTCCATCGGTTCAACCTTAATTTAATGAAGCGACACGAATACTTTTTTTGTGCGCAAAAACAAACAAAAATAATGACTTTATTGAACAAATTCGTTCTGGCCCGTGACAGTCTCCTACGCTGTTTACAATACAGTGCATCTCCTGTGCATGCGTCGTGACGCGAAAAAGTGAGTATTTTAATGTCTACTGATTTGCTACATTTACTTCCATTGTAAGTGCCTCACTGTAGCCCAGATTGTTTAAAGAAAATGAGTGACAAGTTGAACATTATGCTGTCGATTGATCTTGTATTGAAACTGGTATATCTATTGAAACCCTGGCGCATTTTCAATGTTACAAAAAAACATTGCCCCATTTCCACGCTTCCTAGACACAGATGAAGCCAGAAATGAAGTGTGAAAACACTCACTCTTAAATTTGCCTCCGCTGAACTCTCTGGTACTTCAAAAGGCGAACTTTTAGCCTTTATTTTTCTCTGTCCAATTCTTTCAAGTCATCCTTGAATGATCCCAGTGCACTTTCATAGCCAGCACACGGTGTGCTATAGCACAAGAGCTGTTGTTAAAGTTAGTTTTGGCCCTTGGGTAATGAAAATGGAGAACATTATTCAATGAATACTCAGGTCTTCAAATCCCAGTACACTGGCTGTCATTAAAGTTCCATCAAAACACTGACCTTGTTATTGCCTGTCACTGAATGTACATCATAAGTGGTGAGGAAGGAACTCCTGGCTCTCTTTAATGTGCGACATTCTAAAGAGGAGGAGAGACCGTCCTTGAGTCATTCTTCCAATACTGGTTTCTTCTGATAAATAGCCGCATCACAGAGGTTTGCTGTTTATGCATTCAGCATGTATTAAAATGAGAACATTAGTGTCTGTTTTCTTTGTTTGCCGCTGCTACTTCTTTGACATTAAAATTAGCATTAAAAGTAACATTAACGGTAGCATTAAGCTCAGGTTAGGATGTTTTAAAAGCACTACCTCAGTGAATGCTCTTTGGCCCTTTTATTTCTTTGAGGGCTTCTTTCTTTCAGACTGCACATATAGAAGATCCCACTCATGCCTCCTGTTTTATGTCTTCAGGGGTATATATAACATAGTGAATAAACCTCTCTAGTGGCCTTGAGGGAAAGCTACAAAAGAAAGATGTGGTAAAAACAGTGATCTCTGTGTTAACTTTTGGAAGGACATATTTTAAACTCATAATTTCAGTCATAACTCCAGGGGAACATATTGCCTTTTATAATTACAGTAAGTACGCCCATGTTCCAGTTTTAGTGATAATGAAATATGTGTCTTCGGGGCCTATCAAGTAATATAAATGGCCCGCCTGTGATTTTAAATATTTTTTTTTCTTTCTTTTGACAGATTTATGCTCTATCTTGTAAAAATAGTGGTATAGAATCTCATTATCATTCTCGTGATCAGGTTGACTTGACCCAGCACTAAAAAACAACCCAGCAAATTAATTTTAAAACCCAACAAGCTGGGTCAAAAAAAAGAGCATGTGTTCTGTCCAATATTTACCCAGCGCTGGGTTGCCAAATAACCCAGTAAATGTTGTTTTTAACCCAGCATTTTTTAGAGTGTAGATATAGATATTAATATAGAGATGATTTATGGATGGATATAGATATAGATACAGAAATAGATGGGTGGATGGATGGATGGAGGGAAAGAAAGAAAGATGAATAGATATAGGGATGGATAGATAGATTGATTTATATATAAAACATAAACAGGTGTCTTAGTCTTTTACAATGCATGAAAGTATGAAACACAGTTTCTCTTTCTGGACGGAATGGACATTCATGATTAACTTCAGAATTTATCACTGAAACAAATGCATTTACAGCTATAGTCCCATGTAAAATTTTCCATTGCAAGTCCCCTGTTTTTTTTAGTAATGGTGACTTACAAAGTGCCCCCCATTTAGGACTTGTATTCACACTTAAATGTAAGATATTACACCATGGTGTGTCTATTTTCCAATCTAGACTTTTCTTATTGAATACTTTAACACAACATTCATACATTGCTTTACCAGATGCTTTTTCTTTTCCTAACAACCCTAAATTATTACACTTTAAAAAAATCCATTACACATTTCTAAATCAGGTATTAATGACACGTTTGGAAAGAGATCGTCTTCCTTCGGTTGAATCCACCCTTCTTCAAAGTCTTTTACCATCTTTAACTCTTCTTTGGTAATGATTTCTTTCCATTTAGACAACATCCGAGTTACCACCTGTGTAGACCTCATCTTCAACTTTTCTTCTATTGCTTTAGTGTCAGATAAATCATGTCCAGCTACACGAGTTAGACTTCCGAGAGTAGTGATCCATCAAAGCAGGAAAAGAACCATCATTGGACACATCTAAACGTGATCCACGAATCAACGGTTCTTGAAGAGTCCGGTACAAAGAGTCCGTTTTCTCACTTCTCAAAATTTAAACAAAGTGACCATACTTTAAATAAATTACAATAAAAAATTGGTAACTTAGATACAGACAACTTCTTAGGGTTCATCCAAAACCAGGGTTTATCCAGACCCATACCTTCAATTTTTTTTTAAAATAATAGAAGCAACCAAACTCCAATTTTCCTTTACCGAACTATCAAGAAACCTCTGTACAAATTTTAGCCTAAAGGCTGCCGCTCTACTCTGTAAATGAACCAAACCTTGTCCTCCTTCATTTTTAGGCAAAAATAAAACGCTTTGTGAACCCAATGTAAATTATCCCCCCAAAAATCGACTAAAATAGATTGCATTTTTTTTTCAAAAGGATTATTGGGGGATCTATATATGACAACCAATGCCAAATAGTAGAGGCTGCCAAATTATTAATAATTAACACCCGTCCTCTATACAACATTTTAGAAAGAAGAAATTTGCATTTATTCAAACGCCCCCAATTTTTTTCTTCTATCCCCTCAAAATAATTTTTTACCATTATATCATCTCCCAAATAAACACCTAAATATTTAAAACCATCTCTACTCCATTTTAACCCCGCAGGGAGACTAGGTTGTCCTTGCGGCCACTTTCCAATTAAAATAGCCTCACTTTTTTTCCAATTTACTTTAGCAGAGGAAACAGCCACAAAATCGCTTAAAATCTTTGTCATCTTTAACACAACACTTTGTTTTTTAATAAATAGGACAATATCATCAGCATAAGCGGATCATTTAAAAACCTTTTCACAGTTTGGAATACTTGCACCTTTTAACTCAACTCTAAATTTCCTTAACAGGGGTTCAATTGTTAAACTATATAACATACCAGAAAGAGCACATCCTTGTCTGATACCTCTAAGAACACTAAAGGGGGCACATAAGTCACCATTTACCTTCAACAAACTTTCAACATCACAATATAAAACTTTTAATTTATCAATAAAAGTTTTATTAAACCAAAAGCTTCTAAAACCTCCCATAAATAACTATGTTCAATCCGGTCAAATGCTTTCTCTTGAACTATTGAAACTAAATCAAAATCAATCCCAAAGAGCTTACCGATATCAAACATATCTCTAATAAAATAAATATTCTCAAAAATGTGCCTTCCTGGAACACAATAGGTCTGATCAGCGTGGATGACCTCTTCCAAAACCTTACTCAATCTGTTTGCTAATGTTTTGGATAAAATGTTATAATCACTGCATAGCAATGAGACAGGCCTCCAATTTTAAATTTCACTCAGGTCTCCCTTCTTTGGCAGTAGAGTCAGCACTGCTCTACGGCAGCTCAGTGGTAAACTTCCACTGTTTAGACTTTCGTTGATGACTGCCAGCAGATCTGCACCAATCTCAGGCCAAAAAGACTTATAAAAGTCTATAGATAAGCCATCTATACCTGGTGCTCTGCCACATTCCATGCCTTGAAGAGCTCTCTTTAGCTCTTCTAGTGTCATCTCTCTACAGAGATCGGCAATTGCCTCTTCAGTCACCTGAGGAAGATCTTCAAAAAACACATTAGTGTTTGACCTGTGTAAAAGTTCACTGCTATACAGCTCTTTATAAAATTCTACCACCCTCTTATGAACTTCTGTATGATTCGATAAGAGTGCACCATCCTTAGAACGCAAAAATCTTTTTTGGCCATTCCAAAAAAAAAAAAAAAAAAAGCAAGATATATCCATCCGCTCTATGTTCTTGAACCGGGATCTGATCATAGCCCCTTGTGCTTTCAGGTCTAAAATTCTAGATAAAAAATAAATAAATAATTAAAGATATCTCTAAATTCTATATCATTCAAAAGGTTGTTATTCAAATGCCATATTGCACTGGTTTTATGGATCCTAAAGTTAAAACACACTGTACTAAACTATGGTCTGAAAAGCTAACTGGAATAATAGAACAGTCTCTAAAAAAATTAAGTTGATGACTAAAACCATACAATCTGTCCAAACTTGCTAAAGACAACATATTATTATAAGAATGAACCCATGTATATTGTCTCTGTGTTTTATGAAATTTCTCCAAATGTCTACAAGATCATGCGTTTCCATAACTTCAATTAATCTTTTTCGAGAAGCCATATGAGGCTCAACATGATTTCTATCTAAAGCAAATTCAGTACAATTAAAATCTCCTCCAACTAAGAACAAATCCTCAGTATTACAATCATTTACTACTTTACATAATGTATTTAGAAAACCCATCCTTTCAACTGCATTGGTAGGAGCATACACACAACCAAAGCAATAAAATACATTTTCAAATTGAGCCCGTATTTTTTTTTAAATCTGCCTTTTACAACTTCTTCTACTTTGTAAGAAATTGGAATGGAGTTTTGGAAAATAAAATAGCAACACCACCACTTAGAGATGACTTATGACTAAGAAAGGTTAACCCATCAAATTCTCTTGCCCAATCCGCTTCATTAGAGACATCACTATAAGTTTCTTGCACAAAGAGAATATCTATTTTCTTTACCTTTACTACAGTTTTTTTTTTTGCTTTGGTACTAATTTCACAAGTAAGGTATACATTTTCAAAACTCTTAGTACAAAAATCCAAACTGATCACACTTTAACATACTTGTAACACACTTGTAACACAGCTAGTCATTCTTTCAAAACCTGATGTAATGCTTTCATTCCGTTGCACATATCTTCAGTCCACATAATCATTGCTTCAAACACAAGATTATTGTAATTTGTAATGAGGACATTTGGTTTAATCACCGAAACACAACAGTGTGATCTTCTTTCAGTTTAGTACTTTAAACAATCAGTTCATCCAACAGCAAAAGATAACAGCAATTATCTACAGAATCTACAGTAACACAGGCTATATATGCCTCATTAGAAAATACACTTAAATTACCTAACTTATGTAATTGAATCCATGATGTTTGTAATAGTATTCTATTCAGTGTGTAATCTGGTGCGATAAAGTTATGACAGCTATGAGGTTCTGTGCTATATCAGAGTTTGCTGCCAATAACTGTTCTCACTGTACCATTTGACTGAATCTACTGTAGTTGAGCTTTATAAGGGTGAGTTACAGTAATGTGACAGTCTCTACCATGGTAATCTGTTTTCAGTATCACATGGCTGTAATGTAAAATGCTATATTTGATACCGTCTGTCTCCCTTTCTCTGATTTCTGATCAGTCTGATGTTACACTGATGTTACATATACAAATACTATATTCTCTCCCCTTACACTAAACCTACCCATCACAGAAACATTTCTGTTTTTTTACATTTTCAAAAAAAACCTATTTCTGTATGATTTATAAGCTTGACAAAAAAATGTCCCCTCAAGGGATATTATGATATTGCCATCTTTATGGGGACATTTTGTCCCCATAATGTAGAGTTTACCAGGCCCCCCACACACACACACACACACACACACACACACACACACACACACACACACACACACACACACACACACACACACACACACACACACACACACACACACACACACACACACACACACACACACACACACACACACACACACACACACACACACACACACACACACACACACACACACTTGTGTGAAACACTTATTTTTGAGTAGTGAAAATGATACTTTGGGGTTTTGTGTATTGTACTAACACAATTGAAAATATGCTGAAATGTTTGAAAAAAGTGCACTTTTGATGATCTGTTGTGATATTAGCACTGAGTTTTGAAAATGTACACCTTGCTTGTGAAAAAAGTACCAAAGCGAGTAAAAAAACCTGTAACTCGTATAACTCAAACCTTTTCTTCTCTTCTCGTGCCCCATTTGAAGCAATATGAAATTCCCTCATCAAAGAGAAGAAAAGGATATAAAAAAAACACACAAAAAAACCCTCATCTCATAAAAGTGTAGTATTACAACTTGTCATGGCAAACATTAATCCCTAACTGAGAATTCATTTTAGTAATAATTTTTTTCATTCTGTACACCTCTTGATCAGAAAATTGACCTTCACTCTTAAAACGATTTGCTTTCTCTACAAATTGTTCCAAATCAGGAAAGTACTCTGTAATACGCACATTTCTTGCATTCTTTGTTACCCTCAAAAAGAGCTTAATATTATCAACACCATAAGATTTTTCCGAAGACTCATTTTGTGTTTGATCAAAAGAAATAATACATTCTGAAAGGTCCGTTTCACTCTCTGTGTCAGTTTGACTCAAATCATTATCTTCCATTTTTTTCAATTTACCATAATGGCGCTGTTTCAATCTCCTTTTTTGCTGTGTTTTAAAGACACATTCATCTTGTTCTCCCAAAGAACACTGATCTCTTTCCAGCTCCATGTCTTGATTCTTTTCAGAATTCTGCCTATCTAGACCAGTGGTAGGCAAGTTCAGTCCCAGAGAGCCGCTGTCCTGCAGAGATTAGCTCCAACCCTAATCAAACACACCTGAACAAGCCCATCAGTGTCTTCAGGATTACTAAAGCTACAGGCAGGTGAGGGTTTTTTCAGGGTTGGAGTCAAACTCTGCAGGACAGCGGCTCTCTTGGACCGAACTTGCCTACCCCTGATCTAGACCATCACCTGATCATCAGATAACTGTTGCTTTTCTACAGATACAGAAACTTCTTCCGTATCTACCACTGCCACTCGTTCTGTCCTTATTTGCTTCAAAGCTGCAACCTCACCTGATAAATCTATTAAATTTGCATCTGCAGGTTTTTGTTCACTGTTTTCCTCAGCAACCGTTACAGTTGTAGGTACCTCACTGTCACTTTGTACAATCTCATCCTCACCAACTTTCTCAACCATAACCGGTGAAACTTTCTTCTTTGATTTCTCATCTTTTTTCGGACAAACCCTCACGAGATGTCCCATTTCACCACACCCAAGGCACTTCATGCTATTAGTTGTGGCAAAAAACGCATAGTTGAAATCATCATGATTGAAATTAAATGTCAAATTCAATTCCTCTTTGTTATCCTTAAGTACCATGTACACAAAACGTCTGAACGACACTACGTGTTTCAATAGCGGCGATTTACAGCCAATTTGAATCAACTTGATTGGAGAAACCAATCTGCCATATCTCTCCAACAATTGAACAAGCACCTAATTTTTATGAAAGGCGGCACGTTTGATAGAACCACCTTCTTTGATGGAGTGGACAGTGGTAACACTGGAACATAAACATTGTCAATAACAACTCCACTTTCAATCAAAATGTTTGCCAACTCAACGGTTTTCAAAAAAAAAAACACAACCACGTTGTTTATTCTTGATGCCAACAAGACATTTCCACCTCTCCTGCAGCTAAACTACATTCCTCTACACTTGCATTCAAGCTTATTTTCACAGCATGACGCCGTGTGAGGAAATCTAATGCCCTCACACCCGAAGTTATAGAAAACTGGCAGATGGACAACAAAACAGCGGCCACAAAAAAGGAGTCCACACACTCAACACACTCAATCGCTCGCTCACTCAACAGACGCTCACGCATGCGAGAGAGAGAGAGAGAGAGATAGATAGATCGATGGGGCAGTCCCCCTTAAAAGGACCACAAAAAGGTTCATAGTAGTACCTTAAGGTACGTATTTGTACTCTAAGGTACTAATATGCACCTTTTAGGAGTAAAAAAGGTACAAAAATGTCCTTTTAAGGGTACTGCCCCAGTGACAAGCTGTTGTACCCCTAAATGTACAATTTTGACACCCCTTTTCTCTGTGTATGGATGAATATCGATAATATTGATATGGGTAAAGATGTAAATATAGAGTGGATGAATGGATATAGGGATGATGGAAAGAAAGAAAGATGTCTAGAAAGAAAGGAATATATATACAATAATAATTGAGAGATGATAGAGAGATAGGTGAATAGATATGGATATATGGATTGACGGTTGATGGAGGATGAATAGATATAGAAAATGTAGATAGGGATATAGATATAGAGATGGGTGGATGGATTGATGGGTAGATAAATGATAGATCAAAATGATTATGACTTTTATGAATATACATAAAGTCTAAAAGCAAACCACACATTTTATAAATCATTCTATCTCCATAGATTGCACTGTTTGTGCATACAGAACCATTTACTGCACAAAGTTTTGTCATGAGGCCCCAGGTCTTCTAGCTGTTTTCATAATGAACAAGGCAGGGCTCCATTCTGTCGATTCAGCTGTCAGATAGCAGGCAGGGGGTGCCATGGAGAGATGGTAATTAAAACAGGCTGTACTCAGTGCCGGGGGAGAGATAAAGCAGGAGGATAAGATAAAGAAATGGGAGAAAGCAGGACGACTGGGTCTAGTGGATAACAGCCCTGCGCTGCAGCCCGTAGATCAATATCATGCTGCCGGACAGACCATGACAACTCTAATTGTGGCCCATACAAAACAGTAGGCCTAGGCTGAAACATGGCTCCCGAGGTCTTCCCAGCCTTCCCTTTTCGCTGGATCATCCTTCAAACATCAAGTTGAAGCCTTTGGGAAGCCTTCTAATGTGAAACTGACACATCACATCAGATAATCAATGTTCAGCATAGGTTTTTAAGGATAAGCAATGTAATGTTCACATTCTCATTATAATTAAGGTCACAGTTGCGATTCTCCAATCTGTCTCTGACCTCTTGGCTGAAGCCTGAAGACTTTGCTTTATCTCTCCCTCATCAATAAGACAGCGAGTGTCATGCACATTAATGATCTTAAGCTCTAGTCTAATTCATCTCACATGCTCACATAGGGACCGGGTGCTCGATGCATGAGGCATGGTAATGCGAGACAGCAAAACAATGATGGAAATCACCTCACCTCAATTAGACTCCAGCACTTAATCTGCATTTCATGCTTGTTTGTTTAGACAAATACAAGAACAGCAAGATGTATGCCATTCATTTGCATAATACGGGATCTAGGGGATGAGATTGTCGACAGACCTAATCAAGACATAAACTAGGAGATGGGTGACAAAAACACAAAGGCTGCACGCCAAATTTTTTCATTTTAAACTCAAAATTTACCGCAGGTTACATAAAGAACAAAGTCCATTTTGAGCTCATGATCTTGGCAAGTAGATGTACTACCTTTAAATGTAAAGGGCTCCTGCTACTCGCCAGCAGCAACACTGAAGTAATATATCTGATGTGATATCTGGGGTACATTAATGTCAACGTTTTAGAACCGCTGCCTCCCAGAAGAACTCAGTAACTAAATGTTATGATGTGCCTCATTTGTCTCTCTGTTCTTCTGTCCATGGTGCTGAAAACAACGAGTGGAGACGACTCTGGTGATTACTATGAACATTGTGCACTTCTTATGAAGATGTATCTAAAACTTTCTGTTGTGTGAATTTGTTATTTTTTGGGGGAGGGCGGGTTAACTTTGAAGAATGTTGCACATTTTCTTTTTTCAAGAACTAGTTTCACAGGCTTTGACATAGACTTGACATGTTTTCAAAGGGTAAGTGTGATTTTGCCAAGCAAGGCTAGATAGATAGATAGATAGATAGATAGACAGACAGACAGACAGACAGACAGACAGACAGACAGACAGACAGACGAAAGATAGACAGACAGACGATAGATAGACAGACAGACAGACAGACAGACAGACGAAAGATAGACAGACAGACGATAGATAGATAGATAGATAGACAGACAGACAGACAGACAGACAGACAGACAGACGAAAGATAGACAGACAGATGACAGATAGATAGATAGACAGACAGACAGACAGACAGACAGACGATAGACAGACAGGCAGACAGACAGACCATAGCTAGATAGACAGACAGATGACAAACAAACAGATAGACAGACAGATGATAGATAGATAGACAGACAGACAGACAGACAGACAGACAGACAGACAGACAGACAGACAGACAGACAGACAGACAGACAATAGTCAGAAAGACAGACAGACAGACGATAGACAGAGAGACAGACAGAGAGACACACAGAGAGATACAGATAGATAGACAGACAGACAGACAGACGATAGATAGGTAGACAGACAGACAGACAGACAGACAGACAGACAGACAGACAGACAGACAGACAGACAGACAGACAGATGACAGACAGACAGACAATAGATAGATAGCTAGATAGACAGATAATAGATAGACAGACAGACAGACAGACAGACCATAGCTAGATAGACAGACAGATGACAAACAAACAGATAGACAGACAGATGATAGATAGACAGACAGACAGACAGACAGACAGACAGACAATAGTCAGAAAGACAGACAGACAGACAGACGATAGACAGAGAGACAGACAGACAGACAACAGATAGATAGCTAGATAGATAGATAGATAGATAGATAGATAGATAGATATATAGATAGATAGATAGATAGATAGATAGATAGATAGATAGATAGATAGATAGATAGATAGATAGATAGATAGATAGATAGATAGATAGATGGATGGATGGATGGATGGATGGATGGATGGATGGATGGATGGATGGATGGATGGAGGAGTATGTTGTACTTGGTGAAATCACATTTACTGTATTCAAAGGTAACAATTAGGGCTGTCAAAGTAGCATGTTAATTTAGAACAGTTAATTATAAAAAAAAGTGTTTGAATGATTTAATCTTGCCCTATGACCAAAAAAAAAAAAAAGACACATCAGTGATCTTGAGCCCTTCCAACAGTACAGATTTTGAATGTCTCCTTTTTTTGGACACACTTGCTGTATCTGAACTATGCATACTGTTTAGTAGGTACTACATTTGGTTTGAAACTTACTTTGCGTTCTATATAGTATGATTGTGCGTAGTATGAATTAAATATGGACACATCCGCCATATTGTCATTGTCATATACGGTATCAGTTGTGTTACTTCACTACCATGCGCAAATCTTCTCCCGTGGCCTCATGGGATCGTGAAGAGTCCAACGGATGCACACTTCAGAATCTCACTGGAAATAGTAGGTTATCCGGATACCTTTCGCCTACTGACATACTACTCAGCTCACATACTGTTTTTTTGCATTCTGTATAGTATGGAAGTAGGCATATTTGGACACCGACTCATTTCAGGTTTTGGAGAGTCTCTACTAATGAACTGATGACCAGAATCAGGTGGGTTTATTAGGGAGATGTACAAAATGTGCACTGTTCCCATTTTAGCCTTTAGGTCTTGGAGTCTCAAATAACAAGCTGATATAATCAGGTGCGTTTGATTGAATTCATGTTCAAATATAGATAAACAATATATTGACTTCAAAAACACTCTTTTTTGTTGTTATGTCTGTTGAATGCTTTAGGCAATGACATATGATCACATATCCAATTCTCATATCACAATAATTGTTGAAGCTTTTATTATTTAATTACATGAAAAAACAATCTTCAGTGTTTTTTCTTCCCAAATAACTAAAATATCCTTGAACATTTAAATGCTGTAAAACAATACACAATAAAATAGTATAAACTACCCTAGTGAAAAATAAATATACTAAAATATATTTGAAATACATTTATTTCATACTAAGTACACTACAAATAGTGATATCAAACACATTTAGGCTTAATATTAAGAAATGTGCATTGTGAAATAAAGAAGTTCTCCAAATAAAGTTTAATTGTAATTGTTATATCAATACGTCTCAAGTGATATGTCAGTAAATATGTTAATGGATTTTTAGTATACTTAGTATACAAAAAATGTGTTTTAAATACATTTAGGTTGTTTTTTTCCCCATTAGGGTAAACAAATGTTTAAACAGCTGAAAGTGCAAAAGAGCACAGCTATAAAGAACAATAATAAAGAATCTGAACATTTTCAGTCAATATCTAGATATATTTTCTGGGCTGGCATGTTTTATTCCAGAAGTGTAAGCAAACATTTGAAAATAAGCATAAAGTCTTTAAGCATTTGGTGTTGTTTGATACACTGCAGTGAATACAAAAATCTGAATGGTTGTTTGAAAACATGCTGTTTTCTCTGTCATAAGCAAGTGTCAGAAATCTGCAAACTTTGTGTACTGTGGTAACCGGATTATTACTCCTTTTCTGTAGAATGAATTAGCATTTTCATTCAGCTCGTTGCACAGCATATACAGTATGTAGTGTTGTAACCAGTTAATGGACAAGAAGCTAATGTACATTCTGAAAATCAACACAATTCTGATAATAAGATACATTGACTTATTCACAGTATTTTGAAATGTCTACGATAATACTGTGCATATTAACTACCAAAATATAGGGTATTACTGCAGAGCCGGACTGGGACACAATATCAGGCCGGGAAATCCTACACCCATCCAGGCCATCATATGCACCCAAATAAAATCTAGAAACACGGACAACCCTATTTTTTCGCTAAATAATTAAAGGCTTTATCTTGAAAGGCTCACTTCCCTTTTCCTTTTCTTAACTTTCCCTAATATCTCTCCGTCTCTCCCTTCCACCAGGATCATCAGCCTCATACACTTAGTAAAGAGGAGTACTAGTGTTATTGGAAATTTAAACTAAAACATTAATATATATATATGCATGTATTTTTCTCGTACCTGTCTCTTCTTCACCTGTCACTTTTTCTAGCCTCATGTTACAAACAGATCTGTCTTCACCTTAGTGCAAATCATCCACCTTATTGTAATTTTTTGGCCCAGAATCTACATCTATTTTAGTAAAAATCTAAGTATTATATTTAAGACAAAATGTTGTTTTTATGTTAAAATTGCTTAAATATTGTAAATTTAGCAACACTATATTTCATACAATATAGACTTGATCGGCATTACTGGGAACGCCCACAGAACCTCAAGTAACCTCTAGTAAGTTAAAAAAAACTTCCTGATATGGAAGCTTTAGCATAAGTTCTGCCGGGAAGACTTAATTGTCATGTCACTTTAACTTTATCCAATCACATTCCAATACCTGGATGCGCCTCTGCCTTCGTCTTCAGGCAGGATATGCAGAGTCCGGACTCTCAGATTGCGCGCTACGGACGGGGCCTATGCCAATATACTTTATTGCTTGCTGGGTTGTTAATAAATGGATAATTGTCACAGTATTTATTCTCCCGAGTCTTTCTGGCAGAACTGAAGTTACTGCTAAATAAACAGACGGAGCCGTTCGTCAATTCCGAAAGCCTAATACGTCCATTACAATTAAACATTTGCACTACATGATGCTGTTTATTGTAAAGATTAAAAAGAGATTTCATTAATTGCAATGGCAAAAGTTTGTTGAACAAAACGCCAATAAAGTCATACTTGTCACGGGACTCAATTTATCGTTAAAGCAGTTTTTCACGATAAGCGATCACATACCAACATAATGCGTGAGGTTATTAATGTACATAACATTCAAAAGTATTTATTTCATGATGGGAAGGGCTGGGCTCATGCTTATGCTTCAAGCTGATATTGTGACACTGACATGTCAATTTCATAGCACAAGACACGTTTTATGATCATTTTTAAACGTTAAATGTATGTAATACATACTTTTAATCCATTAAATTGAGGAACACCTGAATTAACGTCCTCATCGATAGACTGGGTTATTTATGAAATAGGCATGTCATACCTATATGGGGGTCGGGGGAGCAGCATATTTAGATGAGAAAATGACACCTCTGGCCATTGATTCCATTGGGTCTTTTATCAGTCACAGATACTGTACGGACAATCTGACCAAATATGGTTCAGTTTTTCTATATATCTTGCTCTGTCGAGCGGCAAAAGTGATTCTACACAGGCTAAACTGGGTTAACCCCATGCATTTACATTGTGGGGGAATGGACTGTTTTCCCCCACGTTGACTCCGCCCCCACATTGCCACGCCCCCAGCTATGACACAACGCCGACCAAGTCTATGTAAAAAAGAAAAAGTGTCTTATTTTGCTTCTACTCCCTGCCTGGCTGAATCTAATGTGTGATCACTGCCCCACAGCTAGTGCTAGGTTGATTATCTCCACCTTCATTTGATTAAAAAAAGGGGGGGAAAGTTTAAAAACCTCACAAATAGGCAGGCATAGGGTCAATCAGCTCCCTAGTTCAGTAGTCAGCACACGGACTGATTCCCTGATCAGTGCCCTGACTACTGAACTAGGGAGCTGATTGAGAGGCACCCATATTTTTCTAAATGGTCTAAATGTCAAAATGTATTCATTAATAAACTACATTATGATTATCTATTTAGAAAAATCCTAATAAAATGTTATTGCATTATTTTTTGTTGATGTCTGCACTGTTGCTCCTGTCTCCTTGCTCCCAGTAATGTGAATATTTGTCTGCTAAATTACTAATACACTAAAATAATATTAATCTCCTTTAGTGACGACAGTATTTAGGGGCGCTACCGCTAACATTTGCAAGCAGTTCAAAACTAATTTAACAAAGAAAGAAAGTACAGTATTTACAGATGAAACTGACCTGCACTTGAAGCCCTGAACAGGTCAGTAATTTTGCAACGTTTCGCTGCTTCTTCTTGGAGTGCTTTCTTTTTCTTTGCCCTTTCCCTCTCTGCCCGACCTGGCCGCTTTCTCTCCATCATCGGGTGCTGCTCGCATTTCTGTTTAACCGTTTGGCTGAGGCGTAAAGTTGAATCGTAGCCTTGTCAGTCAGGTCAAGACTAATAGATTCATGATTTATTTGTATCATTATTAATAATCAAAATGATCACTTTAGTAAAGGCAATAATATAAAATAATAATAAAAAAAGAAAAACGTCTAGCTGTCAGCAGGCCAAATTAGTGCCCCAGGCCAGCTCCTGATGGCCAGTCCGGGCCTGTATTACTGAATACCAGCACATGTCTACTTACCTTTGAATAACCTTCAATTATGAGCTCAGAAAATATTGATTTATCTCATTTTTTTGCAATGAATTTTCATTAGCATGTCATGTAATTGATTTATAATAGATTGAAAGCCCTAGTAACAATTAATGCCATTCTTATCTTTATCTCACAGCTTTAGCGAGGACTCATTTCTTTGTGTGTTTGTTTCTTGCAGCCAACTTGCCTCGGGTTAATTACCAAACCTTGTTTTCACCTTGTTGCAAACTCTCTCCAGACTAATTGACAACTAGGGATTCATAGAGTGTGACCTTAAACGTTGGGAGGAAATGCACTGACTACAGAGCATGTTGATCTGATTATGATGATCTGTTTGTTAAAGGTCCATTTTACATGCAGCTTGGACTCTGATCATAGGTCAGCTCTGTATCACTTTGATGAGCCTGGCAGTAATATGCTAGGATTGCGTGCACTGCAAAGGATAATGAAGCCAGGCCTTTGGAGCACCAAATTACAAACTATAGGCATAATTTACATGCCATGGCATGCATTTTGAACCTTGAGCTTAAGTATTTGAACTATGTATATAAGAGCATGAAGGATGCATGGTAGCTTCACCATGTGCATTTATTCAATTTCAATTTATGTGTGGATTTCGTTAGAAAAACAGACATCATTGGCGTATGGCAGACCCTGTCAGATCAAAATCACCACCAGACAATTAAGAATAAAATTTACATTTTACAATAAGGTTCAGTTCTTTAATATCAATTAATTTATTAGAATCATGAACTAACAGCTAATCATTAATAAGTGTTTAAAAAAACAAAAACAATTACTTAATGTATGAATGATTTATGTGTTATGAAATAGTAAGCCTTAGTAAAAATCCAGCCTCAAAGGAAAAGGTTCATGGCTCAGTGCACAACACAACCCAGATAAAATCATTGAAAACATCTGTCTGGCAGTGCTGAACACAAGCTTGTGCTTTAACAACAATAGACTGGCCAGTGTCGTCACATTCATGTTGTGAGCAGTATGGGGTATCCGTCTTAGAATAAGACCCCGTATAATGGGACATTTTTTAGGTGCACTAGCTCAGAGTATGAGAAGGGCAGAAATGACTTATCTAATAACACTGCAGAGCTCCAGCAGCAGTGTTTTGAGTTATAATCTGTCAAGGATCCAGGACCCCTGGGTTAGCATGACCACCTCTGACGATGTCTGTTTCAAGAAGGAGAAACCCACAAAGAAACTTATGTACAGCCACAGACATTATAAGGCTACTGAAATAAGTTGAAACATTTTTCACAGACAGGCTTCATCCATTCGAGTATAGGAGCTGAACTTGTATGTAATAGCAGCCTGTGGACAAGATGGCCTCCTTAATAAGACTTTTATTCATAAGAAGTCAAAGTTTGGCTGGCCAGATTATCTGATATTTAAAAGACAGTTTGACCATGACAGTCTACAGGTGTCAGGGTTTTTCCTGGCTCAAAATGAGGTGGTAAAATCCTGTTTGGCCCAGCCGACCCGTGGCTCGCGATTTTGCCAATTATTTGTCAGTTTTAGGGCTGTCATACATTTTTTGTGTGCTTCGATCATTAAATAATTATGAATTTAATCCCTTTTAAGTTATCACTTTGCAGTGTAAGATTACAGCTAACACTTTTAAATATTTATTCAATTCAGTAAATAACTGAAACGATCACAACAAACTGACAAAATAAAAGGGTTAGAAATGTATCATTCATATATTTCTATCTCTATAGAATATCTACATCTGTGTTTGTGGAACTAATGGTAACTCTTTTATTTGTTAAACACAATCCAGAATCCAATAAGTACACACTACTTCATTATAGAGAAAACAATAAATGAATACAAATATATAATCATAAGGTATGACAAAAATATATAAACAAAATTGCAATAACAAAAAGTAATTCTGGAAAAACATATATGTTAATAAAAAGGTACAAATTACTTTGTGTTCTAATAAAATACATTTATGAAAAACAATTTATATTATTATATTTATATTTATATATGAATGTAGATAATTATATGGGCCTACACAAATAATATCAAATTACAAGATGTTTATTGTAAACGTAATGTGCAGCTTTGTAATGGGGCAACAAAGATATAATAGATACGAGAGAACAAGATTTTAAGGCTTTTAATAATCTTTCAGCGCACAAAACTATGAAAATATATGAAACGCTTCAAAACAGTGCGGCACAATGCGCATCCCTAGTGCAGCATGATGCGCTTAATGCAACATGGAGTCAGAGCGCGCATTGCAACGCGAGTGCGCATTGAAAAGTTCACGGCACAAAGAGAAGAGATGTTGAGCGCACAAATCCTAGTCTATAATGTATATCTGTCCAACAGTTTACGTATTATTTGTTTCTTCACAGTTTTAAATTCCAGTTATTGTGCGTCTGATGCTAGTTAATAGTCCTTGTGTTGTCACCCGGTAGCGAGTACAACATAGTTCAGAAACCGCTAGATTAACTCCAGCAAGATAAAGTCATTTTATGCAAACAGCCATTTATCTACAGATCAAGTATTATAATGAATATATAATCTTGGAGAGAGTTTTACCGTGCTGCTGCTGCTGCTGCTGACTGTTGTAACCGAACGCGACGGGCAGTTTGAATGCATGCTGAACGGAGAATGATTGACAGCTACAGCAGAGGGAAGTTTAACATAACGATGTAAATATTATTCTGTTCCTCGCATTCAGCTATGGAATGGCTTTAGATGAATTTGTACCAGCAAATCATAATATTATAATGATTGCTGAAGGATCATGTGACGATATATATTTCTGATGATTATTTAATTATCACGACATGCCTAATCTGAGCAAGTGATATTGCCTGTCTGAATTTTGCGGACAGACGGAGTCGGACGCCTCATAATTCTCTATGCAGGAAAAACCCTGGGTGTGCAGTTTATAGAGGGTATATGCACTGATGTCACTTTCCTGCTGGAACACGCCCTCTCAGCCGGACTGAGTGGCAGAAGAGCTGCTGCATGACTGGATTTAATAGGGCGAAACTGCGAAAACGTGAGTAAAACAAACTTGATAGTGTTTCTTACAACTTACCAAAGATGCAGTGACCCATGGATATTGACATGCAGCCAGGAATCGTGCGGGGGAAATACATGAAGCAAATTTGCCTGTGAATGCTTTAAATACATATAGGTAGGTCTAAATCCGGGTGATCACTTACATCAATGTTATATATATCATCATATCGTCCAGCCCTAAAACTTGTATAGTTTTTTGTCAGTGCTTATTTAAAAACCTCCAATTATGCAGAATATACGATGGTGAATATTTAATTGATGAGTTGTCGATAACAATACAATATATAGGGTATGATTTTACCCCAAAAAGCAGCATATTGATACAAAATGATAACTGCAAATCCAAGTTTGGCTGCCTGTTTCTGTGAATTTCAGCAGTCCATTTGCTTCTCTTTTCTGTAGCTTTTGGCAGTCTGTAAAAATATTTCTTGTCAAATCTTTTTATACAGTCCATCTCAAATCTCTTTCCTGTTTTAGCAGTTTTGTGTGTTTTCTGCAGCATTCACGCTGAAAACCAATGCTGCCACTCAGTAGGCGTAACCGCAGTCACTCTGGCCGATAGTGACTTCACATGCATACCCTCCATATATATATCGTCGCTGTCCGATGAAAACCACGTATGTCCATTTTGCCGATTTTGAGATTTTTCGACGGATGGAATGTCCAGGTTCATTTCCGTATACAGTAGGCTTCACATATCTAAATGGCCTATGAAAAGTTGTGAAATCATGTCATCTGATTTTCACGTATATCCATTTGGTGTCAAAGCTGTCAAACACGCCGCGTATCTCCCGCCCTGTGGAAGCATCTCGCCGGTCTCGTGAAACATAGCCTGGTGAGACAATGACTTTCCTTCATTGAGGTAAACGTTTCCCCCCTGACGCCAGACGTACGTCTAGGAGTGACAAAATTACGGTAGGACTGTACAAACAAAGTATCTGTCTAGCATTACCATGTCAGTGTATTGATTCATTGTCCCTTCATAGTTTGCAAGAGACATTTAATACATTTATAATTAATATTAAATAAACTAAGCGTATTTAATAAACTAAGACGTAGGCTATTTAATAAACTGAGCGTATTCCTCTGTCAATATGAAACGCAACTTGGCCATTCTAATTAATGATCGGAAGAACACGTATCGACCACCGTTACTGTAAAATATGCACGTATGTCCATTTAAACTCAATTTTGGTCAAATGTGGATTATATTATTATACTGGCAAGAATATGGTTACATGTAAAGATGCCGTACCAAGTATGACAACGCTACATTCAACTGCTTTTGAAATACGGTGTTTTTTTCACTTCCTGAAAAGTAACCGTTTTGGACAAACGTGAGTTTCATCGGGCAGCGATGATTGATATATATATATATATATATATATATATATATATATATATATATATATATATATATATATATATATATATATATATATACACATACATACATACATACATACATACATACATACATACATACATACATACATACATACATATATATATATATATATATATATATATATATATATATATATATATATACATACATACATACATACATACATACATACATACATACATACATACATACATACATACATACATACATACATACATACATACATACATACATACATACATACATACATACATACATACATATATATATATATATATATATATATATATATATATATATATATATATATACATATATATACATACATACATACATACATACATACATACATACATACATACATACATACATACATACATACATACATACATACATACATACATACATATATATATATATATATATATATATATATATATATATATATATATATACATATATATATATATATATATACATATATATATATATATATATATATATATATATATACACTCACCTAAAGGATTATTAGGAACACCTGTTCAATTTCTCATTAATGCAATTATCTAATCAACCAATCACATGGCAGTTGCTTCAATGCATTTAGGGGTGTGGTCCTGGTCAAGACAATCTCCTGAACTCCAAACTAAATGTCAGAATGGGAAAGAAAGGTGATTTTAAGCAATTTTGAGCGGGACATTGTTGTTGGTGCCAGACGGACCGGTCTGAGTATTTCACAATCTGCTCAGTTACTGGGATTTTCATGCACAACCATTTCTAGGGTTTACAAAGAATGGTGTGAAAAGGGAAAAACATTCAGTATGCGGCAGTCCTGTGGGCGAAAATGCCTTGTTGATGCTAGAGGTCAGAGGAGAATGGGCCGACTGATTCAAGCTGATAGAAGAGCAACTTTGACTGAAATAACCACTCGTTACAACCGAGGTATGCAGCAAAGCATTTGTGAAGCCACAACACACACAACCTTGAGGCGGATGGGCTACAACAGCAGAAGACCCCACCGGGTACCACTCATCTCCACTACAAATAGGAAAAAGAGGCTACAATTTGCACAAGCTCACCAAAATTGGACAGTTGAAGACTGGAAAAATGTTGCCTGGTCTGATGAGTCTTGATTTCTGTTGAGACATTCAGATGGTAGAGTCAGAATTTGGCGTAAACAGAATGAGAACATGGATCCATCATGCCTTGTTACCACTGTGCAGGCTGGTGGTGGTGGTGTAATTGTGTGGGGGATGTTTTCTTGGCACACTTTAGGCCCCTTAGTGCCAATTGGGCATCGTTTAAATGCCCCGGCCTACCTGAGCATTGTTTCTGACCATGTCCATCCCTTTATGACCACCATGTACCCATCCTCTGATGGCTACTTCCAGCAGGATAATGCACCATGTCACAAAGCTTGAATCATTTCAAATTGGTTTCTTGAACATGACAATGAGTTCACTGTACTAAAATGGCCCCCACAGTCACCAGATCTCAACCCAATAGAGCATCTTTGGGATGTGGTGGAACGGGAGCTTCGTGCCCTGGATGTGCATCCCACAAATCTCCATCAACTGCAAGATGCTATCCTATTAATATGGGCCAACATTTCTAAAGAATGCTTTCAGCACCTTGTTGAATCAATGCCATGTAGAATTAAGGCAGTTCTGAAGGCGAAAGGAGGTCAAACACAGTATTAGTATGGTGTTCCTAATAATCCTTTAGGTGAGTGTATATGTACATGCATGTAAGTTTTCTTTCTATGATATAATTTCCTGTTTTTGTTTTTTATATCTGCAAGGGTCTTTTCAATTATATAATTACACATTTTTTCCTTCAAGGATCCTTCCTTTTTAGTGCTGTCGATCGATTAAACAAATGAATCGCACATTTTTTCTGTAATTAATCGCACCTAACAAGTTTTTAGTATATTTTTATATTGTAATAATAATTTCACATTTAATCTCCAAATTAATGTAGGAACAACATAAATATAGTATATTTAAACTATTTGATCTAACAGGTAGGAATTATACAGAAATTGAATACAGTTATGAAACACTTCACAGTCTTCACTGCATAAATTATACATTTAATATAAATTGATCCTTATTAAAGCTACAGAAAAGTTCAATCAAGAGCAGTGAGTCGTTTTTCTATTTTTATTTTGTTCTTTGATTTACATTAATGACAGACAGCACATCTGACATGCATCCGATGTCCTCACAACTCTTAGTGTTCACTTAAAAACTGTTACCTTTTTTTAACACACTTTTTTGTCGAGGATCCTCGACAAAGCGGACATTTTGACATACTTTTGTGTTTTTTTCTGTTCAAGCGTGAAATGGAACTTAACGTGGCCTCGCGCTGACTAAAGCGGCTTTCTGTGCACATGAGTTGTGTCTGTCATACAAACAGAAGATTCAGACAGCACACCAGTACAGATTTCTTTCTTTTTTCTTATCACGTTTGAATGGTTTAAAAGCACTTGAATGAATGAATGTGTGAATGTAACGCAGCCAAAGTATTTTGGACCACAAGACTTTCAAGAAATTCTAATGAAGCCTTTTCTTCATTATGATATCAGGACATCACCCTGAACTCTTACTTTATGCCTCTGAAAAAAATATTTTAATTAATTTTAATTGAAATAAATACATAAATAAATACAAATTCTCATCAGAATAGTTGTATTCAAGTCATTGTGTGCATTTTTTTGTGCTTGTTTTGTATGGATTAAAAGGACAAAAATATGCATCTTGTCATTGACCCAAATTTCAAATCATGTTTTTCCGGAGGCTGCTGCACCAGCTGAGCCACTGCCAGTAGGATGACTGAGAATGCTAATAACACAGAGTTTTCTCCAGGTATTATAGACCTCTTTGGGTGGGTGTTTAGCTAGCTGTGCACAGTAGTGACTGAGGTAAAAAAATATAATTTTTTTGAACACTAAAAATGTGTCAGATAGCGATGTATACAATATCAGTTTGCATCACGGACACCTCTGAATCATTACACGACTTTATTACACATGTATTATAGTGATGTCTTTTGCCATTTTTGCTTGTCTCACAAAGCCATTTCTCTGAAATGGAAAGAAACAGAGAATAAAAGAGTAATTGATAATCTTTTTTGTGAAACCCTTCACACAGCCACCCCCCCCCCCCCCCCCCAAATATTGTCAGGGTTGTGACTGACAAACTACAGGAGACACAAGACAATGCATCGAGCAAAAATAATTGCAGACAGTGAAGCCTTTTAGAAAAAGTGTCATGCCATGATTTGTTGCAGGCTCCTAGTGTCTGTATCTTGACTGACAGGCTAGAGACTGTGGGAAGACTTTTTACTTTCATGGCTTTGTGCTCCCATGTTGAAATGAAGAAAAGTGCTGTGTGGTTTTGTGTTGAAAATGAGTCGGATGTGAGTGAATGATTTTTGTCTCTTTCGTTCTTCGTCTCTCCTTTACTTGTAATAGCAGCCTAGTCAGGGCATTGTTCCAAATCAGTGCCTCCCAAATTTGTAAGCAGTGCTCAAAACATTAACGGCAGAGTTAAATGTTGGAATTTTTGTTTACGATTCACTGCATGCATAATTTAGTGTTAATCACAATGCTTTGTTTCCTTTCTTGTGAGTGAATGAGACATTTTTGCGTCTTCTGCATTCTAATTGATTCACAGTGACTACAGTGTGCTTTCCCTGGCCCTGTGTTTCTCTTTTCTTATTTATATATTAGCTCACTTAAAGGGTTAGTTCACCCAAAAATTTTAATTGTCATCATTTACTCACCCTCAAGAGTTTCTTTCTTCTGCTGAACACAAAAGAAGATATTTTGAAGAATGTCGGTAAACCAAACAGTTGATGGGGCTCATTGACTTCCATAGTATGAAAACAAAAATATACTATGGAATACAATGGGTCTCATCAACGTTTCATTTAATTTTTGGAATTTTTGGCATGCAGGCATGTTTCTTGGACTTGAAGTCTGGTTATACTGGATATACTTTGAGCTTTACATTTCTTGAGGACATATTTTTAGATTTTGTTGAACAATAAAATACATTTTTTTAAATATGTTTTCATTTATTCATTAGTTAGTTAGTTAGTTTGTATATACAAAGCATTTTTCCAATTGAAGACATCCCCGGATATCTTTACAACGAGAATTTTCTTTGTATTTCGCTAAATATGAAAATTCAAAGTAAAACTAAATAAACACTCAAGTTTGACTGTCATAATAGAGAACTTCCACAATTTCTATCATACAGTATTTATACTATACTGTTATACTTATACTTTAATTATATTTTCTGTCCCTACATATACTTTAGAAAACTTTCGGAATTGTTACGTTCACTGAAATATTATTTAGTAGGTGATTTCAGGTTTTACTATCCTTGTGGGGACATTTGATGATTCTATGTTTATGAAAACATTAAAGTCGCCATTCTTATTTTTTATGTAATATTGTAGTGTTAATTATAAATGATATATCTGTGAACTTCATTATTTTTCGTAAAATTCATGTGCCCTCATATTCTTTAGCCAAATACATTAACATTCCCTCCCCCTTGAAACGACATCTCTTCCTGCCATGTGCTATGGCGCGAGGGTGGGGCTATTGCAGACTATTTTGTCCATTTTGTTAGCAATGCCCAACTTCCAACGATCCAATCAATTCCTGAAGGATGAAATCAAGCGTCGCACTACAGAAGCCATTTCACTCGGATATTATCACAATAGAGAAAAAAAGAACAATTTCAACTTCCGTTTCATGCCGGTTTTAAGGTAAATTGTGTAATTTCTGCACCACCTGTGGCACCAAATGGAACTGCAGTTTGTTTTTTGAGCATCCCACATGCACTGAACACAATCTCATCCAATGGCATGAAATAGGGATTACCTGTTTGACAGACTAGTGTCAGGGTGTTTGAAAACAGTCATTATTTTTGTAGTTCTGTTTTGTGCCAGCTTTAATAGGAAATTCAAGCCTCATTTGCATCACACTGGAACGTAAACAATGACTGTCTCAGTTGCATTTGGTTTCATTCAAGGAAACGGTCCACAGCTTGTTTTGAAATGTAACCTTCTCTTTGGTTTACAGGTACTTCAGGTCAGGAGCTCCACCTGTAATCAACCCCCTCCAGACACGTTTTCCAAAGGACACCATCGTACCAGGGTCCTTCGCTGTCACTTTGACATGGACGCTGCCAAACCGCACCACAGGAGTTTTCAATGTCACCAGCCCCCTCCCTGGAGACTGGTTCCTGGCTGCACACTTACCAAAGGATGAGGGGAAGATCTCAGTCAAAGTGAGTATAAACATCATGGATAAAGCAGTCAGTGATCACAGGCCCAAAAATTAGAGAATAATTTCTGCTTTTTAACAAGAGCTGAGCTTGTTGATGATGAAAAGTGCCTTATGCTCATGGTTGTGCATGTACTTTCCTCTCGGCATTTATGCATTTATAATTGAAGCTGCTCACTTCCTCTCAGTCAGTGGGTGGCCTTTATGGGTAGTAATTTAAAAGTGAGCGCTGTGATTTCAGAACTTGTCATGAACTTCTTTTTCAAATGAGATTATATATGCGTTTCCTGTCAGAGTGCTCATTATCTTTACTGGGGTTGTTATCTCAGACAATGGCAACATTTTTTTTTTGTTGAATTTCCTGAATATTCAATTATATAGATTACATTATGTTAGGAGTGCATTGCTTTTTTTTAAATGGTCAATTTTCTTATTGTTCACAAAACCACACTTGTCCAAGTTTGATGTATGTCTCTGCAGTATGGAAGCATTAAGTATAAAAAGTGTAATTGTAGAATAAGAAAGTCATACTTTGAGATATCAAGTCACAGTGTGATATGTTACATTACATTATGACTTACAAATGGGATATATAAAGTGTCAGTTACGAGAAATAAGTCACAAATTTCTTTTTATTCGGACTGCCTTACTACAGGACACCAAAGCCATTTTCATAAATAGGCAAAAGTTCAGAGAGCTGCCGTTGTTCAAAATGCATTTTAAATAAAAAAGGCAATTCATATTAAAACACAAGGGGTCTATTGTGCATCATAAGAAATGTGTAAATAATAGCATGTCAGCAGTGGCTAAATTACAGCCTAATAATGCTTCCTACCAGTAAACACAAATGTACTGCAAGCTGTAGTATTCTTATTAGGGGTATTACTGCCTTGAGGGAACATTTAAATAGGGGAAATCAGCCAGTGGAAAGCGTTTAAAGGACTCATGTTGCACAGTGGCGACTGAGTTCACATAATGCTTACATATATGGATTGTAAATTCTTCAAAAGAAAGTGCATTCGATGGACAGGACAGTTTCACAAATATATATTTGTAAACGTTTTTATGTATGCCTATTTCTGGTTTATCTTACAAATATAGTGGATACTACTATTTTCTTTTTAGAAGTGATGTATTGAAAGATATAATGATTCCCTATAATACTTGTTTTTGCGAAAAATGTCCCACAGAAATGAACAAGACCATTTGAAGTTGTTATTTTTTGCATGTTTGTATCATTATTTTTTAAAAGGATGCCGTCCAAATAATTTTGCCCTCAGTGTATATTACACAGGCCCCACAATCTTCTGTTCCTGGAAAAAAATTGGATATGCCAAGATTCATTTTATGTCTGCCTTACAGAGTAACTGGATACACTCCACTGGTTTATATTTGCATGTAGATATGGAGAACTTGTTTTCTCTGTTTCATTGAGACTCACATCTGCTTTAATTGTACTGCCATGCATAATTTAGCCTATATCTGACAGTTCTGTAAAATGGAAGAAAAGTGCTATTACAGTCTGGAAAATAGGCCTGAAATATGATTACATGCTTGCCTTTAATTGTATTAGAAAACAACAATAGCCAAAGTGTGTTTTTGGCCTCTAGCGTGTACATCTTCCAACTGTGCAAGTAAAACTTATAAATTAAATTTAGTTTTTAAAGGAATAGTTCAGCCGTAAATGAAAATTGCCATAAATTGAATCACCCTCATGCAAATGCTTATGACTTTCTTTTTCTTTGGAACACAAGTTGAAAGTCCATGAGAAATGTCCAATTTTTGAACAGTTAACTCTTTTGAATCAGATCTTTTCAAGGAGTCAGATTAGTTTACACACCCAGTCTGAATGATTCATTCACATATCAGACTGATCTGGTTCTAACTGATTCAGCGATTCGGTTAGCAGCTTACTAGTGAGGAACTCAAATTCAGTTTCTTGCACCAAGCTAACGCGTATATTTTATGGTGCTTTTGCATCATTTTTTAAGCTTTAAAGTTTTAGTCCCCATTATTGCTTAAAGAGCCAGTGCATGAATTGAAGCTTACATTTTTATGTTCCACGGAAGAAAGTAAGTCATGTTGGTTTGGAATGAAACAAGGGTGAGTCGGGTGAGCTAATCCTTTTTAAGTGACCTCCCTGGTAAAATAAGATCACAAAACAACATCTTTACAGTGCATTGCATATAAACGAATCTCACATTGGAGTAAACTCCTCACGTTAATTGGAATTCTCACGTTCACAATAGCATTACCTCAATCTCCATCCACAATCTTAAAAACTCTCCCTCTGCTGAGCTTTGTCCTTCCCTGCTCTCACTTATCTCAGAGCCACCAGGCCTGCACTTCAGCCTTTCTCTTTAATTAACTGCAGCAGGTTTGGTGGTGGTGGAGGCCATTCTCTTGGATTAAGAGCAATAATTCGACGGTGTACGCCGCTTTGAGGGCACGATTTTCCTCTGAGCCCACAGGGTCATACTGCCAGCCAATTAGACAGAGACAAAGCTTAAAATGACGAAGGCTTTCTCCTTTCTGTTGTTGTGGGGAATGACAGAACCTGTGGAGCAGAAAAGCTCATGGCCGAACCTACTGAGATGGAGTAATTGGAGGAAGTGTGGAAAGCGAGACCGTGCTTTCCCTGAGGAATAAATTTTTATTTATTAGTTTGTGTAGTTTAATGGGGGTTACGTTATATATGATTTCTGTGCAGCTGAAAGGACTGTGAGACCCTGAACTATCACAATTAGTCTTTCTCCATTGTTTAAATCAATTTGCTGAAATCACAATAAAAACAGTACTTTTTCAGGCTGGCATTTTAGAGTAAACAAACTGGTCCATCTCCCCATTACAGTATTTTTGAATGTAACAAGAGAAGTTATGATAATAAAAAAATTGATCATACAGAAATTCAACTGAAAAACTACTGCTATTTATAACAACAACAACAATAATAATAATAATAATAATAATACATTATTTTATTATTATTATTATTATTATTATTATTGAGTTTGAGTTAATGCTAATGTAAACAAGTGGAAAAGAGAAATAATTATTATTACTCATATCTCAATAATAATAATATAAATAAAAACAATGTATAATAATAATAACAATTATTATTATTTAGAAATAAATAATTGTTGTATTAGTCCAAATTTTCTGAAAAGACACGATCACTTTATATGATGAACAGATTTAATTTAGTCTTTTATTCACATATAAACATTTTATTCACAAGCTCAAACATGCTGCGTAACACGAGAATGAACCTAATTGGTTCTCGCACATCAAGCAAAACATGCTTGACCACAACTGATGTGTGCGTTGATGAACGTTTATATGTGAATAAATGTGATAAATATGATCTCTTTATGAACTTTTTGAAGCGTCAAAGTGGTAGTTGCTTAGCGGTGTATGGAGGGACTAAAAGTGAAAAATTTCACTAAAATATCTTTATTTTGTGGTGCGAAGATGAATTTAAGTCATAAGAATGAAATCAGGGTGAGTAATTAATGATAGAATTTTCATTTTTGGGTAAACTATATTTTTAAACAATTGGCATGTACAGCACAAGTTATTGTTAAATTCTTAAAATCCAATCTTGAAATTCACATCATGATTGTAAACTGCTATGACCCCGTACAAGCCCGTAACTGATTGTCAAGTAACAGCTTGCACGATCGCAGCTCCGTGGACACATGGTGCACAGAGGTGAATCCCAGCAGAGCAAAGCTGCAGCGGCCCTCAGCAAAGTGCAAGTCTGTTCTCTCAGCTGATGAGCTCCACAGTGTCTGTGAGGCTAATCAGGGAGCAGCCGGACCCTGCTCTACAGGCGCAGTCACAGAAGCAGATGGCCAATTGTAGAGAGAGAGAGAAGAGAGAGAGAGAGAGAGAGAGAGAGAGAGAGAGGGAGGAAAGGAAGGAAGGAAGGAAGGAAGAGGGGGGGATGAGCAAGAGTCAAGCACGCAGTAAAGATCAGCCGGCCGTCTCTGTTGGATGAAGCTGCCACAGTGGATAAGCAGCGACCAGAAGCGGAGCATCCTGACAGTTTGCCTTGCACTAACTAAACTCTTCGAGTAAATCAATAAACTAATTGGAATCTGTCAGCACTTGGAGATATGTTATCGTTCAGTGCATCTTTGTTGTTTTGGGCTAAGGTCTACACAAGTGGGGAGGGAGGCTCTCAGTTTTGTGTCTGTTTATCTCAGTATTGATATTTTTTTTAGAGATATAGTGAACAAACCAAAAAATATTGTAGATTTTCTGTGTCTTGTCAGTTGATGCCAATATTCAAGTTTAATGAAATGCCATAATTCCCAATAATTCCCGACTGTTCTATAGGGTATTTTGTAGACTGTGATAGTCAGGGAGTAGAGAAGGTCAGCCATTTTAGTTAGATAAAAATGCATTATTAGTATTCAGTTGGTGATGTGTACATTTTCTTATTGCAAATCTGAATGTATTAAACAGGCAAACTTAGGATTTTAACATTTAATGTTAAAATCCTCAGTTTGCCTGTTTAATACATTCAGACTTTAAGGCATCTATAGATTGATTCCACTACGCTGCAAAAATGCTTTTCTTATTTAGTATTTTTGTCTCGTTTCTAGTCTAAATATAAAAAAATTCTTGAATCAAGATGCATTTACTAGACAAGTAAAATGACATAAGATATTTTTTCTTGTTTTCTGGGAAAAAACCCCCACATGAAGTGAGTTTTTGCTTGAAACAAGTACAATTATCTGTCCATGGGGTAAGACATTTTTTTTTTCTCATTTCTATGGTGCTTTATACAATACTTATTGTTTGAAAGCAGTTTCACAGTAATAAACAGGAAAATAATGATCAATGATGCAGACTTCTTTAGATATAAGACTCAAATTCTACTTTGAAGCAGCTTTACAGAAGACAATAGTACCACTATTCAGCTCAATGCAATTCAGTGTTGATTCAGTTCAGTTTAATAACTGAGTAAAGTTCATCTATTCAGTGTTCAGTTACACTAGAAATTTGCTCTATCAAAATATTGTTGTCTCAACCAGTGGCGTGACCAATAGAAAATGTTTGAAATGTGTTTGATGTTACAAATCTGTTTGAGAACAGTAATTAGTTTTGATATTTGATTCTATGAAAACAGTGGTGAAAAAAAGACATACTTCACCTTTAAAGTGACAGTTCACACTCATCATTTAGTCACCCTTATGTTGTTCTAAACCTGAATGATTTTTTAAATACATATAATCAGTGGGCTCCAGTGTTGTGTTGACATTTGACTTTAATTGTATGGACAAAACAGGTGATGCGTTCTTTAAAATATCTTCTTTTATGTTCCAAAAGAAGGTCATACAGGTTTAGAACAACATGAGGGTGAGTAAATAATGCATTATTGCAATATCTATAGAAATATTATTGCTTTGGTTATTTTTGTTCTCTTTCTTCTAGCCAATGACTCACTAAAATATTATTGTAGAGAAAGACAGTTTATAACCATAATTGTACAAAAGTGGAAATTACTGTTGATTAGAAATGGGCTGTCTAACATCCAGTTTTTTTTTTTTTTTTTTTTTTTACAATCCAAAAGACTCCCACATCATTGAGCTAACTTTATTTGTGTGGGATTAGAGTGTCTGCTTTATCTTTTTATGTTTTATGACAAGTGGCAACCAGTGAAAAGGTGCAATGTGCCACCTACATTACTAAGTTAAAAATAACTAATTGGACAAACTCAAACTCAATTTAATTGAGGGTAGGTTTTCCATTCAATAAATATGTTTAGCCCCAACTAATTAAAAAAAAAGTGTTAATCTAACTCAATTTGGGACAATGTAATTGAGTTAGTACAAAATACATTATAGTTCAGTATCAAATACAGTTTAAATGATATTTACATACTTATAACATTACTTTTTTATACTTGTCAAACTTAAATTAAAACATTTTAATTGTTAAATAAATTATAATCAGTTTTATTCATTATCATACACAATGCATATAATGACAATATAATAAAAGACTGGTGTCACTAGGCGACAATCTTCAGCATAATGATAACCACAAAGTTCAAAAACATTACACAAACTCCTCTAAATGTCCAACATAACTGAACATTAAACACTAACATTAACTAATAACATCTTTCCCTTTACAGAAAAACACACAAATTAACTCTTTTATCCCCAAATGTACTCTCCTAATGGAGTCCCTTGCAAAGCATGCTGGGAACTACAGATCCACTGCCCAGTTAGCTGTCAAAAAAATTATTAATGTAGTTTTAGCACAAATTAATTAAGTAAACTTCAGTTTTAAATATGTGACCCTGGAACACAAAACCAGTCATAAGGGTCTTTTTTTTTTAAATTGAGACGTATACATCATCTGAAAGCTGAATAAATAAGCTTTTCATTGATGTACGGTTTGTTAGGATATGACACTATTTGGCCGAGATACAACTATGAAAATCTGGAATCTAAATATTGAGAAAATCGCATTTAAAGTTGTCCAAATGAAGTCCTTCGCAACGCTTATTACTTATATACTAATAACATTTTGATATATTTACGGTAGGAAATTTACTAAATATCTTCATGGAACATGATCTTTACTTAATATCCTAATAATTTTTGACATTTAAAAAAAAAAGATAATTTAACCCATACAATGTATTGTTGACTATTGCCACAAATAAACCCATATGACTTATGACTGGTTTTGTGGTCCAGGGTCAGATATTAGGTTGATTGAACAATAAGTTGTGACAAAATTAGATATGTTTAAGTAAAGTGAACAGAATTTAAATGTGTCCTATCTTTGAGTGTTTGAAGTGTCAACCAGATTACTGGTGCTAGATTATTTACATTATCATATGTGTACGAACATATTTAATTTAATTTTAAATATCATGGCTATCGTCAATACCGATGGTATTGTAACACGTCTAATGTAAAGCGAAAAGGGATTGCTACAACCACCCAACTGTTGATAGAAGTAGGAAAGCAGAACTTTTCTGTCATCACTGATTTATTTCTGGACTTGGGAGCTAAAGTGCAGAACAGAAGTGGAGAACTGTGGCAGATGTGTGGGGAAAAAACAGACTTTACCATTAATGAGACTGTGGATCCCTGCAGTTCTGTTCCTTGACGAATGATAAATGTTTTTCATTCCAGGCCGAAAAGCTACGCTCAACTAAGTGCCTTATATGCTGCGGGTTCATGCACAAGTACTTTTTCAAGTACAATACAGAGATAAGAAATGTATGAGATATTTTTTATTTTATTTTATAAGGTGATAGCTGCATTACCAGGCAGACACATGTTTGGAGTCAACAATGATCCACCATAAATAATAAAGAAATCTTTTTCTCATTGTCCATTTGGACTCCTCCTCCTCGTTCTGCGTGAGCAGCATGTCAGAGATATTATCCCTCGCACAGCTGGAGACCACATTAGACATGCAAAATGCCAACAACAGTCCGCCATCAATTCTGTGTACTGTTTGGTGCTCTGCACGCTTGCACAGAGGGCTCTAATTATTTCACTAGTTGCTCAAAGTTGCCAAATTTGTGCTGTGAAAAGGGAAGCAATTATTTGCATCTTTTTCTCCCTCTCTTCCTTTTGTCTGCGCTGTGTGTCTGCGCTGGCGCATGAGTTGCAAACATCCCCCCTAATCAAATCAGATCAATGAGGAATTGTAAGGAGGCAGAGGCGTCACGAGTTGACAAATCTTGCATGTCAGACACAATGCAAAAATCACGGGGCGGATGGAAGCAGGGCGGGGGCACAGAAGCAAGGCCGTGTCTGCCTCCACCAGCACCAGCTGTGCCTGCTTTATTATTGCAGCCATGGACAAACAACAGATGGGGCTCCTTCTTCAGTTTGTTGTTTAATGGTCGCTGTTTTGCTTTTCCATCCTTATTATCCCACCTACAATTCCAATCTGCCATTTTAAGATAAGAACTGATGTTTCCATTTACTCGCATGCCGTCTGTGTAGTAGCAACATTACGTTTTAGGTAAAACAAATCCGTGGCAGAAGGACACTAATACTTACTAAACCTAATATTTACTGATTGAAATACTCGCTTACTGCTTACTACTTCCCTCTGGCAGGCATTATACAATTTAAGAACAATTCTCCCTCAGGCAATCTTTTAAGTCCATTATTCATATTGACATATTTACTAATTAAAAGTTTGGGGTCAGGATGATTTTCTTTTAAAGAAAATAATTATTTTATTCAGCAAGGATTAAATTGTTTAAAAGTGACAGTAAAGGCATTTATAATTTCAAAAATGTTTTCTATTTTTAAAAAATGCAATTCATTTGAAGTACATTGACTTTTGTGTAAATAAATCTGGTATTATACTCTAGGTGTTATAGTCATCTGGGTAGTTTAAATATACATATACAGAAAATGTGTATACTATGTATACAGTACTGTATACTAGAGCAATAGTAGGAGTAGTGTGCCAGCATGCTAAACATAGCCATGAGCAACTGCAGTCTATGAAAAAATCTTTAGTTTTTTCTAATCAGGAAAACTCAAGGATTGTTGAAGCTATCATTGAATTGCTCTTTGCCTGTCCATGTAAATCTCTCACTTATTACCTAGGAGACATTGAGACTATCTTTGTGCTGGTGTATGGCTGCAAAAGTGATTTACAGAACGGTTCATGCTGAAATGAATGAGTCTCCTAATCAAGCTGAGAGCAAATTAGACCTTGATAATACACCAGAGATAATGAGCGACACATGACTCAGAAAACTGTCTATGCAATGACACCTGCCCAGTGGTGCAAATCCACCAAATAGACCTTAATGAAATGAGAATGTGTTCTGCCGCCATTACAACAAATACCTCTAGAGTGTCAAGGCTACTTATGAACCGAAGGCTCTGAGACATTAAGCATTAGAGCAAATGATGAAAAATATGTGGTTTTGATTAGCTGCTGCTTCTGAAATACCGATATTGATGTTTACTGTCAAAATGAACGCTACAAAGAATAAATGGTGGATGATTTGCTTAAATTTTTAATGGGACGTCGTCAGTGCTCTGGCCTGGGAGTCAGCTGCTTCGAAAGTGTCCCGTAGTCAAAATTGCTTGAGTGCACTGGAGCATACAATCCCTTGAAAATTACCAAAACGCTTCGGCTGCTCATTATATTTGCTTACCAGAAATGTCTGGTAAGCAATGAAACATGACAAAGTGAAGACATAATTTTTGGCCAGGCTGTCATACAAAGAAATTATGAACACATGAAAACACTTGATTATGCTGTATAGTCAATGTATGATTTTTAAGGCTTTTTTGCTTAGTAAAATAAGCCTGTAGCTGTAACTATTAGATAAATACAGTAAATAACCAAGTTTAGTGTACACTAAAAAAAAGGTTCTATATGGCACCAAAAATGGTTCTTGGCTCATAATCGTTGGGGAACCTTTTTTAGTGCTATATAGCACCAATTTTGGTGCTTCATTGGTTCTTCAGCAGTTCTTCAAAGGTTCTTCGCCGGTTCTTTGACTAAGGTGCTATATAGCACCTCTGAAGAGCCGCTGAAGAACCACTGAAGCACCAAAATTGGTGCTATATAGCACTAAAAAAGGGTCCCCTATGATTACGGGCCAAGAACCATTTTTGGTGCCATATAGAACCTTTTTTTTTAGAGTGTATGTTCTTCCCTCATATTTAAAATATTTAAAAATATAAAATATTTTCCTCATCTTTTGATAGGTTAATTGAACTTAGTGTCATTAAAAATAAATATCCCCTCCAGATATCACTTTTGGCCACTACTGTACAATTTTGAAAGTGGAATGAGGCTTTCTTAAAGGTTTTTCTTATTTTTGTGTCTTTACAAATGAAGGTATATCTAATTATCGGATGACTATTGAGGCAGTGAAACCAAACCCACAGCTTAATTAATCACACACCACTGCAAGCCAATTAGCTCTTTCCGTTGCCCCGCACCCTCTCTTCAGTATTGGAAGTAGCCATCACAACTGACACTGTCTTGGTTATTGTTCAACTGCATTGAACTGACAGATGCGACAGCAGACTCTCTCTCCCTGCCTACCTTATGAAGTAATAACATGGCTGACTGACCTCAACAGGAAGCCAGCAGTGATATGCGGTTGACATTCGACAGCGCTGTGGGTAGAAAAAGCCAGTGAAAATGACCCCACATCTCTGGCTGTTGTCCAGTACAAATGATAGTAAAAGAGGAATGTGCTCTGTGGAAAGATAATGTATTTTTTTAGCATGATTCATAGATATTTAATACCTGTATGTTTGCCGTGATTAGGTTTCTCTGTGTGAAAATGGTAAGAAAAGAGGTTGGCTGAGTGGAGAGGAGGGGTTGTAATACGCCGTTCGACAATGATGAATGTGTTTAGGGCAGGAGTACCTGTGTGAGAGAAGCTGAGGTTTCCATGATGAAATGCTGCATTGTAATTTGCCAGTGTGTGCCATAATAAATAAAAGCTCTTGGATTCTCCCACCTACTCTCCGTCTTTTATCCCTCCTCCTCCCCTTTTCCACACCCCAAGTCTTCATGCAATTGCACTGTGAAAAATGTCTGTGAATCTATACAACTCATCGGATCTTTAATTAGAGCAAATGCCACAACATCTGTCATGTGTTGAAATCAGTGCGGTTTTTACAGCTACGAATTTCTTGATAGTACTACCAACTGGGATCCTGTAAAGGTGAAAACAAAACAGTTCAGTTTTTAGTATAGTCAGTTGTAAAGCTGTAAATACACTGTAGATATCAGTGACATTAAATTTACACTACTGTTCAAATGTTTGGAGTCGGTAAGATTTATGTTTTTAAAGAAGTCTCTTATGCTCACCAAGGCAGCATTAATTTGATCAGAAATATTGTAATATTGTGAAATATTATTATAACTTAAAAGAATATATTTTAAAATGATGCAAAGCTGAATATTCAGCATCATTACTCTAGTTTTCAGTGTCACGTGATCCTACAGAAATCATTGTAATAAGCTGATTTTGTGCCAATAATATTATTTCTTATTATTTTTATTAGATGTATGTAGACAATATTTTTGTGGAAACCTGATTCAGGATTCTATGACAATTGAAAAAATTAATTTGAAATAGAAATGTCTTTGTGTCCTTGCTAAATAAATGTATTAATTTCTTTAAAAAAATGAATAAGTAAAAATTCAAACTGATCTGATTTTTTTTAATGGTAATGTTTGTTACATTATTTACACAGGTGCTGGTTTTAAGACACAACACCTTACACTTTCAACAAGCAATCAATGTTTTTTGACACATCTTTTTATGTCTGGCATAATCAGATTCAGCAAAATAAGTGCCTCAGATTTCCCCAGTGCTCTATATTATTATTTTTGTTATTCATGATGTTTAATTCCCAACACTCTTCTTTATATTCTCTCTCTCTCTCTCTCAAAAAAAGAAACTGTTCCTGCCACTTTAAGATGAATAAATTATGTTGTATTCCTCATTTTTAAGTCAATTTACATAAAAGTGCCTGCTATATAAAGACATGTAAATGTAAAAGATAATTCGTAAATGCAGGCATTGGTTGGAAACTCCACTTGTTTGTAAAAATGGCCGACGGTTCAAAATCTTTTATCTGAATTATTCACCAAGTGGAGAAATGACAATAGTGTTTGATCTTTTTTTTTAGAGTCTGAGGTGGGAGTTGTGCATTTGGGCATGAGAAATATCAAACAGCAAATCATCAGAAGCGATGCAAATACAATGACAGTTTCCCTCCATTTGAAGTGATCATGAGGCTCTCTCAGTGGGAGTTGCCTTCCTTCCACGAGCATTTCCATATCATGACATTCATGTATATATATGCGTTTTGCTGTGATACCGTATTTCATGGCTCACTTCATTTGAAGATGGATACTGAGTGGATTTAGCCTGTAACTAATCCATTTCCTGTTTGTTTCATTATGTTTGTGCAGGGTCTTCATGAGGAATGTCAGTACCTCTTTCAACCTCAGCTCATTGTTCAGAGGCTCATTGGGATCTCGGTGCTGTATCCTGGTTACTTCATTGACCAAATGATTCCTCTTCACAATAGATCTGTACTCTACAAGTGAGTGACTAATTTGAATACACACACACACACACACACACACACACACACACACACACACACACACACACACACACACACACACACACACACACACACACTGCTTTAACGTTTATAATAATAAGAAATGTTACCTGACCACCAAATCATCATATTGGAAAGATTTCTGAAGGATCATGTGACACTGAAGACTGGTAAAGATGCTGAAAATTCAGCTTTGCCATCACAGAAATACATTACCGTTTAAAATGTATATTCAAATAGTAAACAGTTATTTTAGATTAAAATAATATTTCACAATATTACTGTATTTTTGATCAAATAAATGCAGCCTTGGTGAGCAAAATACAAATAAAAAAAAATGCATTAAAAATCTTACTGACCCCAAACTCTTGAAAAATGGCGTAATAACCCTCATGTTATTCCAAACCTATAAATAAATCTATTCTTCTTTTTTTTTAAATGTGAACATTTCTACTCTATTGGTGCCTTTGCAGACTTCCACACATCTTTCCTTATCAGATACACAAACGCACACACCGTGCATTTCTCTCACCTTCTCTCTTCCTCTTTCTGCACTCAACACTTTACCATTCCACACACATCCTTCTCTCAAGCTACCCTCCATTTCAGGCTTCAACTCTCATTAGGTTCAGATATTAAAGCTCTCCTCTCAATTAGCAAATAAAGTCTTTCTAAATGAAAAAGAGGAAAATGGAGGAGGGAGAGGTGATGAAATGCATCCATAAACAACAGGCAGAAAAGACCTTGAGCACTGGACATTATGAAGATGGGCTTTTTGTATCATTAAAAGCTGGTTTTCTGAGAACATTTCAGAAGGACAATAAATTGCACATTGTAAGACTTGAACATTAGCTGTTTTAATGGATGTCTGGATATTAGTATACACTTTTACAGTATATAGGATGTCTGCCTCATGAAATAACTTAATGTGTATGAAGAAATAGGAATCTTCTTATATGTAATAAAATCCAGTGGACTATGCTTATTATGAACATTAAACATAGCTCTTGTTATTGAGACTGACAAAGATTAAATTAAGTTTTTTATAAGAATTTGTATTATTCAAACTAGGACATACTATTTAATCAGTTGTGAAATGCAAAACAATGCTGCATAAAATTGAAAGAAGGGATGAATTAACCATGCAATCATTTTTTAAGGTTTTAATTTCAAGGCAAATTTCAAAGATCAAGTTTATTTTCCAAGACACTTTTTTTTCCCCAAAGCAAAAGGATCTGTAAACAAATTGTGTTCTGTTTGATCGAGCAGTTGGTGTGCTGTTCATATTGTTAATTATCAAAAACCAACAGACTGAATTGCGTCATGGCCAAAATGTAGATATTAATTATTTATTCTAATTTCACAGTTGTTCTCCATCTCTGTTCAATTAAAAAGGGCAACTTGCATTAGCTTCCTGATTAGTTGTTATTGATGTAGAAAATTAAGACCAAGTGACATCACTTCACCGTTTTATGCATTTTCAACAAATTTGTTGAAATGTGCTGAAGTTTGAAGTTCTCCTGAGAGTACAAAAACATACTCCCATTCAACTGTTACCTTGGCATTTCAATAAGCGTACTCATTTTGTTCTCTGTATCTCATGAGACTGCTGCAGTCAGTGTAGCTTTCAAGCAGATGTCCTCTACATTTCTCTTCCTTGTACCTGGCAGAGTGTTCATCCCAAACTACATCTCTCGGCTGAAGGTACAGCTTGTGGACTGCAATACAAAGAACAGGAGCGGGGAAAGCTGTCCGGTTCTGCTGAAAATCCGCTCGAGGGCCCCGCCGGTGCATAACTCCAGCGCTATGGACTGCAGAGAAAACGTTCCCTGTGAGCTAGAGGTCCCACTGCCATCCTGGGAGCAGTGGTACTATATTTTGGTGGAGCGTTACCTCAGTAGCTCGGATGTCTACTTTCGTATTGGTGTTCAGGTTAAAGGTAAGTACTTGTTTTAAAGAGGCCCTTTTACAAAGTCTTGATTTTGTTTTTGGGGTCTACTACTGTGAAGTATGTTTTTATGCTTGAATGTTCAAAAAACACACTATTTTTCACATTATTAACATTGTTGCAGCACCTCTCTTCCTAGTCTGTCAGTAACGCTCTGGGATGCATTTCCCGAAAGCATCCTTAGCCAACTATGGTCGCAATTCCCGTCGTTATCAATATAGTTCGGTGTCCAAAGTCCGGCCCGCGGGCCAAATGCGGCCCGGGGATGAATTTAAAATGGCCCGCTGCGTGTCTATTAAAATATATTATATGTGGGCCGCCATGGATAATTTACAAATCGTGCAGTTTCACGGGGTCAACGCAGGGTGGCAGTACTAGATTTTAGGCCAGGGAAACAGCGCCAAAAGCGGAACAAAACAGCGCTACTTGTGCTCTGCGCAACTCGCAAGCTCTGACTCTGAACAAAATGTGTTTACCTGCTGAGTATCTCGATCACACGCCCACTAAACAGCCAATGAGAAGTGTTGGAGTTCGGCGCAGTGGTCTCTGGTACGAGCTGCGAATCTGTCTGTGATTTGATTCAGTTTAAAGCCAGTTAAACAGCGCTGACTTAATCAACAACACTAACGTGCAAATCAGCTGAGCCGATTCAGTTAAAATACTTTTCAAACAACAATTCACCAACATTTATCATGGATTTACTGTGGTAACACTAACTATAACCGGGGTAATTTGTCAGAAATGTAGGTTAATATCTAATTTTAATTTAATTCGTAATGTAGACATGCATTAAATGAGTAATAAAGGGCAAATTGCAGACTATTTTTGTCATAAACTTGCAGATTTTCTGCATTTGTATATATATGTTTATAGACTAAAACCTTAAAGCCATTCTAGATATAGAAATAATGTCGTTTTTTACTTTTTGCCTTGTGTGCACTGCAAAAAATGCTGTCATTTAGTATTTTTGTCTTGTTTCTAGTATATATATATCTAACAATTCTTAAATCAAGATGTGTTTACGAGATAAGTTAAATGACATGAGATATTTTTCCTTATTTTCTGGAAAATAAAATAAAATTTAAGTGAGTTTTTGGTTAAAACAAGCAAATATATCTGCCAATGGGGTAAGAAAACGTCCGGTTACGTATGTAACCCTCGTTCCCTGAGGAGGGAACGGAGACGTACGTTAGTGACTAACGAATGGGGGTTTCGCTTAGAAGCCAATCATCTTCATCGTATTCAACAGCGCCCAATGGCAGTGCCAATGCCATGGGCATGCGGAATTTGCATGCGTAACTCCGCCCCACCTCGTGGGTATATAAGGAAGTACGCTGCGAACATCGCATTATGTTACTGCTGCAGGAGCCAAGACTGAACTCCGCGTTCCAGGCAGCACAGCTGACGTGGCTAAGGAAACGTACGTCTCCGTTCCCTCCTCAGGGAACGAGGGTTACATACGTAACCGGACGTTCCCTTTCGTTCAGTCACTACGACGTACGTTAGTGACTAACGAATGGGGGAACCTGTAAAACAGCGCCACTCAGCTGTCATCCAGTGCCCTGCGTAAGTGTGAGATCCCGCCACTTAAGGCCCTAGGACTCCCACTTATCACAGGATTACCAAGGTACACTGGGAAGCATATCCCAGTGAGGGAATGCCAAGATGCCTACCGTAGGGAGGACTTAGAGAATACACATATGACCCGCTGAGGGTTGCATATGGAAGATCTCTAGGGTACCAGCCGAAGGTGGATTTTTAACCCTAGGGGTGGCAGGGACTTGCCAAGGGAAAGACACCTGCTCACTGAGGAGGCTTACGGTGGGAATACTCGTGTGGGGGTCGCCAGAGGGGAACCATGCACACGGAGCACCTGGCCGGACATGAGGGTCTGGGCTCGAAAGGGCAGACTGAACTGATGTCGGCGTCGACAGTGCTGGAGGAGCTCAGGGCTCTCGGGGAGCTCACCTGAGGAAAATATCGCACGTATCCAGTCATGGGAGTGGAATGGCGAGCAAGCGAAGACACCTGAGCGTGGTCCATTACCGGCCCCTCGGGGGGGCGAGTACAAAGTCGGACACTGGCTCCACTCGGAGATTGTAGAATCTGGCGAATGTGTTGGGTGTCGCCCAGCCTGCAGCTCTGCAGATGTCTGTTAGCGAGGCGCCATGCGCTAGAGCCCAAGAGGAGGCCACACTCCGGGTGGAGTGTGCCCTCACACCAAGGGGACACGGTCGGCCTTGCTGCTGGTATGCCAAAACAATGGTGTCCACTATCCAGTGAGACAACCTCTGCTTAGAGAGAGCACTTCCCTTCCGCTCTCCACCATAACAGACAAAGAGCTGGTCTGAGGTCCTGAAACACTGCGTCATGTCTACGTAGGCGCGGAGAGCGCGTACTGGACAGAGCAATGCCAAGGCTGGGTCTGCCTCCTCCAAAGGCAGCGCTTGCAGGTTCACCACCTGATCTCTGGAACGGAGTGGTGGGAACCTTGGGCACATATCCGGGCCGGGGTCTCAGGATCACGTGAGAGTTAGCCGGCCCGAACTCAAGGCACGCTTCGTCAACCGAAAATGCTTGCAGGTCCCCGACCCTCTAAGCGAGGCCAATGCGGTCAGCAGAGCCGTCTTCATAGACAAGAGCTTAATCTCGGCCGACCGCAAAGGCTCAAGGGAGGCCTCTACAGAGCACTTAAGACTACTGAGAGGTCCCAAGAGGGAACGAGAGGAGAGCGAGGAAGATTCAGTCTCCTCGCCCCCCTCAGGAACCTGATGATCAGGTCGTGCTGCTACTTACCTTATTGTCTCCCAGGAGATCGTGGTAGGCAGATATTGCGGCCACGTACACTTAAGGGTGGAAGGAGACAGCCTTCGTCCCACCCCCTCCTGGAGAAACGAAGCACAGACCCGATCGGGCATTTCCAGGGGTCTTCCTGGCGGGAAGAGCACCATGTGACGAAGAGGTCCCACTTCAACGCATAGAGGTGTCGTGTAGACTCTGCCCTAGCGGAAGTGATGGTAGCGACCACCGCAGGTGGAGGGCTACTCAAACCAGCCGCGTCCCGTCCAGAAGCCACACGTGGAGCTTCCAGAACGCTGGATGCGGGTGCCAAAAGGTGCCCCGTCTCTGAGGAGTCTCAGAGGAATAGGCCAGGGAGGGGCTGTCGCAAGGAGTAGCAGTTCTGAGAACCAGGTCCGGCCGTGCCAACGGGGCGACCAACATGACCTGCTCCTTGTCCTCCCTGATCTTGCACAGTACCTGTGCGAGAAGGCTCACTGGGGGAACGCATAATAGCGTAGCCCCGACGACCAGCTGTGCGCCAGTGCATCCGTGCCGACCATAGGTCAGGGAATAATACAGGGAGCAATGGGAAGAGTCCTGGGAGGCAACAGGACTACCTGTGCGTCACCGAACCGTTCCCATATCAGCTGGGCCGTCTGGGGATGGAGTCTCCATTCTCCAGGAAGTGGCTGAAGCCGTGAGAGCTCGAGGCTGCACGGTTCAGGACTCCCAGGATGTGGACAGCATGAAGGGACCTCAGATGCTTCTGACTCCATAAAACGAGATGGCGGGCGAGTTGAGACATACGGCGGGAGCGTAGACCGCCCGGCCGTGTCGTCTGTCCTGACTAGTACATGTTGACCCTTCAGCAACGCTCGGAAGCGGTGCAGGGCGAACCGTACTGCCAGCAACTCGAGGCAATTGACATGCAGAAGGCACTGGGGTCCTATCCAGGAGCCCGTGGCTGCTTGTCCATTGCACATGGCACCCCAGCCCGTGGAAGATGCATCTGTTGATACAACAAGATGCCTGGAAACTCGTTCTAAGGACACTCGGGTCCGTAGAAAGCTGAGGTTCGACCACGGGGAGAGAGTCTGTAAGCAGGCCCGAGTCACTTGTACCCGGAGCGTGCCAGACCGCCATGCCCATCTCGGGACTCGATCGCGTAGCCCGTGCTGAAGCGGTCTCATATGAAGCAATCCGAGCGGCGTTACCGCGGCTGCAGATGCCATATGCCCCAGGAGCCTCTGAAACAGTTTCAGTGGAACCGCACTCTTGCCCTCGACTTGTCGAAGGGAAGTCAGCAGAGACTGCGCGCGCTCGCTCGAAAGCAGCGCGCACATGGCGACCGAGTCGATCCATACCGAGAAAAGAGATCCTCTGCGCGGGGCAAAGTTTGCTCTTCTCCCAGTTGACCCGAAGGCCCAGACGGGCTAGGTGATGGAGCACCAAATCTCTGTGTCCGCAAACCTGCTCTCGAGAGTGACCCAGTAAGCCAGTCGTCGAGGTAATTCAGGATGCGAACCCCGTGCTGCCGAAGGGGCGCAAGGGCTGCCTCGGCAATCTTCGTAAAGACGCGAGGGGACAGAGATAGCCCGAATGGTAGAACAGCGTACTGATATGCCCGCCCCTCGAAAGCAAACCGTAGGAACGGTCTGTGTCAAGGTAGAATGGAGACATGGAAGTAGGCGTCCTTCAGGTCGATCGCTGCAACCAATCGACTGGACGAACGCTTTCGAAAAGGCGTTTCGCTGTCAACATCTTGAACGGAAACCGGTGGAGGTAACGGTTCAAGACGCGCAGGTCCAGGATCGGTCAAGCCCACCGGTCTTTATGGGTACAATGAAGTACGGGCTGTAACACCCGGAATTCACCTCGGCTGGAGGGACAGGTTCGATCGCACCCTTCGCCAGTAGGGTGGCAACCTCCGCTCGCATGACGGGGGCATTAGCCCCGATCATAGTGGAACGGACTCCCCGAAAGCGGGGAGGAACCTGCGCGAACTGAATCGCGTAGCCGCACCTGACTGTCTTCGCGACCCAGCGGGACAGCCCTGGAATCTGAAGCCAGGCTCCCAGGAACTGCACCAGCGGGGTCAAACGGACTACAGGTGTACCCGGAGTGGGGCAGCGATGCAGCGTTACCGACCCGGACAAGGGAGGCTGTTGGGCGTCCCGGTGTGGGGGTGCGGTTAACGGCTGCGTCCTGACAGAGGAGACCAGGGAAGGACGCGCGTTCCACTGGGGTCTGCTCTGCCAGGAGGCTGGCGACAGAGAGGGATGCGAGTGGCGGGACCCGTGGGTGGCGCGCACTGTCATCACCGGTCTCTGGGCTCTCAGAGACAGGAACATGGGTTCTTCCCAAGCGCTGCTAGCCCGGGGGCCAGCAGCGGAAGGATTTTCCCCCGGCCCTCCACCGGGGGAAGGAGAGGCCCTGCTACCATCCCCTGGGAAGAACTGGAACCCATCTCTGAGTTGTCCACTTCCAGCGTGGCGTTTAACCAGGCTGGGGAGCGGACTGGGCGTCATCCTCAACCACCTCCACGGCGCGGCCCGGGTGAAGGCTGCTGCTGGGGCCGGGCGGGAGGAGGGAGGGCGCCCTCGGCGGCGAGCGGACTGAGGCGACTGAGCCGGCGGCTGGTGCAGCAGCTGGCCGCCGGGGCAGTACGTGTTACAGCCTCAGTCTGCTCTGGGGCGGCCGAGAACTGTTGGGCGCAGTTCCCAGCCGCGCCGCCGAAGAGGCCAGCCTGGGATATGGGTGAGTTGAGGGGGCGGGCCCACTCAACGTCCTCCAAATCACCAGGTAAGGCCAGGTGTTCTCCCGGACCACAGCTGTGGACATCTCCCGACCCAGGGAGCGTGTGGCCACCTTCACCGCCCAGGGGCGGGATCAGTCGCGGCACGCAGCTCAATGAAGAGCCCTGGGTCGGCTCCACCCTTGTGCATGTGCAACGGGGCGGCGGCCTGCCCGTAGCTCTGCAGGACCACGCCACCGAAGTAGACGAGCCCACAGGCTTTGGGAGGGTGCTTAGGACAGCCACACCACGCCACGTCAAGCCCCCTGTGGACACCGTAGTGCGCAACAGAGAGTTCAACAGTGGGGGTGAGGGGGCCCCAGTGTACCCTAGGCCGCGGCCCCATCAAGGGCAGAGAAGGTGGAGGAGGCCACCAAACGATCGCGGGAAGCACGGGGACTTCCAGGACCGCGTGATCTCCTCATGCACCTCGGGAGCGAAAGGCATTGGGGGCGGGGCCCAACAGCTGTCGGGTGCCGTCCCCAAAAACCAATCGCGCAACCACGAGCACTCGCGACTGGGCGGAGTTCCACACCAGCGCGAGACTCGCGGCTGCCCGAGATAACATGGCTGTCAACCTTAGGTCGGATCAGGCAGCGCTGACACACCCGGAGGCGGAGCACAACTCCTAATCGTCATCCCCAAAGGACTCCAGCCCACCTTGGGATGCGGCGATCGACATCTCACTGCTATCTGGAGCGTGAACGAAACGAACGAGGCGTCAGAGACGGGCCGCTGTTTCAGTCCAACACTCGCGGGTTTAAGCAATGTGCAAGAGGGGGCGTGGCCCGAGGAATGATCGTCGGGGTTCTTAATACCACGGCACCGCACTCAGGTCACCCTGGCCACCAGCCAAAGTACCGCCTCACTCGGAGACGGTAGATTGGGGTGTGGCAGAGAGGACTCTCTCTCCTCACGGAGATCACTGAGTCTCGACCGCAACATCGCGATGGTCACGTTCCCGCAGTGGGAACATGACGCATCCACAAACACTGCCCGAACGTGCTGAAGCCCAAACACATCGAGCAGTGAATGTGCCCATAGACAGCAACGGAGATCGATCGCACCCGGAAGTGCACGGGCGAACCGTCTTGAAAAAGACGTGCCACGCGCAAGCTCTTTTTGTGAGAGGAAAGCTCTGCAGAGTGCCGAAGCGCCCAGGGAAACACACACACAGCTGTTGCAGATCACTGCACAGATCAGCAGGCAGGCAGCATGAGATCGCTGGAACGCGCCGTAACACCAACACCCTGGAGAACCGCTGGTCTCTCGAAGACTGAAGAGAAGACTTCAGAATTCAGGCTTGTAGGAGTGAAGAGATCCTCTTGGCTCCAAAGCAGAAACATAATGCGATGTTCGCAGCGTACTTCCTTATATACCCACGAGGTGGGGCGGAGTTACGCATGCAAATTCCGCATGCCCATGGCATTGGCACTGCCATTGGGCGCTGTTGAATACGATGAAGATGATTGGCTTCTAAGCGAAACCCCCATTCGTTAGTCACTAACGTACGTCGTAGTGACTGAACGAAAGGGAAATAATGTTTCTGTTTGGAATCTTGTTTATTGTGTCCCAAACAGAAACAAGATTATTTTTCTAATCCATTGGCAGATAATTTAGCTTGTTTTAAGCAAAAACTCAATTCATTTTTATTTTTTCCCCCCCAGGAATCAAGAACAAATATGTAATTGTTCTTAGTAAAAGCATCTTGATTTAAGGATTTTTAGATATTTGGACAGGAAAAAAGACAGAAGAAAGAAAAGTATTTTTTGTAGTGTGGTTTTACCTGTGGTGATCTACATAGAACTATTCTTATTTAAATTTAATAAGTGCTCTAGCTCAGTAATAATATTTAAATTTCACCCATTAAAACTTTTTGCTTGATGAAAGTTTTACAGATATTGTTAAATATCTATACATTTACATCCGTGTCCCATCTCAAGCTACTCTACTGTCAGCTCAAGCTTTTGTCAAATCTGTCATGTTTCCAAGAAACAAAACATGTCATTTATATATATATATATATATATATATATATATATATATATATATATATATATATATATATATATATATATATATATATATATATATATATATATATATATATATATATATATATATATATATATATACAATAGAAAAGGGACCGGCCCCTGGGTATGTCCACAACATCGAATTTGGCCCCCTTTAAAAAAAGTTTGGACACCCCTGAACTAGTCTGTTTCTCGAAACCATAGTTCCAACAAACATTCGCAAACAGTATCGCAAATTTGAGTGGTTGGAACTACAGCTCTCAAACTGTGGTGAGAAGCATAGTTTCTTGTTTGCATGACACGTGGACTTAATAAATCTTTATCTTGAGCAAAATAAGCTAGCTGAAATTCAGCACAAACTATATGTTTTAGGGATGCACGATATTATCGGCACAACATCGGAATCGGCCGATAAACGCTTAAAATATAAAAACCGTTATGAAATAATTATGCTGATATGATAACATGTTGATATCATAGACTGTAAAAAAATATGGATGTAGTGTCCGTGACGTCACCCATAGGATTCTGAAGAGCCGCTTTGAAACGCAAAGTAGGGACGAGCTGGCCATTGCCATCTTGTCAGCGTGTCACTCCCGGATAATAGAAAATGGGAAAAGAGGAAGGACGTGGGTGGAGCTGAGGTGACGCAATGACTAACAGACAGCAGATAAATGGCTATCCACCTGTCACTCAAAGTGGCCACGCCCTTAATTATGCAGGACTTTAAAGCTTTATATAATGTAAATGAATGAGTTATAAAAAAAATTCACCCCTCACAGTTGTCATGAAGGGCAAAATTAGCCGTATAGACCAAAACCACAATTTGTACCAGGCTGTAAACGTATTTTTCTGCTGTAAAGTTGGGCATTTTAACATGGGGCTCAGTGAGATTCTGCTCCCTTCTGGAGCCAGTCTCTAGTGGCCAGTCGATGAATTGCAGTTTAAGTCACTTCTGTATTCACTGCATGAAAAAAGGTGTATCCGGACCGGGATACTCCTGTATACACTGCTGAAATTCGGAAGAATCCAGGAGTATACTGGCCGGATAGGTCAAATTCCATGGATCCGTATATGTCCGTATTCATCCGAAATGGTACCAAATCGGATGTATGTTGTGCCCGTATACTCCCATGCTACAGCCATTTGTTGCCATGGCAAATAATCCCATCAAGTTTTTCCCAGGAGACATTTTCACACCTCTAAACAGCTTTGCCTTCCACCCCCTATTGGTCCTTCATCTCAAACTGGATTGGTTGTTTTTTTTTTTAAACCACTCCCAAAACCCACACTGCTATTGGAGGACAGGACGCATTGAAAACCCAGTCAAGTGACTTTATTGGTTACTTCTAAGGCTAAGGGTGGGCTAGGTTTTGTAGCATAGGGACTTGATTGGTTATAGGCCAGCTATGCAGATTTTGCTCATTAATATATAATATTTAAAAAATAATCCCCTCTCCCTCCCAAAAGAAAAATACACACAAAACAATTTGAGAAAGTCTGAAATATTTATTAAAAAGTTATAATAAAAAAAAAAAAACATTCTTAACAGCATTATAAACGAACATTAAAACAATGGTGAAACAAAACAAGTGAACTAAATGTATTTAAAAGGGATGAAAATGTAAAGGAACAAATGTAAAAATATAAACAGTCCAAAGAACATAAATATACATTAAAATGAATTGGTAAAGAAACAAAAAGGGAAAAAAATGAACAAAATGCATTTAAAAGACAGAGATGTAAAGGAATAAAATACACAGTGAACATAAAAAGGAAAAGAATAAATATACAAATTAAACAATATAAATGAGAACAATAAATTTATAAGACAAAAAAAGTGTATATAAAATACACATAAATATTCCAAGTAAACAATATAACCAAATAAAAAGAACAAAGAGCATTATAAACATACATTAAAATGAATGGGGGAAAAGATAAGTGAACAAAATGTTTCTAAAGGAAGGCGACGGAAAAGGAACAACAATACAAAACGTGGAGATCAAAAGCAACATGGACATCTAAAAAGTTACAAACATACAAAGTATACAATATAAAACGAGACAAAGAAATCTATAAATTAAAAAGTGTATATAAAATATATGTAAATGTTCTATATATGGGAACCAATAAAAGTATAAGTATATAAACATAGGAATAAAGACAATATAAAATGGAACAATTGAATATTAAAATTATAATTATAAAATAATTGTGACCAACTCTTACACAATGTTGTTTGAGTTTTGAACATTTTTTCAAACTGCCGTGATGGGCTGGTGATGTGACACGTAGTGTGGGTCAGTCTAGTCTGGTTTGTAGTAGCTAGCCAAACCATCCACACTGGCCATCCATCAACAACAGCATCATCTTCATCTTCATCAGGTCTATAGTTGCGGTCTTCCACAGGTTCTGTGTTGGTTTGTGCAACCCTGGACCTGGTCTCCAGCAACTGCAAAACATGACAGTAAATTAACCACTAAAACTCAGAGAGGAGTATAGTAACATTCTGGAGGGAAAAAGCTTAACCGGTTTCTTAACTTACCCGTCTCTTTCTCTGACGGTTCTGTGTGATGTTCTTCATAGTGTTTCTTTTCTGGGCCTTTTCAGACTGAGCCAAAGAATACTTCCTCAGCAAAGTCTCACAAAATAAAATACATCTTGCGACCTGCCAAATAATACATTAATAATATATAGTTAATGCCAATAAAAGTAAGTAAAACAATTCAATTAAAATGTATTTGTATAGTGCTTTTCACAATACATATTCAGGGTTTTTCCTGGGTCAAAAATGGTCTTCGGTGGTGGCTGACAGACATGGTCATCCATACACACACACACACACACACACATGCGCACGGTAAAAAAAAAATACCCTACCCACTTGATCTGCAAGCGCAATACTGACAATAAATTTGAAATAAATTCAAAGAAAGTTTGTAACTTTTGCTTATCTTATTTTGATACCTTGATGTTTGTTTTTGTTCCTCATTTTTACACTATTTACTGAGAATTGTTTTGGTAATCATATCAATATTAAAAAATAGTATTAAAAAAATCAACAAATAGCCTAATTTTCTGCCATATACAATTTTCTACCATATACAATCAGCTAGCTAACAACAAATTTGTTCTGGGTTCACCTCACTCCAGTCTAAACTAAATGATTTTAGGCTATTTCACGAGTTCACACTTACATATAATTCATAGAGTAAATTTAATGCGTATTTGGCGTGCTGTCCGGGGGGAGGGCTTCGAGCTCGGTCTTTGGCCCGAACCCAGAGTACCCCCCGTATGTAAGTGGTTAGAACTAAAAGAGCAGAAACGTGGAGAAGGGGTGGTGGAGGGATGCTGATGAACTGTCAACAAAATGGAGGTGAGACGGCTGCGTATATATACACCTCTTTGTTGATTAGCTGAGTACTCTCCACCTGTGTCAATTATCTGAACATGCTCCTCCACCTGTGTCAATTATCTGAACGTGCTCCTCCCGAACTTTGTTTAATAAAACATCATTTATTTTACTACACATTGTCCACATAAATAAGCTGAAAGACTGTTGATAATTAAAAATAATTCTTACTATCCACTCTTGCTAAATTGGGTAAGCACACTTGTGTTCTCATTTCAGGTGTTGTTCTGAGTAAATGATTAAACTAATTTGTGAGTTCAGTGTTGGACAGATCAGTTCTAACCAGTCGTTAAAATGATTCGGTCGAAGGAGTCATTAGGTGGCGAATCCGACATTAGCAGACGCGTTGTGTGTGAATCCCGTCTTTAGAACATCGCGAAAGATTTGTCAACACACAGAAAACACTTCATAACCGGATCGGATTTGTTTCCTGTTTATTTAAAGTATGCTTTATGTCAGCTGGTCAGAGAATCAGTCAATGTTTTTTGAGCGCATTTCACACCCAGCGGTAATTAAAGGAAGACGTCTGATAGCGCCACGTGCAACATGGATTCGGTCTTCCGACCTTTTGATTTTGATTAACGTAAAATGTGAAACATTAGAAAGCTAAGAACGCTTATTTTGAAGACAGAGAGCGTGCGAGCGGGGTAGGAGCTCACTGGTCGTTCTCTCTGTCACCCAGTTAACTCAAGTGCAGCAGTCATCTGTTCTACATCACTCATAAATCACAATAACTCATCAAATAAGGCTTTGGCAGGACAAAAATTTGTTTTGGCGGCCGGCAAAAAATTTGCAATGTAGGAAAAACCCTGATATTGTTTCAAAGCAACTTCACAGAAAATGCATGCGTCTACATTACAGAAAAAAAACAGAGAACATTAAAATAATGACAACATTTTTAAGATTACCTTTTACACATTCAGGGTCAACATCTGTAAAAGTTCTTCAGGATCATGGATCCAAAACTTCTGGATCATGAGGGGGGAAGAAACATGCACACACACAAATGAATATTAATTTGTTTGATAAAACATTAATATTAATAATCAACTTACGGACATGGACTTGCAAAACATACTCACCAGGCCCATACAAAAACTTTACAGTAACGTTAGATCCAAAATCCTGGTTTGCCTATAATTCTTCAGAGTCCAAGTATGGTGGTTTCCTGTCCTCTCTGCTGAATGAGTGAACATGATCTCAGATTAATCATTCCAAAACTCTGTTACATTTTATGACAAGCTTGATCTTAAAACTAGCTGACAGTAGGGATGGGCATTATGACCATATAATTATACATACATGAGAAATTTTATTTTACAATAACGATATCACAATATATTTATTTTGATGGATATTTTATTAAAATGCTACAGAATAATACTGCTTTAAAAGTCTTCACTGTATGATATTCAATTAATTAATATCACTTGATTCTTAAAGAAGCGGAAGGTCTTCTCTATTCTTTTGTTTTATTAAAATGATGACAAAGCTGCAGCCCCTTTAAGAACTGATGCACAGAATGACACGCATCCGGGATTCCCCACGTTAACTTGAACTGTTTGACTTTACTTAAGACATAACTGACTGTTTAAATCAAGTGAATACCTCACATGACAAGGCGTCTGAGATAATTGTGTGCATTTTACAGAAAGATAATTGATTTCGGGATCGCATGCTGTCTGAGAGAGGCTTATTTTAACACATGCATGTCCCGTTCATTATTCCACATTCATGCATGTTTCCTTGTCAAAATGTCAAAAAGTTTTAGTACAGTCAGTGCTGCGTTATATACGCTATATTCCCATTCCGCAATATAAAAAGGCAATGTTAACGTTTACAGCAAAATCGCTAACAATAGTCAGTATCATCAGATCGCCATAACACCCAGCCCTATCTTAACAATATTACAACACAACAAAACACAGAAACAGAATATGTAAGTTAATCGCGATTGGCATATGACTGTAATGCACTAACGTTATATCTTGATGAGCAGTAGAAAAAATATAAAGGGATTTACGTTACCTTCTGCCGTCTGCTGTCCGCCATTGGAAACTTAGTCTGTTCGTATTCATGTTTTTTCGTTCTCAGTCGACATCCCACAATCAAAATTCGTCCAAAATAAGATTTTAACAGGTTTAAATGGTCCATGCAATGCCATTAAAAGACCGATGAAGCAGTCCTGTTGAAGATTAGAAACCGCGATCGTGTCGCGTCCCCGCGAGCCACGAGCAACTCCAACGGGTCACGGGTGTATAATTCAAACTGAAGGCGCGCACTGTCATTGGCCAGATTTCTGGAAGACGTTCAGATTGACCAATCACGCTCAAAAGAAAACGGAAAGACAGCATAGCCTTGCAACCATAGAAAAAAAAAACTTGTTAGAAAAACTACAGTTAGAAAATGTGTATATTTATTTTTATTTGCTGTTATATTTAATTAATTGGTCAAATGGTGTTTTGTGGTGTGGGCAGAGGCTTGAAAGTTTCAACCTGGAGAGCAGTGCAGATTTGTACTCTTTAAAAACAATTATTGTTTGATATTTAGTTTGCTATATATTTTGTTATATTTGTATCCAGAATTGAATGTAAAACCAGTTTGAATGTAAAAATACACCTTCACTGTAAAACAGAAAATTAAAGTAAAATATCTTAATTTAAATAAGGAAAAATCTGTGTTTTCTCTAAAACGTTTAATGTAAATTTCTGTGAAGTTTTTTAACTTTATTTGACTTAAGATATTTGACTTTCATTTTACGGTTTTTGTTTTGCAGCTGTAGCTGCTGTTTTTTTAGGTTTTTATTTTTACAGTGTAAATATAAAACTAATAAGATTTACTTTAAAATGACAAAGAATAATGTTAAATTGTTCGTATGGACATAAACATAAACCTTTAATATAATGAGCTAAATATTGGATTACAGTTGTTAATTTACAGATATTGTTTGTAATTTTGCATGAATTTGTTATTTATGAAAACAGAAAAATAATACAGTGATGTTCCTGTAGGCCTATAAAAAAATGAGAATTACTGTAATTTGTCATTAATGATATAATCCTTAAAATAACAGTCAAGTTGTTTATTTAGATATTGTTTGTAATTTTACATCGTTTTAAACATAATTCAAAATTACAAGAAAATACTGTAAAAAACTGAAGTTTTTTTCTGTAAAATTAGGATTATTTTTATTGGTAACCTTATTGGTTGCACCTACATCTATTGTGAGTGGTGGATTTCAAACCTCAAAACGCCCCTCTTTTGCAGCGTGTTAAAGTTAAGAATCTTGGAGTGACACTTTTTGTTAACAGTTGCAGAGCTGAAAGATCTGCTTGTGTTTCTGTGTTTCTTGAGCAAGTGAATCCCTGCTCTTTTTTATTCCATATTTTTATTTTGAGCATATCAGTTTTTGGTGTTTTTAAAACAAACTTTTTCATTTTCCACATTTCATCTCCTTTTTATTTAATTCTATTATTGCCTACAATTTGTAAAACTTTGCAAAAATTGTTTGGGGATAGTCTAAAATGTTTGGTTAATTATCCTTTGTTAATTCCATTACATTTCTTTGTTTATTTCATTACATATTCAGATTTTTTTGTGAACGTATATGTTCAGACAGGGTTTTTATTTTGTACTGTTTTTATAAAAAATATTTGATTAAGAGACTCTTTTCATGCAGTGGTTTTAAGGCCCTGACACACCATTCTGATGGTTTGGCTCAGACCCAGGCAACGTGAACCAACCCCACAGTCAGCTTTAGTCATTGCTAGTTCAGTTTAGTGTTTCAGGGCCTTAAGAATTATTTTTTCTGTGCAAAAAGCTTGTTTGCTGTGTCCTACAGTAGACCAGAGATAATTCTCAATCCTGAGGTCCTCCCTGCCCCCCCCTCCCTCTGAGAACAGCCAGCACTAGTGTCAGTCATTAACATATGAAAGGTCTTCTTCACACCTAACAGTCTTCAGTCCAAGCACACCCAGCAGTGTTTCAGCTGTATATGTCCGTGAAATTTCACGGATTCCTGTATACGTCCGCATACGTGAGGTTTCCGGGTTTTTCTGGAAATATACTGTTCCGTGTTACTCTGATCCGCTTTTTCCCACATACATCCGGTAAACATCAAATTACACAGGAGTATACCATGCCCGGATAGTGCCGGATTTCAGTGTTTTCATGCAGTGATTGGCTTCAAGAGAAACTGCCACTTGGTTGATATGCGCCTGCAATAACTCACGTATGCAAGGAGTGCTATAGCGATAAGATCACTTCAGCAGTGTGGTCATTCTTGAAGTGAAACAAGCGAAAACAAGCAAATGCATTGCATGTATGTATGGTGATTTATATTGACAGTTTTTAAATGCTGCCTTGAATTTGTGAATGTGCATACAGAAGGACGTGACCGTCAACGCAGGGTTGCCAGGTTTTCACCACTAGCCCAAAACAAGCACAATCGAGTCTCCCCACTCTATAGCACGTGTGGCAGCCTCCACAGGTCCTAGGTCCTAGTGCCCGCTCCCTAGTATGTTATGTAGTGGGGGCGCTGTTGTTAAAGTATTAAAACGAAATACACAAATAAATAAAGTTTTTTTTTCTGAATAAATAAATGAGTAATGATGTCATAAATCACAAGCATGACACAATCCAAGGAGCTCTAAAATAATTGTAGAATTTTTTATTTGAAGATAAAGACAGCATCAACTGATGTCATGCCACCCCCACTTCATGTGCACAAACGCTAAATCCAAAAATAAAATATTTAGGTTACAACTGCATCTGTCTGGGGTGAAAAATCACTGACTTTATTAGTGTTATTTTACAAGCTTTCATTATACTCTTTTTATAAAAATAACTTTATTAACATGTATTTATCTTTAACAAGTTTGTTTTAGTAAGGAGACCTCAGAAATCTGAAACCAGAATGAAAAAAATAAGTTTTTGTTCATAATGGTGTTGTTTCCAGAGGGAAAAAATAAACGTATGTCGATATCGGCATCGGCCAAAATGAGTTGAAAAATATCGGATATCGGCAAAAATCCAATATCGTGCATCCCTAATATGTTTTATTTACAATATAAACAAATGCAATTTATGTCTTTTAGTTTGTCGAGATTTAAAGCACAGTTTTTGAAGAGTGCGCATGTGCGTACATGCTCTAGTATGTAAGAACGAGCTGATGATTGAATCTGGAAATAAAGCAAAATAACTGAGAAAAATGAGAATTACTCCTCAGATCTCATGTCTGTAATTTATAGCAAAAATCTAGCATTAATTCAATCTTAAAGGGATTCATTAAAATAAATTATTACTCCACCACCTGCGTGACATCATTAACCAACGTGGTTGAACGACAAATTTGTTACAGTACAGTTTCGGGGAACAGTATTGCCTAGCTAGTTGATTTTTTCAACGAGGTATCGTACTAGGGTAGTTATGCAGCAAGTTACATTGTTGAATGGGAAACACACCCCTGTTTAGTTCCTGAAGCCCCTCCTTTAGAAAAGTGCAATGTGCTTTTTGGTTGGTTGGATCAGTTTATTGTGATTGGTCAACTGCTTCAAGTGTGTTTCGGAAATGTCACGCCTCTTACCATAACAGCTAGTTTCAACACACTACTAACGAAACAAAACCAGACTTTGATCCCTTTTTTATTGTGAAAGCCTTGGACTGAAATTATTTAAATATGAAATATTATGACTGAATGATTCTGGAAGAAAACTCAAGACTACAATCTAGGCTTTTCAGGGAGTTTAGAAACAGTGCTTACTAATATAGAGAATAACTCCCTTTGGAGTGGACTTTGTAGCTTTGCCGAAACTTTTTTCATTCTCAAACAGGAACATTATGTAATACAGAAAGTTGAAAATGTAAAAAAAAAAAGCATAATAGGTCCTTTTTAAACTTTGATGTTTTAATTTGAATAATTATGTCTAGAACCTCAAATGAAAATGACATAATTGTGCAATCATAGTGTCTAATCATTCCATCCTCCACAAGAATCACAGTGTACCTTCTCTTTCTTTTTCATTCTTTGTCGCAGTCTAGAGACTTTAGCTCTGCATGATCATACAATGGATCCAAAAAGTTTTTGGGACACATAATCCTTGTCTAAATTTCATTGCATAGATAACAAACTCTCAAACAATTCTGCAAACAAATGATTTTTTTTTCATTTTGCAGCTTCTCTTATCTTTTCTTTTTTTAAATGACTTCAATGTCAAAGGGTGTTGTTTTTAGTGGATGTGTGAACTTTCCCACTGGTGTCCTAGCAGAGTAACCACAGGTGTGAAAAAAAATATTCCAATACCCTTTGTCGTAATTTTGAATAGCATATCTATTGATCCATAATATACGATTTATTATTATTATTTTATTCACTATGTTTATAATGCATTATTATTATTATTATTATTATTATTACCATATTAGATTAAATTACCAACATCTATTTATATGAAACTGGTGGAATTTAGGGGCATGAATCCTTATTGTAATGAACACACAATACAGTAGAATCAATATTCTGGTTTCTGACATGTCATTAACCATGGGCCAATTCCACCGTTAACATGAAATCACACTATATGAATAGGTCCATCTGGTACCATATTTTTTAGGAAGTGTTTGGGGGCATATTACTGGATACCATTGCCAATACATTCTCAGATTCAGTGGTGGCCTGTAGTGCTTTTGGTTGCTACAATCCAAGAAGATATTTCAACCAGAAGATTTTGGTGGAAATATTTTAGTCTAGCATAAATGAGAGGACAACAGCTTGATGGTTTGATCAGGGCTTCATTAATTCTTTATTGGGATTAATCAGTAAAAATGTTACAGGCATATGGCTCCAAGTCATTGTTTGGTTTCAGCATTGCGATGAATTGCATTTGAGCATATCTGGAATGTATTCAGACTTCACTGCTAGAAGGGTTTGTACAAAGGTTGGTGGCCCAGGTGGAGTTGGAAAATTAAAGTGTGTTTAGATAGACAGGCTTTGTTATGAATCTCTGTGACAAATTAGAACCTCATCTGGCTTAGATAAGGACCCTGTCATGTATTGGAACCTCTGCCTTTTTTCTGCCTGATGTTACAATGAAGTGTTGATGAATTCCGTACTTTTCCGTGTCTTGAGTCGTCGTGATAAATATGGCAATTGGGCTGCTTGCAAAGTGTGAAATAGATGGGGGGACTCAATTTAGTCACATGGACCGTATCATTGCAGCATCGGGAAGTTGCACACTCACCTTAAAAGACTCGCTTTGAGTCAAATGAACTCTTTCTGCTTAAATCTGTACATTATGTTTCAAATTACGCAGTTGTTGTTTATAGTATACTGATGAGGTAAAACATTATGACCAGTCATGGGTGAAGCGAATATCAATGATCATCTCCTAACAAGGCCACATATGAAGGTCTGGGTAATTTACATGGTAAGCAAACAATCAGTACTTGTAATCAACCTGTTGGATGCAGGATAAATGGGCAGGAATAAAGATATTATCAAAGTTGACAAGTTGTTATGGCATGGCGACAGGGCAAGGCTTGTGGGTTGCTCCTGGTCAGCAGTGGTGAGAATTTACCAACAGTGGTCCATGGAGGGACAAACCACAAACCGGTGACAGGATGTTGGACGCCCAAGGCTCATCAATGCACAAGGATGATGAAGGCTGTCCTGTCTGGTTCAAACCAACAGGTCTACTGAGGCACAAGTCACACAAAATTGTAATCCTGGTTATGGGAGCAATGTGTCACAACTGCTGTGTAGCCACAGATTAATAGAGTGTCTATGATGACCCCTGTTCACTGTCAAAAGTGCCTAAAATGGGCATGCGAGCATCAAATTTATCTTGGAAAAATAAAAGAAGGTTGCCTGGTCTGATGAGTCCCATTTTCTTTTATGACACATACAGCTCTGGAAAAAATGAAGAGACCACTTAACATTGAGAAATCAATGTTAAGTGGTCTCTTAATATTTTTCTGAGCTGTAGATGTAGCTGTAGTTTTCAGAGCCGTTTACCTGAAGAATGTATGCACTGCGGGACAATGACAAGCCGGTGGAGGGAGTGTGATGCTCGGGGCAATGTTCTGCTGGGAAACCCTGGGTCCGGCTAGCCTAGAAATCTAGACTCACCCTAGCGGCAGCAAATCTAATTTGCAGCCAGGGCGTCTAGCAACTCTCCGTTGGCTTGCGAGCTGGAAAAACTAAACTCTAGTCAGGCCATCGTGTATAGAGTCGGTGGGCAGGCTTAACATAATGACGGCAGAGTTCCATTCCGCGTGATCCTTGTAAACAAAGAAGCTGGCGAACAGCGGTCTTTTCAATCGGCTTTGGCCGTAACTCTGGAAGACTTTGAGTTAAAGGGTTAGTTCACCCAAAAATGAAAATTCTGTCATTAATTACTAACCCTCATGTCGTTCGACCACGCGTAAGACCTCCGTTCATCTTCGGAACACAAATGAAGATATTTTTGTAGAAAGCTGATGGCTGAGAAAGGCTTCAGATAGGCCTCCATTGGCATTCAGTACATTTACACTCCCAAGACCCATAAAAGGCACTTAAAACGTTGTTACAAAGTCCATCTCACCACAGGGACTCTACAATAATTTTACGATGCGACAACAATAGTTTTTGTGCGCAAAAAAAATCTAAATAACACCTTTATCCAACTTGTTCTTGTCTTCCGTGTCTGCCTCCACGACGCATGCGCGAGAATATGACTTAGCGCCGGGGTTCGGGAATCCATGAAATGCACACTCTAACCCCATTTTGAGAACTACGCCGAGACCTAAAGCACGATCAATGTAGAATTCAACAGCTTAGATACGCGCGTCTTCCTCTGCTCGTAAACAAATCTCTTCTGGGTCATGTGTCCGAACGCCGGATCTGCGTCATATTCTCGCGCATGCATCGTGGAGGCACACACAGAAGACAAGAACAAGTTGGATAAAGGTGTTATTTTGATTTTTTTTTGCGCACAAAAACTATTGTCATTGCATCGTAAAATTATTGCAAAGTCACTTTGGTGAGACGGACTTTGTAACGACGTTTTAAGTGCCTTTTATGGGTCTTGTGAGTGTAAATGTACTGAATGCCAATGGAGGCCTATCTGAAGCCTTTCTCAGCCATCAGCTTTCAACAAAAATATCTTCATATGTGTTCCGAATATGAATGGAGGTCTTACGGGTGTCGAACGACATGAGGGTGAGTAATTAATGACAGAATTTTCATTTTTGGGTGAACTAACCCTTTAAGCTTTTCTTTGAGAAAAGAACAAATAACGGCACTGAAGTCATTCTTAAGAAAGGACGATGTGTTCAGAGTTTTGCCGACCGGATACGGCGAAAGTTAGCTCTGCTTCACCTTCTTCATTGCTCTGGTTGGTTGTAGCGCTATCCTATTGCGTGCAGAAGGAATTTGAAATTTGAAATAAACAACTGTTTATCCCGCCCCTCGAATTGAGCCCTGCCAATGCTGAGTTCCCAGACCCAACATCTTGATGTGGGTCTGGCTTGTCAGGCTAGGGTCCGGCCTTACATATGGATGTAAATTTGACATGTGCCACCTTCATGACAATGGTGTTCCTTTGTGTAAGTGGCCTCTATAAGCAGGATAATTCACACTGCACACATTGTTTAGGAATGGTTTGTGGATCATGATGAAGAGTTCAAGGTGTTGCCTTGCTTTCTAAATTACCCAGATTTCAATGTAATTGAGCATTTGTGGGATGTGCTGGACCAGTTTAATCCACGGTGACTCCACCTTGCAACCTACAGGACTTGAAGGATCTGCGGATGCCAGATACCAGGAGACCTTCAGGGGTCTTGCATAGAGTCCATGCCTCGGTGGGTCGGCACTGTTTTGGCAACAGCATATTAGGCATAATAGGTCATAATGTTTTGGCTCATCCATGTATGTTCATATGACCTGCTTTTGCAAGAATGTCTGATTGGATATCAGTTTTTAAAGCATCAAAATATTTCTGTCCTGCACAACATTTCTATTAAAACAAAATGTAATGCCCCCCTTCACAGGAGTGACACTGTTAGCAAAACTCCCCCATTCTGCTTCTATCAAATCTACCTTGTTCTCTCATTTTGTCTGAGGTTTCTCTGTTCGTCAGTTCCCCCATTTTTCCTCCACATCCTGCGGTGCAGCAGAATCCCCGCCTTTGTTACAGACTTGATGCCAAGGGATGTTGGCGCTGATGGCTCGGTAAGAGGGGATGAAGAGGAGGGCCATTGATGTTCAATGAGGCTGAACAGTCTCAGACCAGCTTAGATAAAGCACTCACAGGGGGAAACAATTGGCCATGATGAGGCGGTGTACCTGCGGAGAGCATTATCTGTGTGTGTGAGGAGCGGAAAAAGAAAAACCTGTCTAGCAAGGAGTTATTGCAGTGACGTTCTGTCACATTCAAGGCTGAGAGTCGATTTTGTCACTATTGTCGCTATTTGCTGCATTTATAAAGGAGGAACAAAGTCTTTTTTGCTCAATGAATTTGGGCCGTCAAAAGATTACAACATTACAATGGATTAAAACTATCAGGATTTTAGCTTTTTTTTCCTGATTATTTTGCAAGTCATCTCACATTCTCTCATTCCTTTTTAATGCATTCAGTCCTCTTTTCATGAAATAAATCAACTTAATAAGTACCAGAGATTTTACTACTAGCCTACAGCAGTCCATGGGAGGTTTTTGCATTAACAGTGTTTTTGCTCCTAGGTGATATTTCATATTTGTTGTTGAGGATTAAATTCTTCCATGCAAAGACTGCAGATGAATATACATTTGTTAAAAGTAAAACAACAGTCAGTACATGTAAAGTGAGACACTTTCTGATAGATTTGTCACTGGCTTAGTTTTTAAAACATTCAAATGGACACATCAGTGTAATTGCACAGCATACTAATTTCGGTTGAAGTTAATGCAGATTTATAGTAATGGACGCATATACGCGTAATGATGGGTGTTTAAGCTTAAGTGTCCCACTATACCTTTGTTCACCTATTATTAGTGCCACTTGTTTTATAATCGTGGCTAATCCAGTGACCCGAGAGCACTGCAATCAAGGTAACCATTAGACATAATCTAACACTGTCATTCATTTCCCCTCTGTTCTATTTTTCACCATTTGTGATGGTCCATACCCTGTATCATATGACCTTGTAGTATCACCTGTGTCTGAAGATTTTGCTCAGCGCTTCTGTCTGCCTAATTCAATTATTCTGAACCCAGCTCCCCTTACCTTGATCAATTTCACCGAACAGCAGATACTGGCCGGCTGCCATCTCTCTCCCATTTTCCAAGCTGGCCTGACTCTTCATGTCCTTCCTTTGCTTTCTCTCTACACCATTCAGTTCTCTTGATGTTCTTAATGGAGAGAACAGACCATTTATAAGTTTAACAAGAACCGTCGAAGAGTTGCTGTGTGCATAGAATCCATTTCCTCTCAGCTATTTTCACAACAAACTTGTTGGGTGAAACAAATGTCAAACTAAAACTAAGATTAAAACAGATTTTATAAGATGCTCTGATTAACTAAGCAACTGCTATGGCATAGCCTAAAAGATTATGAAATTGTCAATAGATGTTTCAAAAAACGCTTGCAAAGTTTCAGACACCATTATAGTCAAGTGAAATTGGACAATGGATTTGTTTCAGTAGGCATGAATATTATTCTTATCATGAGTGAAATATCGTCATGGTCATCTCTTCTCAGTGAATCTGTCATCATCTCAGTGAATAATGAACTAAACAAACACAAGTAGACCAAACAGAAATAGACAAAAGTTAGACAGTGGATCTCAAGTGTTCCATAGTTTTTTGTACATTATTTTTTAGATATTTTGTTGCTAGCTTAACAAAGACATGTTATGGGCATTCAGTTGATCTCTTAGATCAGGGATGTCAAACACATGATGCGTGTAGGAGTCAAACGGGGGGGAACAATTATGCTAAAACATTCCCATTCACTCGTTTCCACAATAGCATTCATTCTTGTAAATTAGATTTAGTAAATTCCATGCACTCATTTTTATTTTACACAAAGTTCTGAGGCTTACAACAGTCTTCTTTAAGACTAGTAATAAATTGTTGAAGACAGTTGTAGTCATAAAAACATAGATCATAGTATAATTTGAATCTGATAAGTAAGACTTGGCTAAATGCTAGTTGGTTAAACTATCTTTAAGACACAGACAGCCTTAACATATTGGCTGTGTTTATGCAACTTGCTCCTGGACTTTATACACCAAATGTTATAGTGTATATATAATATAAAAATATAAATACAATTTAAATATAAAAATCAACCTGCTTAACAATAAGGCACAATATGTTATTTTTTTATTCAAATATCCAAAAAACACTAGAACAATGTTATTAATTTTGTTGACTTTTGTACTTACATTATCCCAAATGTTTCCAAGAAGGTTTAAATCCAGAGAAATAAGCGATTTTAACCAGGACACGGACTGTGTCCAGGAGTCATCTATCAATGACTTCATACCCGCGTTACCCTTGATTTCCGCCAAAGACGCTTTAACATATTATATGTTTTATTAGACAAGGGAACAACTGTTTGGAGACATTTATAGACAGAAAACAAATAGTTATACATTAATACAGCATTTTCTCCATCATACAATATACATACAATATCGATATACAATAAAATTAATTGCATGCCATTTAGCAACACAAGCCATCCAGTATTTATTAGTATGATATTCTAATATCGATCTAGCTTACTCAGTGTGCAACAAGTGTCTCATAGCAGCTGTGGAGCGAACGCACCACAGTAACGTTATAGCATAATTTTCAACACACTCAAATGTATCTAATAATTATGATAAAACAGCACTGCTTTACCCCACATACACTTGACCGGAAGAAGCAGAAGACTGGCATGTTGGGGTAAAACGACAGACTGTGGTAAAAGTTCCGCTGCTGTCGAGCCATGTGTCACGCTCGTCTCTCTTTAGCAACCGCTTCAGCAGCCTCGTTTAGCTCCCACAGCACTTTGCTCTGCTCTGCTTCATACTACAGTAACGTTAATAATCTCAATCTCATCCATGAACATGATTTTTGCCCGCGTCCCATCCTGATTCTTTTCCACCTGCTCTGAGGTGAAGACTATAACTCCCAAGATTCTGCGCTCAATCTTGGCGTCATCAAGTTACGCCTTTGTTTTGAATAGGCGACCTCTAGCGGTGGAAAACTACATAGGGTTCCTTTAAGTCCAATCTGGATAACATAATCAAAGATTCGGAAATGTACAAAAATGTCCAATCCTTAAAAAGTTTGACACCCCTGTCTGCCAAAATTGTACCTAGTAGTTCACCCAAAAATGATTTTACGTAGCAGTGTAGCTCATGGCACTGCAGTTTGAGTCTGATTTTTTCCTAATTTTACTTCCCATGTTGCCATTGGTAACACCAAATGGCCATATTGATAGTATCATTAATTGTGCTAATCACTCATGAGCTCCAGGCTTCAGGGAGTCCTCTTTGTTTGAGAGACATCCACAGAGCCAAATGGAAACGGATCCCAGTCGTGGGATTTCAAAAGCAGTTTCAAAACAATGAGATACAAATTTTAGCCCCCGAACTGCACTTCATCACACAGCTGTAATTGTAGTGTCAAAAGAAAGAGTTTGAGGCTTATGCCACATATGTTGGAGATACTGGGAACTGGGAGAGCCACAATGCAAATGTGAGATTTGAAATTTTGCTAGATTTTTCTGGTGCTCAGTTGACTGCATTTAATCTTCAAAGAGACAAGGAGGTTAAAACACAATAAAAGGAGACTAATGCGTTCTTATCACCGTTAATAATGAGTTTCAGTGTCTTAACATGGTGATATGACCGTTAATGGATCTAGACCCTCCATAACTCCAAGGACTGAAATGAGCTAATTCAACACTGAAAGAAATAACTACATTCTCTACAGAGGCATATTTCTCTTCAGTAATGGCATCAGCACAAATGTGATTGGGAACCGTAACACAAAATGGAGAACAAATAAGGTAGTTAAACATAATTGTGTTTTCGAAGAGCCCCATTGTTATTGATATTGATTGTTTAGCTGGTCTCATGAATATCTGGTATTTTCTTTTGAGTTTAACTTTGGTTATGGTTTAACACCCTTTAAGGTAGAAAATGTTTTGTATAAAAAAACCTTGGGCTATAGACCTTAGAGCTCAAGTGTGCTATGATAATGTACAATTACATTTTCTAAATGATGAACACAATTGCATGAGTATAACCAATATTGAAAAGATTTCTTATTCTGAGAATATTGAAGCTGTGAACTTCTAACACAGCATCTTAAATGCAAACTATAGTGTAATTTGCCCACCGGTAGCCATGACTACACTATGTCCAACCTTCATGGGGTCCTAAAACCAATTTCACACAGTGAATTGCATTTTTATTGACTTTTACATTTTCTGCAACTGGCATGAGAAGCAAAATGTTCCTAATTCAGGGGTTAAAGGTTTAAGTTGGATCTGCCGTTAATGTCGAAATGTGTTTGAGGGCCAAAGCAGGACACAAAAGTGAGCTATCAGCATCTGTACCAAATGACAGGTGTCAACTTGGTTAACAGTTTTTGGGGACAGCTCTCATGGAGACAGTGTTCTTGTTGACACACTGATGGGAGATAATGGCAGGAGATAATGAGGGGAGACATGTTTCAAGTGCACTGCTGCTATTAATATTTGAGCTTTTATGGAAACTATCCCTCAGACCTCTGCTGTGATCAACAGTGGCGAGGCTAAATGGACAGAAAACGACGAAAAAACATTTGAAAAGGTTTTTTTTTTTTTTTGCATTTGACACTGAATATTAATGTTTTTTCACTTAGTATAAATATAATATCTACCAATATGTGTGTGATAATTTAGATATTAAATAAAATTTAAATGAAATCATTGACATTCAAATTATCATTGGACTAAGCAAATTGTTAAAATATTGTCTGAAAATAGTCGCGTTTTATTAAGCTTTAAAGGTGCACTGTATACATTTTAGCAGTATCTAGCAGCGACGTTGTGAATTGCAACCATCCACCGCTCACCCCTCCCTTTCAACGCACACAGAGAAGCTACGGTGGCCGACACAGGACAAAGATTTTGTCGTCCGAGACAGCAGAGAGTGACTAGCCCTCTGTACAACAGTATGTCCGTTTAGGGCTACTGTAGAAACATGGCTGTGCAAAATGGTGACTTCACTGTAAGGGGACCCGTAGTGTATGATAGAAATGGCTCATTCTAAGGTAATAAAAACATTTATTATGTAAGGTCTTTATACACCACTGTTATATTTAAATGTTATATTTATTTTCTGTCAATAGATCCTCATAAATACTACACACTGCAACTTTAAATATTACTATTTCACAATACATGCAGATTTTTTTTACTATAGTTTACTATAGTTCTGCACAACAAATCACAGTTAATTTTAGGATTTCTATTAAAGTTAGGTTCTTTTTTTAAAGTATGAAGTGTTCATACTAACTTTTATATTTGATATATAAAATGTTTTTTTTCTTTTGTTTAATATTTTGTGAAAATACAAGCATTAATAATAATAATACTAAAATAATATGTTTATAGAAATACTCTAGTGGAGCATGTACATTTTTAGTGACCTAAAATGCAGTAAGTAAATTAACTTAATTTGGCAAATTCACCTGTTTTGCAATTGTTGCAAATTAAAATATTCTATTTTTTTGCAATGTGATTTTCATGCGAATGAAGCATTTTAAAAGTAATTGTTTCCGCTAGCTAGATTATCATGTTGGGTAGTCATGAATAACTGGGCATTAAAAGCCAGGATATACGTAGAGCGAAATCAAAGAACAATCTTGTGTGATGACATTTCGAACAAAAGCAGGCCAAAATTAAATTTGTTTGGTGTTTGTTTCAGGAGTTTGAATTGAAACAGCTTGCCTAAGTGAACTTTCGTGGCTCGTGGCTATTCCTTAAAGGGGTCATGAGAAATCAAATTTTCCTTCAGCTTTTGACATATAAGAGGTCATCATACTATAAGAATATCCTGTAAGTTTCAGAATGGAAAACTTCCTTGTTAGTCCAAAAACTTTAAACCAAAAACCTTGTTAGTCATGTTTTTACCCTTCTACGGTTTTTAACAGTAGCAAACCCTCAAGAGTGCTCAGGTGTTAATATTCAAAGTCTAACAGTACTACAGTTCAGACTGGGATATGTACTTTTTTTAAAATAGTCTCTTATGCTGAATATGCTCACTTTTCCCCAGGATTCTTTGATGAATAGGTTCAAAAGAACAGCATTTATCTGAAATAGAAAGCTTTCAAAGAATCCTGGAAAAATGTTTGCACAGCTGTTTTCAACATTGATAATAATCGTAAATGTTTGTTGATCATCAAATCCTCATATGAGAATGATTTATGAAGGATCATGTGACACTGAAGACTGGAGTAATGATGATAAATTCAGCTTTGATCACAGGAATAAATGACACTTTACTATATATTCACATAGAAAACAGCTGATTTACACTGGAGTAATATTTCACTATATAACTGTTTTTACTGTATTTTTTATCAAATAAAGGCAGCATTGGTGATCATAAGAGACTTCTTTTAAAAACAAGAAATGTAGATTTTTTTCAAACATTAAACAGAGCTTTTATTTTGGCGGAGATACGCAGGAAGACCTTTGTGCTTCTTTTTGTTAACAACAACAGATTTATAAATTATTCTCATTATGAATTTGGGAAGATGTTTGTTTTGCCGCATGTTGCGTTCCTAAATGTTAATTATAAGCGACTCAAACATATCGCCACCTTATAAGATTCTATCTGCATTCTGACTGGTTTTGAGATATTGAGCTTTAAAGTGTTTTGCATTCCATTTGACTGTGTAGAAAGAACCTTTTAATATTCTAAATGAAAAGTTCCAAAATGTAAACAACTAAAAAAAAAAAAAAACATAATGTAAAGAAGTTGTCACAGAATAAGACACATATCAAGTTGTCACTGTGGATTCTTTGGAAAATCAGTCGCAATTCCGACGCAGGCTTTGCAAACAGACTTTTACGATATAGACTCAACAGTAAGGCCACAACAACATGCAAGTAACTGTGTTAATTCTAATGCCTGATCTGTGACCAGTGATTTCTGATATGTAATGATTCATGTACAGTCAGGTGTTCTTTGTCTCTGTGTCAGTAAATCAAACTAGTGACTAAACGGTCAACTTTACATTGTGTCTCTTAGTAGGGTGAAAATAATCTGTTATTTAACTGTGATTAAATTATATATAGAAAGCGATCAAAGAACACTCCGTTTGCAATAACTGGAGCTGTCAATCAAACATTGTGAGTTTATCAGTGACTTAGTTCTGGACTCTCACCAAACTCCCATAAATCAACTAATTTCTTATTTACATTGTGTTTGCACTGTTAGTTATGATGAAAGCATGCATTAGTGTGCAGAAATCGAGTTGACATGACGAGATCACTGCATTCATGTGCTCAACATGTCTGTGATCGGCTCCTCACTGCAACCTTTCATGCCACAATCGAAATATAATGCTATAGAGAGATAATGCTATAATCAACACTTTTCGCGATTACTTAACCTTGAGAACTGTAATAGTATAACGTGTTAAAAACTATTGTCGTCGCTTCATAAAGTTATTGTAGAACCTGCACTGTAGTGAGATGGACTTTGTAACGACGTCTTTAGTACCTTTTATGGGTCTTGAGAGTGAACCGTGCATTGTGCCAATGGAGGCCTTTCTGAGTGATCGGATTTCTACTAAAATATCTTAATTTGTGTTCCGAAGATGAACGGCGGTCTTACGGGTGTCCAACGACATGAGGGGAAGTCATTAATGACAGAATTTTCATTTTTGGGTTAACTAACCCTTTAAGAGATTGCACTTTGTGCATTGGAAGCACTCAAATGTCTGTTTTGTATAGCTACCTCTGTAAAACAGGAAGTTATTTATTCATTTTTTCAGATTTTTTCAGATTCCTTTTGTAAAGCTAAAGAACTTGACTAAATTTTTGTAACTCAATTTGACTCAATGTTTTGTAAATTTGAGCCATGTGTTTATTAAGGTCTTCAATAAAACAAGATGAGAGCTTAAATATTCCCAGCACTTTCTGTGATGTAGTGCTTTTTTTCTCTTTTTCATCAAACCGCAGTTTTTGCAAGTTCCCGCAATTTTATCGCATAAAATTGCATAAATATCCCCCATTTTCCATCGCATTTTTTAAGAAAACGTGCCGCATAATCAAGGATTTTTGCCTGCTACAATCACAAAAAAAAGCCCCATTTTTCTGGAAGGACTGTCATTAGGGCAGATTGTTAGACATGAGTAAATTATTGTCTATTCAAAACAATTTATATAAAAATAATTTTGTTTGACCATGAGAAAAACATACAAAACAAAATGTAAGCATTTTCTTATTCATATGTTAATGTTGCCACTCTATTAATTTTGTGTTGTTTAATTTATTATTATTGTTCTAATAAACACAGCAGTTTGTTTTCTTCATTTTACAGCGACTCTACCATTGTACGGTGATGTGTATAAAAGCACTCATCGCCTTCTCACAGACACACTAACCAAAAGCCTGCAATCATAGTTTTTTCAAGCCATTCATGTGGATTCCTTAAAATCATAATTAGATGACATGCCATTGAATAATTAAAGTGTGTAATTATGTTTATTATTATTTAAATTATGGCTAAAAAGCTTATTCTTCTTCATCAGCACAACAGTTAGAATTGTTAATACCTAAGAGAACATTATTTGCACATCACTGGACTGTCACGCTTCATTTAACAGAAGGAAAGCCAATGTGTCAAGTGAATAGCCAAAGTTTTAACAAACGAAGCCATGCACGGGTGATAAAAAAAGATCAAAACAAGAGAAACAAAATACTTTAGTATGATGTGCCAGTGGCTAATAAGCTAAATGAATCCATGGTATGTGAGTATGAAACCATTGGGACAAATAAAATTCAAACTAAACATTATTGACTGCACCTTTAAAAATAACAATAGACAAGTTTGAAATAGTCATTATCTTTATCCTTATGTTAATGAAGCAAAAGGCACTTGGTCAGCAGGCCGATATGTTGATATGGCTTCAGATAACTGGTTTAATTACTCAGTCAATTAGTGAAGTGAAGCAGGTCTTTGGTGCAGTAGTAACACAAGACATTAGTTTCAGTAAACTAATTACCTGCTGTATGCTCAACACGGCGGGGAAAACAAGCTATAACGAATCCATCAGTGGATATTACCGAACTTGATGGGGGGAGGCCAGAACAAACGCTGAGCTTTTCCTATAAAATCAATTGTATTGATGGAAATTTCTCAATACTATGACTTCCTGCTTATTTTACACATTGTTTGCTCTTATAGTTATTACTCTCTCATTCTTTCTTTTATCCTATTAAATGGATAACCATAAACAGGCCACCTGATAAGGGCTAAAAAGCAACATAAACCCATCTAAAAGTGATGTGCCTCTTAAACAGAATTAGATAGCAAATTTCTTATAATGCTATTACCGTGTCTTGCAATAAAAAGTGGCATCAGTGCAATTTGTACTCATCAGTTTTATGTTTTGTTTATATATTCGTTTCTTTTTACCCCTTAACTCGCACCCCCCTTTTTGAGAGTAGACGTGAAAATGCACTATCCAAAATTAAATGGCTGTAATTCAAGAATGCTTTGGAATATAGACCTAGTTTGGACTTGTTTTCAAGAAGACACGCAGCAGATTATTACTGAAGTGAAAGCAATTCAAAAGATACAATTATGAAAAAGTTATGGAAGTAAAACATTTTTTTTACTGTAAATTAAAAATACTATACTAAATATTTTTTATTTTATATAAAATATACATTTTTACAAAAAAAAATTACTATAAAATCAAAGCCATATGTCTTAACAAGTTGTGTTCCAAATTTGAAGTTGATTCACAAAAATGTAAGTTCCCATGAGATTTAGTTTAGTCGCTATACCAAAAATAGCCACCGGGTGTGATCCACATTCCATTAGTCCAAATATCACATCTATCACAAAACAGTCACAAAATATGGAACCTTGAGACTCAGACCTTTCTGACAATATGTGTTTTGTCAAGATTAGAAAAGATTTTGATTATAAAGTAGTTACAAAATAATTTGTAATATTAAACATGACACCACCCACTAGGGGAGGAGCCCGCTAAAAGAATTTAGAATAACATTTCCATGGTAATGCAACATCCGATTTCAAAACGGTTTTCACAGGATGAATTTTGAATTCGTAAGCTTTCGAATGACACCTTTATGATAATTTTATGATAATTTTTATGATAATTAATAAAATAAATGATAGAAAAAAAGGAATCAAAAAAAGAGCACCAATCGTCCCGCCAGAGGGACAGTGACAGGTAAGGGGTTCAAAAGGCATTATGTGCTTTGACATCCAAGGTTTACTTGTTTGTTGGCTTTGCTGTTTCTTCATTCTATAGTCTGTCAACATGCAATTATACAGTAGTGCATATGGATAAGTTATAGATTATACCCCGTCATCTGACACAATGACCATTGACCATTGTTTAAGAATTAAATTCTCTTATGCTCACCAAAGCTGCGTTTATTTGATCAAAATACAGTAAAACAGTAATATTGTGAAGTATTATTACAATTTAAAGGGTACATCTGCCAGTCTCATGTTAATCTTGAGTACCTATAGAGTAGTATTGCATCCTTCATATCTCCAAAGAGTCTTTAGTTTTATCATTTATAAAAGACAGACCGATTTTTTCCAAAAACAGCCGAACTTGTGTAGGTTATGCAGTGGGCGGAGCTAAAGAGACACGAACACACACACACACACACACACACACACACACACACACACACACACACACACACACACACACACACACACACACACACACACACACACACACACACACACACACACACACACACACACACACACTTGTGAAATGTGAGGACATTCCATAGGCGTAATGGTTTTTATACCGTACAAACTGTATTTATCCCCTTACACTGCCCCTGTCCCTAAACCTAACCCTCACAGGAGACTGTGCAGTTCACTTTCTGTGAAAAAAAAAACTCATTCTGTGTGATTTATAAGCATTTTGAAAAGTGAGGACATGGGGAACGTCCTCATATTTCACCCTCTTTTTGTAATACCTATGTCATACCCATGTCATTATACACATTTGTGTCCTGATATTTCACGAAAACATGCCCACACACACACACACACACACACACACACACACACACACACACACACACACACACACACACACACACACACACACACACACACACACACACACACACACACACACACACACACACACACACACACACACACACACATGTTTGTTTTTGTGAAATGTGAGGACATTCCATAGGCGTAATGGTTTTTATACCGTACAAACCATATTTTCTATCCCCTTACACTGCCCCTGCCCCTAAACCTACCCATCACAGGAGACTGTGCAGTTCACTTTCTGTGAAAAAAAAAACTTGTTCTGTGTGATTTATAAGCATTTTGAAAAGTGAGGACATGGGAAATGTCCTCATATTTCACCTTCTTTTTGTAATACCTATTTCATTTCATTATACACATTTGTGTCCTGATATTTCACAAAAACATGCCCACACACACACACACACATACACACAAAATACATCATGGCATCATCTCTGGATAACTTTCGATTCACTATATTATGTTCAGGTTGTTTACATTATATGCACTTTTGTCACACACACGCTGATTGTCAACAAAACACAGACATTTGATCCAGTTTCACTCACCGCCTGCCGTTTCGACTCGTGACAGGGAACAAACAAACACACTTGCAGAACTCAGTTGCTGCTCCGGAAAAACAAACTGCATCCACTGTTTCCTTAGCACTGGGTTATTTGGGAAGCTGAACAAGGTTATCTTTCCCTCACAACCAAAAAAACACTTCTTTAGTGACATTGTTGATTTCATGGTCTAAAAACAAAATGACAGCACTGCCGACGGCTGCCGTAACCCGAAACAAAGCTTGTTGATGATGCTCTTGCTCTCACTCTGGTTGATGTGCACACGTCTACTCATCCGGTAGAGGTGTCCGTAAGCAATTACAGCCTTTATGCTGTCATACAGGGCCATACTTGGAAAAAAAGACGTTCCAAAGCTTATTTGAATCCTGAAGGAGTGTATTTGGCACAGAAATACTCCGTCATACATCCAACTCGGTTTTTGAAATTTTGGCCATGTTTACCATGAGAATCCAACTATGTAACAGTGTAAATAAGTCAGAATGCATTAGCATCAGTGCCACCGCTCCCACCATGCGCTGCGCGTAGGGCACCAAGTGCTCAGGGGGGCACCACAAGAAAATGCTCTCTCTACCCCATCCACCCCCCAACCCCCCACCCCCGCACAGCTATACAAAATTCTCTAAATGCCGCCACTGCGGGCATCATAAAGTGATCGCGCTTAGGGCATCAGATCTGCCAGAAGCGGGACTGAATAGCTTTAACCCCACACCCCACCACCCTTTTAAATAACTGTTTTCTATTTGAATATATTTTAAATTGTAATTCAGTTCTGTGATGGGAACTCTGAATTTTCAGCATCATTACCCCAGTCTTCAGTGCTACATGATACTTCAGAAATCATTCTGATATGCCGATTTGCTGCTCAAGAAACATTTCTTATTATTATTATCAGTTTTGAAAACAGCTGTGCTGTTGGTAGTTTCATTGGTGATTCATTGGTAGGTGTATAGAAATGTTTGAAATGTTAGTAGAAGTGTTTGAATGCACCATGAACTGCTGTGTGGGGAATATTACTTCCACAAAGAAGGCCTGATGTTTTCCCTCCCGTCTCTCTTTTTCTTCTGAATTCAGAAATGAAGTATGTCATAGAAATGTTACCTCAGTGTGACTGGAACAGAAATTCCCCGAATCTCATGATTGGTCACGATATAGCCGTCAAGTGTCACTTTGTTCAAATTTGCATAGAACGTCTTGTTGCAATGTGCTTTCTAGTTTCCACAAAAGAAAACTTAAATGAATTTCATTGTGACACAGTGGTGTCTCGATAACAAGAAATTGGGAATTCATGCCTTGTTTTTTCAAACAACTTACATTGAACAGAAATAAGGCGATTGTATTTCATGCCATGCTAATGTAAAAGTTCAGCTTGTATGTTTGTTCACTTTAAATGGCATTTTATGTTTGCAGAATGCTGAACTTATGTTTAAACAGCCTGGTAATTTATAGAACCAACATGCATGCATGCAAACAAAACTCATGACCATCATAAAAATTTTGGCCCATACCTATTTTTCATTGTTCCTTGGTACAGGCTCACTTAACTGGAGTCCAGAATAAAGCATCTGCAATTAATAAAGAAATTGCTTATCAAAGCTTGTGTGCTGCTGCAAGACTTTAAACTATTCTCTAAAATATAAACTCGTACAGTTTTTTCCAACTGCTTACACACGTTTTCAAAACTGTCTCCTTTTTTTCCAAAACTCTACACAACATTCCGAAAACTGCACACACAAACTGCAAAATGCCTCAAAAAAAAAAAACCACTGCATTCAAAATGCCATAAACACATGAATGAAGCATTTGCATCAAATGGCAAACACTTCTTTAATAATAGTACATTTTTGGATATACCTTGTAAACACTGTTGTTCTCTGCTTTTTGGTCTTTGGGGTTGGTTGGGGTTCGGTTGATTGCATGATCAACATGTGTTGCGCTATCAGAGATGGCTTGCCTTCCTTCTCTTCTTTGCCCTCCTCTTCCTCCAACTCCTCCTCTTGCAACTCTTCGTCTTTGAATTTGTCCTCATTGTTGTCCCCAGCCTCTCCCTCCTACTCCTCTTGCTCTCTCTGTCCATTGTTAGCATCCATTGTTTAAAACAGTTAATCTGACCGTTGAGCAGTAAAGCAGTGATTGGTTAGTGATCAGTTAAGCAATTAGTGTTTGCACATGTGAGGAGTGTGTGCGTGACCTGGTCCGATTTTGTAAATCCGCACCCGCCTGTACCCGCAGTGCTTAAAACCGCATCCGACCCGTTTTCCGACAGCAGCACTAATTAAAATCAGCACCCAACCCGCTTACAATAGAACCGACACGCACCCGAAATGAAATCAGTTTAGCATATCACATTATAGACAAACTTACAAAAATGTTTATTGCCAGCATACAGAAGTTATTACACTAACAGCGTTTTGAAAAAGTGTTTAATGCAATTAAAAACTGAGTCAAAGGCTGAGAAATAGCTTATGGTTTTGGAGATTTGGTGTGTAGTTTTGCACTTTGCACTTTGAGGGAGGGGTTTACAAAAATCGTGTGACATGAACAGATTTTGTGTGTAAGCAGTTGGAAAAAAACTGCAATTAATGCCCCTTTCTTTTTTCTTTTCCTTTCTTTTCTTTCAAATCAAATAATTAAATTAATTGCACTATTTTGCATTTGAAGTAAAGGCAATGTAGATTAGTCTGACTTGACCGGCAGAACAGCAAACACATACAAATCAGTTAGAACAAGGGCCACTCGTCCCTTAATTAAATATTCATTGGCCGGGGTGCTGAAAAATAAAATTACACGTGTCACGAACACAAAAAATAAGGGCATTCCAATTTTAGGAGAGCAGAAAAGTTGATGATAAAAGAAATGTGTTTTAGACTGATAAGCTTCCGTTTGACACTGGCCCTCCTGCCATTTATTGTTTTGGCTGTGCAAGGGTGAGAATTAAAAACAGAAAAGAAAGAAATTATTATGGCCAAAAGAAGGAAAAGAAAAGAAGTCGAACCTGAAACAACAGCATCTCAGCTGGGGTGAAAAACTTCCCTGTGCCTGTTGACCCGTCGTTATCAGGACTCAGTGGAATCAAAGAACCAATTAAAAAGGATTTAGAGTGTGCTTCATTTTCCACTTATGTTAGTGAACAGCATAAAAAAATTGTATGCGTCCTACTGAAGCAGACGGGGAGACCTGATGCAGATTGCTAGGAGACTCCCTAACAAACAAACAAACAAACAAACAAACAAAAAAATTGTTGAGTTTTGTTGTAAATATTCCATGAGTAATCTTGTGTCAAATAGCAGATGAAGGCGATTCATCTTCCCAAAATATTCTTGGTTTACTTTTATCTTTTTGCCTCTTTGTGTCTGAACACCTCATGCATTAAACTTTAATGCCACTCTGTGCAGACAGGCATCCTGCATTAGCCTGCAAAGATATTTAATAATAACCCCATCCATCTTACGAGATAGAAGATGACCTTGTTTAACGTCGTTCTGAGATAACGGTCAGATGTTGGGAAGAGCTTTTCATCCCCTCAGACAATAAAGCCTGGACAGAGATGATTGCATTTTTCGGTACGGCACAGGAATCTCTGTAAGTACTGTTGTCAGGAAGATGTCTACAGCGAGAGGAATTTTGTCAGCTACAGAAGGACAGAGGACCTGCCTGTGCCCCTGGTGTCTTGGTGGATCACATCCGTGCATTTGCTAATATTCTGGGTGTCGGGAGATGGTGAAAGCCGCAATGTCCTTGTGGGTGTATGCAGTGTCTCTCCTAGAAAGCGTGTATTCTCAACCTTAACATTGCTCTGCCTTTAACTAAGTCCCTTGAGGATTGGAGTTTCCAGAATGTGTTAACAATTTTCATTTATTACACCGCTCTCTGGAAAGCTCGATTCTGATTGTAAAATGACCTCCAAACAGTATATTTCACCATTCAGATAATAAAATATAGATATTTCATTAAATCATTTAGTTAAATATCCTCTGCTTTGTATTTTCTGTAAATTATACTTATTAATTATAAGCGTACATTTTATTGGTCTATGTATTCCCTGGAAATCAAACCTGTGACCTAATTGAGCTTCAGGAGGGCAAAAACTGTAAAGATGTTTGAGGAAACATATATACCAAATCAGGATTTATTCTGTAGAATAACAAAAGCTTGGTGGTAGAGAACTTGATGTTTATGTCAATATCGCTGCCAGTGCCTGAAGTAGTTTGTCATTTTCAAAGTGTGTTGCTGACGGTGACAGATGCAGACAAGTTCTTGCAGGATAAAACACCTGCTCTCTCTTTCTTACATCTTTTTTTTTCCTTTGGTTAAATTATCAAATTGTCTTTGAAACATATAAAGGTAGTATTTTTGCATATAATGGATGATTTGCTCCTTTTATTAGGTATGAGTATACAGTACAGAAGCTTTGTGATGCACTGTGAACACAACTTGAATATCTGTCTTTATGTTGGCCTTTATAAATACGTTCTTTACAGTTATTTACCATACATTTACAGAGACTAAGTCATCTGTATGTTTATTCCCCTGAAAATGTATACGCTGGTTCGGTAGTCTTGCATAGTCAGACCTAGGTTTGGACTCCATATAGGAGCTTTCATTGACCAAGGACCGCCCAGAGGCCGTCTGATTGACAAGTAAAGCAACCAATCACAGTTTTTGTTCCGCGTCATGTTTAGGAGTTTGAAAATGTAATGTTGATGTCCCTACAATAACAGACCATGTTTTAAATCCTACGTTTAATTGATTCTGATAAGCGCTTTTAGTCACAGTTGTAAACACGATGGTTTTCTTCTTCCAAGAGAGGGGTTTGGCATCACCACATCTTTGTTTCCAGGGGGACCGTTAAAGAACACTCATCTCCCGGAAATCTTGTAGAATTTAGTCAGACTACGAAACTCTTGGGCTGAATCCGAAATCACCCCCTGAACCCTCCATCACTATTCCCTACCGTTAGTCCACTTATACAGTTCACTTGAATGAGTGAATGAAAATGAGTGAGCGAATTCGGACGGATAGAATGAGTGCACTCAATAATGTCCACTATGGTTTCGGACACCACTACAAATGACTGTCCCCTCAAAAAATGCACTATTTGAGGGTATAGGGGCCGGTTTCGGATTCAGCCCTGAAATGTTTTCAATTTTGTGGGCCATATGGATCAGACGTTCAGCCAACGGACCGTGACGTCTGAGCCTGAGACTACTGGTTCGGTAGCACTATCAAAACATGAATCTGTTTGTTTTAAGCATTCCAGCTAATCTGAAACGGCAATTTTGGCTCAACCAAAAGTGCAGCAGGACTATACGGTATGTTTGTCTGACCAGTATCAGGCAGGTGGAATGTGTGTGATGTCCTATTTGAAAACAGCTGTTCCGTTTGTGGTGCAGAAACAGCATTAAATAAGAAGAAGGTTACCTGTTTGACAGCGGTAATTGGCACCCTTATAATCTTCTGGAGAACTGAGGAGTTTGAGAACTTGAAGATGCTTTAGGTTTGTGCAGTTCTTTTGGGCTAAGATTTTTGAATCAAGTTGACTACACCAAGGGTATGTTTTTATCAAAACTACCACTCATGACACAAAAAGCAAAGGTCTTGCAAAAAGCAACCGCTTGTGCTTGTTACTCACTGGTTGCATTTTTAACCACTTTTTACTTTTAGTGAGTGTCAATAGAAGGAACATTAAAGATCATAGTGTGTCATATGTGTGTTCTACAGAGGACAAGAGCATCTGTGGGCTCAAGACCTCGCTGTTACGTACAGAAAAGGGGCAGAACACGTCCACACTGCTTTAGAATGAAAATTAAAGCTTTTAGCATGTGGTTGGAGCTCAGGTTGAATTTAGTTATGAATACAGTAGACAGTTGCTCAGTTCCTCTCGGTTGTTTTCTTCAAGATAGATTGCGTGGCGATGGGCTGTGCTTCCTCGTCTTTTGATCTTGATTGTCATGTTCTGTTTGTTACTGACTTACTTTCATCAGTGGACCATGTTTTAATTTGGAAATAAAAGGGGAACCTTTTTTTCCTATTTATTATACATGTAAAATGGCTTGAGGTTTCAGACATGTCCTTCCCTAATACACCTGATAGCTGAGACATCTTTAAATTGTGAAGTATCCTTTGAAGTGCAAGCGTCTGATGTTGTACAATAGGTGCTATCAGTGGAATAAGGGAAGTATTGTTGTCTTTCTCAAGAGAAGACTGCAGCCCGTTGTACAGCTGGAAAGGTATGCTGGGCTTCCTCAAAAAGATTCCTAATGCAACCCTGGGGCAAGGGCTTTTCATATTCTTTACTTTTAAAGAATATGGAAAAGTCGTTGAAAGTCAGCTTCTTATGCGTCATACATGCCAAAGGCAGTTTTTACACTTTACATGACCAGCCTTTCCATAGCAGTGATATAAAAAAAAAAAACACACACACACATATATATATATATATATATATATATATATATATATATATATATATATATATATATATATATATATATATATATATATATATATATATATATACAATTTTCAGCATCATGACTTTTTCATTCAGTGTCACTGTCACATGATCCTTCAATCATTCTGATATGATGATTTGGTGCTTGTTATTATCAATGTTGAAAACAGTTGTTCTTGTTCATTTTTTTAAAACTTTGATACTTTTTTCAAGATTCTTTGATGAATTGGACGTTCAAAAGAACAGCATTTTTTTTTTATTTGAAATATAATTTTTGTACAAGTCTTAACTATCACTTTTCTAAGTTATCACTTTTTTGCATCCATGCTTGATAAGTGTTAATTTATTGTGTGTGCATATGCAGTATTTGTATGTGTGTATACATATGTCTGTATGTATGTACGTACAGTATATTCCGGTTCAGAGATGGTTTTGCTCGTTTCTTGGGTGTTGAGCCTGGGGAATTGTTTGAATAATGAATTATCAGGGAATGTTTGGCAGATTATCAGTGTTGCTCATCGCGTACTGCATTGTAGAATTTGAAAATCTTTAAAAGTCCCCATTAGCAAGTTTCCCTTCTTTCTTTCACACAGTTGTGTGTCTGATGTGCCTGCCAAATCTTTACAGTGTCAAACAAGAACAGCTCTGTCTTTTTATTGATCTTTCCTCTATAAGATTGTGATATTTTAAAGTAAATTAAAAAAAAAAAACTCTGACAATGTTAGAGTCTTTTTTTTGTGTATGTGTGCAACATCGTATGTGTGCTCTTCTGAGACACATTGAGCTTGAGAAATCATGTCTTGTAATGATAAATTGCTGTAATTACAATAGAATGGGATAAATCATGATGATGAAATTAGGAATAAAGATAAGAACATCTGCTGTCTCTGAAAGCAGCCATTTCATCAGTATTTAAAAAAAAAATTCTACCAATGAAGGCTACCGTGAATGGTGTTCATTCATCTGTTCGTTTTCTGACTTTTTAAAACCTTGGAAAATACGTCAGCTGGAGTGTGTTTTATTCACTGGCATCATTACACAGTATGTTGAAAAGTTTGGTTTAAGATTCAGTTTGGTCTTTTTGTCTCATACTGTGTGCTATTTATTGAAACCTCAATTAGTTTTAAATAGAAACATTTTTTTTTTAAGTACAGTTTGTCCTTACAATGTTAAGGAATGAATAGTAAAAGTAGCAACTTTTAATTATCTGCAGAAGAGAGAGGCATACGTGCAAGCCTCCTGTTCAATATGCTATATTCAATATTTCCCTTTTCACAGAACAGTTACCATAGCAATACACCAGGAGTTATTTCCTCTCCTCTCTGTTTTACTTGACCTCCACCAGAGGCCGTCTCAGAACAAGACCTAGACCGCTTCTGATTCTGAAGAGAGACCATGAAAAAATTCTTCTGGTGTACAGTCTTTTGTATCGTAGCCTCATGACTGGGGGTGTGACTTGCACTGGCAGGAGTCTGGGGGAGGAATCTACTTGAGGAACGTGCACCAACCACCCACATCTCATCTGTCTACTCCTCTCATTCATCTCTCCTCACACCACTGTGGGAGTTTAATGAAAGTCTCAGCTTGTGCTCAACTGTAAGATCTGACCTTTTCCGAATTTCAGAATCAGCATAGTTTTAAAGCTTATATTATGCTGTGCTTGTGATTTTCACATTAATTATACACAGGGGGTTCAGCATTTAGTCAGAGACAAAAATACAAATTGATGGATGGATGAATTTATAGACAAGACAGATGGATGGATGGATGGATGAATGGATAGATGGATAGATAGATAGTCAGATGAATGGAAGGGCAGATGGATGGGTGGATAGACAGATAGCTAGACGGACGGACGGATGGATGGACGGAAGAATAGATGGACAGACAGGTGGACGAATGGACGGATGGTTGGATGGATGGGCAAAAAAACGATGATAGACAGAAGAATAGATGGACAGACAGGTGGACGAATGGACGGATGTTTGGATGGATGGGCAAAAAAGCAATGGATAGACGGGCAGATAGATTGATGGATGGATGGATAGATGGATAGACAAATGGATGGAAGGGCAGAGGGATGGGTAGATAGATAGATAGATGGCTGGATGGACGGAGAGCTAGAGGGATGGATGGATGGATGGACAAACAGATGGACGGACGGATGGATGGATGGATAGACGGGGCCGGCAGATGGATGGATGGATGGATGGACAGACAGGTGGATGGATGGTTGAATGGATGGATGGATGGATGGATGGACGGGGCCGGCAGATGGACGGATAAATGGATGGACGGATATATGGATGGATGGACAGATGGACAATTGGATGGATGGATGGTAGGGATATTACAGTGAGGAAATTTTCCCACCGGTTAATTGACGTGTGACAACACCGGTAATACCGGTATCACCGACTAGGCTTTTAAATCACTAATTATATCTAACCGAAAGTCACATGCACAAGACCGCTCTGGCTTTCATAACGCAACTGAAAAGTGAATTGAAAAGTGCCAGTGCGCACGCACTGTGAATGACAGCTCGTCTGTAAATGCGCGCTCTGTGAGACCATGGGTGCGTCTCAATCAGCTCCCTGGTTCAGTTGAGTTATGTCCTGATCAGTGCTCTGACTACTGAACTAGGGAGCTGATTGAGACGCACCCCATGAATGAATGACAGTTTGTCCGTAAATGCGCGCTCTGTGCGGCCGTGCACATTTTACTTTCGGTTTTGACCTAGCGCCAATTCGGCTGCGGGTTGCTTGAATTGTGGGTTCATTGCGCTTTTACGTTCCGCTTTGAAACCAAATCTTCCGCGATCATCTCAGTCAGCTCCTTACTCTCTAATGAATAAAATCTGATAAATGACTCCTGCCGCTGCCGAGACTCACAGTCGGATCATGCTTTATTAAGCAGACACATTCAGTTTTTATTTTTATTGTCTGTTCTCTAACTGAACTAAATTTTTTTATTACTATAAAAAAATCTAAACGATTGTGGGGCGGTGCCACGGTGGGCAAGTGATGTAACCGGTGTTGAGTCTGAACACCGGTAACACCGGCAACACCGACTATTGTAGCAAGCCTAATGGATGGAAGGAAAGAAAAAAGCTAGGAAAGAGTGCTCAGTAGCCTAGCAATCTGTTTCCTCAGTAACAGATATTGCCTTGTTAATCTCAGTGACATTATCCACTCTTTTCACATTGCATTTGAATCAATAATGAGCCCAGCACACTTTCATTAGAAAGCACTGGATGCACACCAGGCTTTATTGGTGCCCCATGTCATAAGACGGACAAAGGGGAAGAAAAAGAGGAACAATAACATGGTGGATAAACAGCCATGGCAGAAATGACTATTCCCTTTTCATCAGAACCGTGCAGATAATGGGGTCATTTCAGTAACTCAGCATGAGAGACAGGTTGCACTCTATGTACAGCATGATGTTTTCTTTGTTTGCTTTTTTTACTTGATTTGTCGTTGTTTTTTTCATCATTGCTACACAGGCCTTTTGAATGCTTTTAAAATTGATTTTTATTGCATCACCACATGAAGGATGAAATAAAGAATTTATGCTAGAATTAATTATGTATGATCTAATACACATCATCATTCATTGAACATCTATCTATCTATCATCTATCTATCTATCTATATCTATCTATCTATCTATCCATCTGTCCATCTATCCATCTATCCATCTATCCATCTATCCATCTATCCATCCAACCACTACATGAAACAAACACATTTATTAGCAGAGGTGTAATGAATTCAAAGTTACATAACAGTACAAGCTTGCTCTCTCAGGCTCTGCGTCTCACACATCGCCCCTAATTTGGGCAACATTTGATCATTCATATTAGAAGTACCATTAAAATGGTACTTAGCTAAACTGAGGCTGCATTAGCCATGAGCACTAGTTAAGAAGTGAAACTTTGATCTGAGTTGGTCTCAGAGAGGCAGTCTCAGGCCCTAGAAGGCAGATTTGCATGCAATTACATCACTAGAGGCTGGGTTCACCAAACGGTCGGAAGTCGATCTTGTTTTGAACTTGCGAGCTGAAGATTGTTTCCAGAAAGCCTGCAAGTGTAGGCCTTGGTGATCCAAAGATAACGCCTCAAGGATGTGCATTCTAGATGCCACTTCTTTGTGTTGTGTTCGGTTGCGTTTTTGACATTGAGTGAAAAATGAACAAACACTCGCTGACAACCACAAGCGAATAACACGGCGAAGTTTGTTTGCAGCAATCTGATGGCAGTCTGTTGTTGCAAAAGGTCTACGTTGGCTTCAGTGTCAAGGGTCTATGGGTCTCCAGGAGTGGATTTCATGAAAAATATATAACTGGATACATATACTGGTTGTTGTTTTTTCTGAGGATTTATTTTCCTATGCTGCCGACGTCATTTCAGTCTGTCAATATCAAAACCCTTTCAACTGTTGTGAGATGTTGTGAGACCCTCAAGAGAGACGTGTTACTGCAGTTGAGTTCAGCTTAATCTCAAGTTGAATATCCAGTGGGAGGTGAGGAACTTTTCTCCCATAGTGTTTAAAGGTACCTGTGAAAAGCAGCACTGAATGTGGCATCCCCTGACAAACACATCACACAGCTTTTGAATCTTTTAGGTGTTCACAGAGCTGTAGATAAAAGCAGCCTTTACATAACAGCCTATATATGTATGTGCGTTTTGGCTAGCGTGACTGTGGCTGACATGGACTGCATTGAACCCTAAAACACACCTTCCATTTTTGTCTGAGCATATTGATACAGTATGAAAGAAGTGCCTTTTTACGTCACAGTTCTGTTTTGCTTCATTTCAACTGACTTATTTTGCCGATATGCACATATTCATGAGAACTGATGTTGACTTATAACCGTGTATGCGAGATATTTCAATGATTAGGGTTACCTAATTATGTAGTCTTGATTATTTTTTAATGTTTAACTTTATATACACTACCATTCAAAAATGTCGGGTTACTACTTCTTTTTACGTAATTAATACTTTTATTCAGCAATAATGCATTATATCGAAAACCTTGTAACCCCCAAAAAGCTACTTCTCAGGAAATGGGAAAAAAACAAACACATTTTGTAAATAATTAAACACCAAATTGTGCTGTGAGCATGTAAAACAGACTGCTGCTACACAAATAGCCTAGCCTATATAAAATGACCCGTTGCAAGATGGAAGGAAGGTGGAGGGTTTCAGAGGAACTCTGAAAGCGTGCTGCAAATGGCTATAGCAAACAGCAGCAAGCTAATTGGCTGCAGATGCGACAGGAACCAATCAGCTTTTGCCATGTAGTGTTTCACACTGGCTGCATCCGAAAACCTATAGGCAGCTGACTTGTTGTCCACTGCCTTATAGACAATGACTTTGCAGGTAGGTACCTCACAAAATTGATTTCGGATGGACTTCTGAGGCAGCATAACAGTTTAATGATCTACAGCAAAATAGAGCGAGCTTAAGCAATTATTTAATTATATTTAATTTTAATTACTGCAATAGTAATTTCTCTGGAAATGGAAAACATTGGTCAAAAGCATACATTTACACACAAAATGACCAGCAACTGCAACTTTCAGACACCATCTTTATTGTTCTAGCTCAGGGGTCAGGAACATTTTTTAACCAAAGAGCCATTTTTTCATTTCTGGTTAATGCATTTTTCCAAAAGAGCCACAGCAAAAAATATGGTATCACTTTACAATAAGGTTGTATTAGTTAATATTAGTTAACATTAACTGACCATGAACAACACCTCTGTTCAGCATTAGTTAATCTTTGTTAACGTTAGTTAATAAAAATACAGCTGTTCATGGTTTGTTCAAGTTAGTTTACAGTGCATTAACTAATGTTTGCAAGATTTTAATAATGCATTAGTAAATGTTGAAATTAACATTAACAAAGATAAATAAATGCTTTATAAGTGCAGTTCATTATTAGTTCATGTTAACTGAAGCAGTTAACTAATGTTAACTAATGAACTTTATTGTAAAGTGTTACCAAAAAAGAATATAATATAATAATAAAAAACATGTTTTTTGTTTGTGTGTGTGAACGCACACAGTGCTTACATCTACTGTGTTTACATGAATACTCGACTTGGCATTTTGATATATTTCTGTGTTTATTTGGCCATTTAGGCACGCAACCGAAGACAAAGGCTACTATGCTTGTCCGTGTTGTGCTCGGAGCACACGCACAGCATCCTGTCAGTAGAATTCAGTTCTCTTTCGCGACTTAATCGCACTTTTAATATTTATTTTCATTATAAAGCACATCACTCTCTTTTCGTTTTCATTCATTCATGTTTCGTTATTAATATCTTTAATCAGTATTGTCAACTGAAATCTGTGAGTATTCATAAATACGACACATTTATAGGACATAAGTGCTCTGCGGCAAAAACGAAAGTACCAGCGGGTAAAATGTTTCGAAATGTCTCTTTGCACAGCAAAGCACCAGTTTCAATAAAAGGATATATTAAAGTTTATATAGCCTACTTTTACATTTTTGCTGCTGTTCTAAAAATTTAATCAGAGTTCAGGAGCTGTAGGTTTATAACAGAAATGTAAGTGGTTAATTGGTTACTGTGGTAACTCGTGACACTCACGAACAGCACTGAACATGCACTTTGGCCAGTACAACTGGAATATTATTATTATCATACGTTTTTCATTTACTTTGGTAGAACAAGGGAATTGTAACAAAGGAATTTCTGCAGAGAGCCGATAACATATAAGTCCACTGTAGGCAAGTGTGCAGAACCCAAGTGCAGTTTATTTACAAACGTGAATAGATACAACACAAACGATGACTCTAATAGAACAGGCTTGACTTGAACCAGGAACAGACTTGACTTAAGCCATGACAGACACTCACCAACAGTGGGTTACAGGGAACAATACTCAACCAGGATACATGGCAAACATGAGGGCTTAAATACACAAATGACTAACAAGACACACCTGTGAACAATCAAGACAAAAAACCAATGACAGAACTGAACTGAGAACCACATGCCTAAATCAACCAATGACAACATGACACAAGAGACTAGGGAAGCACATGACATGATCACATGAGGGCACAATGGAATCACATGACAAACCAGGAAACAAGACAATGGGAAAACAAGATAAGAACATGAACATGAAACATAACCAACACACCTTCGCCTTGGGCATACGGCTTTAAATTATTCTCTCTATGTAATGAGTAAACATGAGTCTGGGAATTGTAGTTTATGTGGATCAGCAGAAACAGTAGAGCATGTAATATTGTATTGTAATGCTTATGAAAATGAACGAGTACTTCTGTTGGAAGAATTAAAAGAATTGGGGATAGGCAAACTTACACTTAAAACAATGCTGAATAATGGACTGAACCATCATAGAATATACAATGCATTAATGGATTTCTTAAGAAAGGTAGATTTGTTTAATAGGATTTAAAAGGTAATGCAAATTAATACAATTTTTTCATTTTTTTCATTTATTGATTTAATTACTTAGTTCTTCCATATTCATCAATGGGCCACACTCCAGTCCAGTAGGTGGCGGGAATGCACCTATCGTTTGTTTGCCAACGGCCATAAAAAGCCAAAAGAAGAAGAAGAAGAACCAACACTCTAGAAATTTTTTTATCGATCATTTGTTGGTAAAGGGTGAGAGACCTGGCGAGCCACATGATTTTTGTCAAAGAGCCAGGTGTGGCTTGTGAGACAAAGGCTCCCGACCACTAGCTCAACGGTCACAGAATGGAACGCACTGGATTGTGTGATATCAAAGGCAGCGAAGGTCAAGGGCACATCTATGCTGCCTTCAAAAATCAAACAGATAAAGGTATCTCAGGAGATAGGAAGTGAAGATAACTTTGGATTCAGACGTGCCTCGATGCCTTCCTATCTTGGAATGCGTCCTCCGAAGGCAGCATTTTTCAGTTTTCAGCCACTATGCATCACACGATGTAAAAGTCATCCAAGTTATCATTAGCCTGTGCAATCTAGAATTTCATGACAGACCTTTGTATATTAATAAAATGTTACCAAAATCAAGCTCAAATGGAATTACAAGGTTTTTGACCAGCGAATTTGGAGAATTTCGGACATGCGTGATTTGTCTGGACACCCCTTCAAATCATTGAATTCAGGTGTTCCAATCACTTCCATGGCCACAGGTGTATAATATCAAGCACCTAGGTATGCAGACGCTTCTACAAACATTTGTGAAAGAATGGGTCGCTCTCAGGAGCTCAGTGAATTCAAGCGTGGTACCGTGCAATAAGTCCATTCATGAAATTTCCTCACTACTAAATATTCCACAGTCAACTGTTAGTGGTATTATAACAAAGTGGAAGCAATTGGGAACTCAGCCATGAAGTGGTAGGCCACGTAAAATCACAGCGCGGGGTCAGTGCAAGAGATCCTGAAAAAAGTATAACACCAAAATATTTAGGAGCATAACTGAAGACTGAAGAAAAAAAAATGTACCTGTTTTTTCCCCCTCAGTGGCGAACAACTGGATCATCATCTTGTTGTTAACATATGACATTGTCATCTCATAAATCATCTATAGCTTAATTGGTGTGCAACTGCTGTAAACTAAATAGTTTTCCACATTTGTTTTCCTTAAAACAACATCAGGGAACACTGGAATGTTATTTTCAGAAATATATACTGTAAGAAGAATGAAAAGTATACAAAGAATTATATATTTTCGTGTGAAACTCTTGCCAGGAAACGTTTTGCTCTGACATTGTTGTGTGCTGATTGGATGTTTGGTTGCTAGGTAACCATCTCTTGACAAATAAATCTCTGACACTTTTTCCTTTTTATTGTTCCACATCTATATCTATATAGACAAAAGTACGTTGGCGAATGAGTCAGGGATTCTGAATGCAGCTCTAACGTGTCATTTTCACAGTCTGAGCTGTACATATACAGCAAACCTTTAGCTACAGGGCCTGTGGCCAAACAGGTGCTGAATAGAGCACATGATGACAGACAGCATGTTCAAGTGCGAGCCCTCAAAGATGTCCTCAGCTCGCTAATTGTGATCTTTTGTCCATCATTGCTTTTGTCAGCAAGAATTATAATGACATGTCATGGCAAAATAGATGTAATTACAGAGGACCAAAAAGGGTTGATTTGATCAGATGGCGAGAGCTTCTAAACACTGCAGGCTTTGCGTACTAATCAAGTCTCGAGCATGCCAGGATTTGTTGAGATGTTTCTCCCAATTTCACCCTCTAAGGACAAGAAATTATACACACACAATACCGTTTTGGGGTCTGTACGTTTTGTTTGAAATGTTTTTGAAAGAAGTCTCTTATGCTCACCAAGGCTGCATTTATTTGGTCAAAATACATTCAAAATTTTAATATTGTGAAATATTACAATTTACAAAAAAAAAAAAAAATGTATTTTTGAATTTTCAGCAGCCATTCCTCCAGTCTTCAGATCCTGCAGAGCTTATTCTAATATGCTGATCTGGGGCCAGTTGTTTTTCTGGATCAGAATTATTTGGATTTGGAAAACCCATGTTTTGCTATCCAGGATCAGGTAATCCATCTTACTGATTGGATCACCCTTTTGGATCCAGATGCACACTTTTTCAGATTACCAAACCTGGATAACTATGTTTTGTTTTAAAATAAATCCACCTTCTCCCGCAAATGAGTCCTCACCTCAGTTTCTCTGCGTAACGTGACAGTAGGTCCCCACTTGGTCAAAAGTAAAAAAAAAATCACCAGAGCGTTTTTTTACTCGATTTTAACATGATTTAAAGCATGGCAAATAGGGGACCTGAAAAATGTCCCCTCTTGGCTCGGCAGTCCCCTGTTGGTGACAACACTAAGGTCCCCTGTTAGATAGGTAGACAAGTACAGACAGACACACACACACACTCTATATCAAAATGCTTTGAACGCACATAAACAGAAAATTATACCACTTTTAATTATTGTTGATTCAGATTCGGTTATCAGTTTATTACAATGAATATCATTGATGAAATTTCTCTGATGTGATGCTAATATTTGGGTCACCAGAATAATGAATCATTTCAATAATGAAACCATGCATCTGTTTTACTGTGTTTTGCAATAATCGTGTGTGCAAAGAGAAATATGACTGTAAGACTCCTGAGTTCTCAGTAGCATAACTGAACGTTCACACCCTGAGGCAATCAGGAAACAATGAGATGTGTGAAGAATTTCCTTATTGTCCTCATTAGTGCCAATTAGTTATCTCAATTCCGCAGCATTGCTTTGCAAATTTACATTTAATCAAAATGTGTTCTGTAATCCCGTCTAATTCACAAAGTACCGTGTTATGACAGCCCACAATTAATGTTAGATGTTAAGAACAATCATGACCTTGTTTTTATGTGTTTTGGGACACACTGTTTTTGTGATGCAAAGAATGTGTCACCATTTGAATGAAGACTTTACACTCCAAATACGAGGGTTTTGAAGTATTTGTGTGTGTGGCTTTAAAGTTGCATAGAGCTGAGAGACCTATAAAAGTAAACATGATGAAATAGGCCATTCCCTTGGCCGTTCTATAGTCCTACATAAAACACAACATACACCCCACTTAGATCATTTCATACTACATAGACACTTTCAGCAGTCATATGGCCTGTCATCTTGCCGCAAACATCTAAGCATATGCATGAAACTGGGAAAAAAAAGTATGTCTCCGCTGAAATGCTAGTCAGATCTAGCACAAAGAGCCGGGAATGACAGGAAGATGCTTTTAGCCTCAGAGTAACCTGACTGGAAAGTTTGAGCTGTCAGCTTCAGTCAAGTGATTCGTCAGAGTTCAAGACATCTTTATTTCATTCTTATTTCTCATCTCTCGTAACTAGCTTCACCTTCAAGTTCCTCAGCGGAAAACGTGTGCGCCGTCCCAATTTTAAACATCTCCTTTGATCTTTTCTCTGCAGACTGTTCCAAATCCAGTGTCTCCAAAGGCTCCTCGGCTATGAACATGCCCCAGTCATTTGGCACTGCGATGGGTTTCTCTCTGTCAGAGACCCTGCCTGCTGCCAGCCTGCCTAACGTGCCCCAGAACGGTTCGGATCAAGGATCTTTATTGAACGCTGAAGACAGCATCACTTATTTAGCACCCACGGCTGACACAAATAAATGCTGGCCCATCCGACCAACACTGCGAAATGAACTGGACACTTTTTCAGTTCATTTTTACATTTTCTTTGGACCCAACATCTCCGTCCCTCCAGACCGGGCAGCGATATTTGCCATCAACCTAATGCCTGTGCTGGATAGTGGAGGTGTCCTCAACATGGAGCTCAAACTCAATGTGGTGAGTTGAAAATGTTGAAATATTCCCAAAGGAGTTATATATATATATATACAGTATATAATATTTATTTTTGTAAATGTATGTCACACATTTTTATTAAATATAATCCCTTAGATATTCTTTAAAACTGGTAACACAAAGCGGTGTTAGACTCTTAAGTGCTGTTGCTATTAGCTAGTATTTTACATTTATGCATTTGGCAGATGATTTTAATGACTTACATTGCATTTAATTAGTTCATGCATTTTCTGTGAATCAAACCCATAACCTTCGCATTGCTAGCACCATCTATGCTACAGGAATACTGTGCTTACACTTTTATATTCTTTGTTCAGTTTTTTTTTACCTGGATATAAAGTTTCAAAGAACAGTTTTATTATTATTTTCATTTTACCTTCTGAAATTTCTACTTCATGTTAGAGCGGATTACCTTGTACCAGCCACCATGATTCTTGGCAGAGCGAATGCATTCGTAATCTGTAGCCTTTAATATGTGAGCATATTACACATACTAGCCTAAAATCTATCAAAAAACATGATCCCTCTTAAATGAACTCTAAAATGGCAGAATAGCAGTTTTTGCATTATCTATTATTTATCGTCCTGAATCTTTATTTTTCATTAACATCAATTTCTACAAGTATTACTAACATCATAATGAAGCATCTCCGTTTACTTCAGTTGTAGAAAATTGTGGTACTTCAGCAAATTCGGTGCCATAAATAATACTATGTATCCATTTTGTATATATACAGTTGTGCTCAAAATTACATATTGGTAAATTAAAATGGTATTGGTAAATATGATCGAGGAAGGCTGTGAAAATAAAAGAATATAGTTCTGATTTGTTGAGCTTCGCAAAATAGAAAGTGGCTGTAAGAAAATAGCTAAAGCATTGAAAATTCCCATTTCCACCATCAGGGCAATACTTAAGAAGTTCCAATCAACTAAAGATGTTACAAATCTGCCTGGCCAAACACGCTCCATGGATCACAGATGGAGAATTGCAGAAAATAGTTGAGTCTCTGGGTCAGAAAGCCTAAAAAAAAGTCTAACAGCACCTACATCACTACATGTTATTTGGAAGGGTTTCAAGAAAAAATAAAGAAAATACATTTATTTAATCCAAAAATAAACTCCAGCATATTCATTTGCCAGACACTACTAGCACTTCAAATGAGACTGGGTTTTATGGTGTACAATGAAATATACTTCTAATATAATGATCATAACTACCAAGGGTATGAATAATTTTGAGCACAACTGTATATATGGTAACACTTTACTTTACAGTGTGATTGTTACACGTTACATGTAGTTACTGTTGTAATAACTATAAATTATGCATAATTAGATTCAATTAATCCTAAACCAAACCCTCATATAACCCTAACCCTTTAGTAAGTACATGTAGTAATTATTATTACTCAGTACCCTTACCCCTAACCCCAAATGTATAATTACACAGTAGTTCTGAGACCTTAAAATAAAGTGTAACCATATATATATATATGTATGCAATTTTCTTCCATCTGCTAGAAAGATCTGATGGTTGGTGAAATACCCATTGGGACTCAAGTACCCAAATACCTTTGATGGAGTTACCCAGGCACTTCTAAGGTGTTTGAAGGTTTATGAATAATTCAGATCTTTAAATTTTTTTTCTGAAACTCAGAGACCATATGGGTTACGACTCAGAAGCTCTTCAGCTAAATTATTGTGAGTGGCAGAGACTCATCTCACCGTAGCCTGATTAATATCAAATGTTAGCAAGTGTCAGCCTGTTCTCACAGCATGAGAGGTGTAAAACTAAAAGAGGGTTGGTTGCAAATGTCACCATGCTTTTTCGTCTCAGGTGCTTGGTGAAAAGTGTTGGCTTCTAGTTGTTGATAATGTGCATTTGCCTTCATTTGTGTATCACTAAAAACTCCTTATAAGTTTCAATGCCAATCCACACTTCTTAACAAACAGAAGATGAACATGGACCTATTCATTAGTTAATATGTCATGCCTCGAGTGAAACACTAGATTCTGTTGAAGGCCACAGCTCTCTCAACAGCCTCCATCTCTCACTCAGATTTTATTGCTGCATTTAATGGATGTTTCCTTGAATGGCACCTAACAGGAAAAGGAGAGAAGAATGAGCTCTCGTTGGCAAAGGTTACTTTAAAAAGCCACATATGAGGCTTTCAGTAGCTGAAAGGTGTGATGTTTGGCAGTGAGAGTGGATGCTGTGAGATGGTTGAGCGGTTATGACTGTATTGCTGAGGAGGGAGGGGATGATAACTGGTGATGAAACTTGGTAACAGGTTTCTTGACAGCTTAAATGCCTGCGACTGCATTGGTGTGCAGAGTCATCACATAATGGCCCCATTTCTTTCCCAGAGTAGGTGATTCTTATCAAAAATTCAAGCTCTGAGAGCATAATACGACTTGTTAAAAATGTAAGTTCAAACAGCTAAACAAAGTATGATATTGTAAATCTTTACTGTCTTGAAGTAATATTTTGGGTTCAATACAAGTTAAGCTTTATCACTTTTTTCATGCCCACAAAAATATTAATTTATTAGTGCCTCTCATAACCTCCATTTTAGATTTTTTTGAGGATTTTTAGAGAAATTTGAAGCTTATAATTTTATAAAAGCATTAATTACATTTTAATAATTTTTGGAGTTGGTTTAGGGTTCATGACATTACGTTGTCATGTGTTATAACAAAGTTGTAAAATTGGATATACACCAGAGTGTGCAGTTCATATAAGCTGCAAAAGCTCTGCATGTCCAAGCCATTTGAGAAAATTAGTTTGTGGACTCGCTAATTAATGTTAATACTATAAATGACTATAAATTCCCTTGTCATTTGAGGTGTAACATAAAGCTTGCATAATAAAATGTTGGTAATACTGTCCCTTATTTATTTATTTATTTATTTATTTATTTATTTATTTGCCAAACGATCTGTGCCAGTTGTGAAGGGCTAACCGAATCCACAACAGCTTTGGTGCTTACGCTCTGTTATGCATCGTCATCACTGTTCCTTGTTCTCATTGGTTTGCTGGCATATGGGGGATTTCATGCGCAAGGAAATTTGTCCGCGAATTGCTTGGTTATCAATGTAAAAATATTTACTGTCACTTTAATCATTTTATTGGTTCTAGCTGACTAAAAGTTTAAATTTCTTTAAAAATAATTACACTGAATTAAAGCGTAGCGTTGGCAGGTCACATCAGTCAAGCTTTCATCAGCTGACTCTCAGCTGATCCACGTCTACCTATAGGAATACGATGCCTATCACAGCATCCTTATATATAAGATCCATTCGGTATTATCGGCAGTTTACCCAGCTCCTCCTCTTGTCCAGTCAGGACTTGGCCTTCTGATTTTCCTCTTCGAATCGGACTCATTTCTTGAATTATGTTTAAATATATTATTATGCAATACATTATATTGGTTCTGTTCTGTTTACCCTAAGGGGGGTTATTACTGCTCCCCCTGCTCTTATCCATTCTAGAATGCATGGATGGGCAGGGAGTTCTTGCCCAGAACAGAACCATAACGCCAATCCAAACTGTATTCTAAATCTTGTTAACATACATATTATTTATGTCTTGTGGCTAACCGTAAGTATTTTACCATTACAGTGAACATTTTACAGTGATACATTTATGGCACAATTTATGGCTCTTCCATTGCACTGTGCCTGACTGTATCCCATATTATTTTTTGTATAATTTTTTTTAAAGATTTTTGTGGTAATCAACATTATTCCACAAATTAGGGATGGCTCGATACCACAATTTTGGCTTCGGTACAATACCAATATACCGAAGTACCGATATTAAATCGATACCACACAGGGTCAGAAATTTTGGCGTGGACATTGAGCATAATTTTACTCACTCTCGCAAGTTTGAGGTTTATAAAGCGGGAAATTAACGCAAATGTTTATTATTAAATGAATCAACAAAGATTATCACATCAAAGCAGTCATTTGGAAACTTTCTTGTGAGAAGTAATTTAAGCAATACTCCCTTTCCTAGCTCTCAAAATGAGCAGATTGCTTCTAGCTTCAAAAGACATCACATATGCACTATAAAAGCAATCTGCGCCCTCCGATTCAACACTTTCGCTTTCGTTTCGGGACAGCTGACGGAGATCACTGCCCACGTCTTTTTAAACCTTGCCAATTTGAACATGCAAGCGATTTTATAGCATTTCTTAATATATGGTATGGGAGCTCTTTGAGAGAAAGTTTTCTTTGCGCTCATACCAACAACACACACACAAGCCTAAAGAGCTTGCGCATTCCAAATTAAGTTGTTTTTCCTTAGTCAAATGCACACAAAATTATGTAAAAATTTCAATCTTTAGTGAGTAGTCACATAAACACAGTCGGTAATGTCTTGCGCGAATGTAAATGGTGCAATAGTAACCTATGCATGCAAATATTATGAAAATCGAAATGTCATTGGTTGAAACAAACTTTGGAAATTTCATTATATGTAAATTATACGATCTTATGTATGTGCGTTGATCAGTGTTAAAAGAAAATAAATGTCTAAATTAGATCGTTTGATTTATGCACTCACCTGTCGATCTCGTAATATGTCTCGTACAAGACAGGAATGGCAAGTGACAGATGCTTGGCAAGGTTTGATGGTTCTTCATCAGTTTTATAAGCAAAGTAATTCCAAATTTCACTTCTACTTCTCTCTTTATTAATTCGTTTTGGGCGTGTTTGAGTGAGATTCAGCCTTTGCCAGTTTTGCGTCAGTTTGGGTAGCGCACTGCCACCTAGCGGTGAACTTCGGAACAGCAGCATATACCGAAATGAGCAAAATCATGATATCGTATCGTTTAAAATAAAATATATACCGGTATTTTCCCAGTACCGGTATACCGCGCATCCCTACCACAAATGCTGACGACTGAATCCAGAATATTCCTTTAACTTTCAGGTTAGGAACTGTGGGATTACAAATTTAAGAAAGTACATTGCATTTAGCATTTACGGTAAAAATGATGATATCAGATGAATTAGTCTGCTATGCAAATCTTCCAGACCTGTTTTACTGATTTCAGAGGCTCTAGCAAGAGTCTCCTTTCCTGCCAGACCTGTTTTCTCTATTGTGTTTTAAATGAGTCAGATCACTGAGATTCCACCTTTCGGAGTCCAGACGTTGCCCCCTTTTGTCTTTAATGGCTCTGGGATGGCTCTTGGAATTGGAGTTCCTGGCCAGTATCAGCATGCGAATAGTTATGCTGATTCAATGGGACTGGTAGGGATTTCATAGTAGGGTGTGTCCTTTACCTACACAACATATGCATTCCTTTGTTTGAATGTCTCCTCTCCTGCTGTATAATCCCCCCCCCTGAAATGAAGATAAATTGCACTTTTTTGTACTGTTAAATCAGACTGTTTTCGGACGACCTGCAGCACAGAGAGTTCTTCTTAAAAGAATAACTTCTGTTTGATCCCGAAGTCTCCTGGTCTTCATCTTCTGAGTTTCCTACACTTTAGAAGAGAAGAGTTCACAACAGAACTTAACATCAGACAAAGTTCAGTCCATTGTTGATTGTTAAAGTCCATTATTGATTGTCCGGTTAACTAAAAATAATAATAAATAAAACAGTAATGAGCTGCTCATCAAGTTTATCTTGACTCATTTCAACCAAAAATAATCTGGGTTATGGAGGAGAAGATTACATTTCTCCAATCAGCACTTTGGAAGGTAGATGAAGATGGTATTTTTGTCTTTTACAGAGAGGCCAGGGTGTTTTAAAGGTTTTTTTCAAAGATAGACTATAGCCCCATGAGTGGGTGCCATGGTCATAAAGTAAATGATTTCCGTTTTCTAGCCATTTGCTGCCATCAGGGAAATATCTTGATAAGAAGGCTAGATGATGGATGTCTGCTCCATTGATGTAACTCTTGTTTTTTTTTGGAGTTACCAGGTTTATGAGCACCAGGCTTAATAGGAGTCATTCCTGTTTCTACCAGCAGGCACCTGGCCTCTCAAGGACTCAGGGCAAATCATCAGAAAGTTGGACAGAGCAGACAATGGGAAAGTGGATTCTAGCATAAAGTATATTATGGAGGAATAGTTCCTGACTGAGTTTTACTAGAATCTTCTAAAACAGAACTCAGAAGGGGGGAAATGACTGCACTGTCAGAAAGGCACACAACAGGTAAAAGTACTCAGGTTTGCATTATTTCTCTTGGTTTGTTAGAAAGGGTCCATCCGATCAGTTCTTTATTCACCTCGATGCCTTTCCGATTCCTGAGTTTCCACTCCCGATTGCATCATTAAGAAAAAACATGCACTCACCACGACACATAACTGAAAGAACGAAACAAGAATGCTTCATGAGTCACCACATGTGGGATTTGAATTAACAGCCTCCTGACCTCCAGCACAGATCTTTAACAACCTCATCATACTGCCCAAAGAGACATAGCACATTGAGTCAGCACAGCCCAGTATAGCTGTTGCTGTGGCAGCATGGTTTTGAATACAACAAAAAATTCCATTATATTTCATCATAGCAGCGGTGAGAATTTCTAGAAGAAGTAACGCGTAGGACCTCTGTAACAGTTCATTTTAAGAATTGTTGCGATACATTGGCTGAAAGTTATAAATGGGGTATAGTGTTGGAATTAACCCAAAACACATAAAATGGCTTTTGAAATAGTTAACCCTGGGCTAACGGTAAATCCTGGGTATTCATACGCTGGCATTTCACACTGTTCATTCCTATCCCCACTTCTAAATTTAAAGCAGAATTAAAAGCGGTTAAAAATGCAGTTTAGAAGGCAGATAACCTGAGGTCAAGTGCAGTGTGAAAGAGACCAAAATAATGATTTTTAATTAAAAATGATTGGAACCGTAAAAGCAAATCTGTCATTTTTAAAATATCTTTTCACCACTGGGCACAAAATTGCACAGGTCAGATTCCTTCTGGACATTTTAGACCATTATAGTGCAAGTAGAGACTGAGATACATTTGCACCATGGTCTAAATTCTGATCTTTATGAGTTTGGTTTAAAATTGCACAGTTTATAGTTGGAGATGTTTTAATTACTTTAAGGGGTTCATTAAAATCATCATGAAAAGAGAAATAAGAAAAATATAAATATGATAAATATAGTGAATTTTTTAACTGAGAGTGGCACTACAGGGTAACGGTGGAAGACCTTGAATTTGGTCTGGAGATTATTCAGGACCAATCCAATGAGCCAAATATCACAACAGCTCTCTAAACAGTTCTAGTGGCTCCCATTGGGCAGGATAACAATAATAAGAGTACTAGCGAATGCAATGAGAGTCATAGCAGCTTTGGTGCTCAACCCCTAATGATGAAGTAATGGTCTGTCCTCATGTCAGGATCCACTCAGAGTAGCAGCTTTGAAAAAAAATCTCAAAAATAGGAATTGTCTTTTAATGAAATGAGAGTGACAATTACTCAGGGGACCGAAGAAAACTCCAGCAGCACAAGTTGCATTACAGGCTTGTTTGATGAAATGTCTCAATTTTAAAAAACTGATATAATAGCACTGATGCCCTGTACTGCAGAGATAATGATTTTAGATATGATGTGCCTGAAGGCACTGCATGGAGATTTCCCTAGTCGCAGTGTGTCTGCTGATAGTATGGAAAGCCTCTAGCCAATAAGATGTTGAATATATGGTCACTCAAATGCTATTTGAATCACATACTACATTCAGACTTTAATTTCATCGCAAGATCTGCTAGAAGTCTTATTACTTTTCCATATGATGAAACAAGACAGTGCTGTTATTAAGTGGTATTTAATATGTGACGAATGACATCACATATAACTTGAAATTTTTATTACGAATGTCATCACATATGATCACATTGCTAGAGAGTTGTCCAGGCTAGTTTCTCTTTTCATAAAATAAAAACTACAATTCAAATGTTTGGAGTCCGTAAAAAGTCTCTTGTGCTCACAGAGGCTGCAGTTATTTGATTAAAAATACAGTTAAAACAGTAATATTGTGAAATAATATAACAATTTAAAATAACCATTTTCTATTTTGATATATTTTAAAGTGTAATGTAATGTACCCAGTGATGGCAAAGCGGAATTTTCAGCATCATTACTCCAGTGTCACATGATCCTTCAGAAATCATTTTAATATGCTGATTTGCTGCTCAATAAATATTTGCTATTATTATTACTAACAGTTAATAATATCTTTGTGGAAACCGTGATACATTTGGAATATAATTTATTTTGTAACAATGTGAAATGTGAATTTTTAGACCTACATAATTGTAAATGGTTTAACCCGCAGCTTTGGCAACTTCTCTGAGATACACATGCACAGAGAGTTCCCTCAGCTCATGAGTTTGTCCTCAAGCAGACATGTATGCCTGACAGAAAGCCAAGAGGGGAGAGTTGAGCCAGGCTGTTGAGCTAATGAGCTGTAGTACAGGCCAGAGGATGGAAAAAAGTGTGTGTGTGTGTGTGTGTGTGTGTGTGTGTGTGTGTGTGTGTGTGTGTGTGTGTGTGTGTGTGTGTGTGTGTGTGTGTGTGTGTGTGTGTGTGTGTGTGTGTGTGTGTGTGTGTGTGTGTGTGTGTGTGTGTGTGTGTGTGTGTGTGTGTGTGTGTGTGTGTGTGTGTGTGTGTGTGTGTGTGTGTGTGTGTGTGTGTGTGTGTGTGTGTGTGTTGTGTTGTGTGGTTGAGGAAGCCCACCCTTCATGAAGGTGAGTCTGTGTATCTCTGTGTGTGTGTTGAATTGTTCCCCTCTCCGGCTGCTCTGAGTGGCTCTCATGGACAGTTTGAGGTCAAGTCAGACTCAGGCCTGCCGTCAGGTCTTAAGTGATTTCTGCAGAAACCAAGTGCTCGTTGCTCCCGAGGTAATTACGCCCTTCAAGTCTAGAGGCAGCTAGTGAATGTTTCAGGTCCCTCAGAAGACATTTTAAAAACAAAGGTTGATGGACAAAAAATGTCAGCCTCAGAAGGACAAACAAAAAAACATATTTGTTATTAGTAGGCAGGGTTAAAATATTGCAAACAGAATTAGATAGAATGTATGTATTCACTACAGGAAATATTGATTGCTGCTAGACATACAGATCAAATGTTATGATTAATTTAGCTTGTAGGCAACAAATATGTAAACAGATTAAGTTATTTTGTAATTACACAGTGTGCACTGATCTTTTGAATGTTTACTGGTTATTTAGGAGACACTCAAATGTTTGTTATTTATTTATGCATAAGAACTGTTGCAGGCTTTCATATTTCTTGTATAATAATAATAATAATAATAGCAACAACAACAACATTAACATTAATATTGTGATTGTTATTATAAATAATTTATTATTCCTCTATTTTGAATAGGTTAGTTATGCTTATCAGATTATGATAAGGCCTATGCAAAGTTTTACCCTGTTGTCTTCTCATGCAAATTTAAAAATCATGTCACATGACTGTTTTATTCTTTTTTTTTACCAACACTTTTATTCTTTAATATAGTGTATATTAGCTTTGCAATAAAGATTCATTAGTAGTTTCTGTCCCTTTTCCCCAATAAACTGAAAAAGTAAGTGGAAAGTTTCCAAGTTCAAGTAATAGTTTACGAGTGGTCAGAGGCTCTTATTAACTTACAAAAAATTTCACTCACTGCTTAGATAATAACGCTTTTGGGATACTTGCCGTAGAGATTAAAGTACTTATGTGCGACTAATGTCTTATAGTGCTTTGGGAACCCAGCCTGATTCTAATGGCACTGCAGTTGAAAGACTTTGCAGTTAAATTACTTTTTTTCTTTTTATACTCCATTGACTGAAAATCAAAAGTTGAAAAAAGTTCAGAGTACTGTCACATGAAAAGATCTGAAAACAGATCTAAATAACTGGACCCCATTAGCTTTAGAGTAGAGCCGAGACACTGAGTGTTTTTTTTTTTCTTCTGATATACCTCGATTTTCCTCCCATCTGGGGGTAATTTTTCCTTCCTTATTCTTCAGCCTATTAAGCTTTCTTTGCTTCCCTTAATGAGATGCAATTCAGCAATTCTACTCTGACAGCATATAATGCTTTCAGTTTGGCTAACGTTTAAAGTGCCCCTATTATGCTATTTTAAAGGCTACTAATTTTGTTTTGGAGGTCTCCTACAACTGGTTTACGTGCATCAAAGGTCAAAAAACACTTTTGTGTTCTCATAATATACATTGCACATCACCACATTTTTCAATGATTCTCAAACGACTCGATGGATGAATCAGTCTCTCTTAATCCCTCCTTTCCACAAGCCTACTCTGCTCTGATTGGCCAGATAGCCCAGTCTGTTGTGATTGGTCTACCGCATACACCGTGTGTTTCAGAAACGGCCATTATCATAACTGTTCTTCAGCTCTGGAGGCTTCCTAAAGCTCAGCGATTGTGCAAAGACAGTGAGGATGACGATGATTTTACCATATCAATCTGAGTGCAAGTCCAATGATGAAAGATTGGAAGAACTTGTTATTCAACCCGAACCATCATCGCAAGGATGACTTGAGCAGGATGTTTCTCAGTGATACACTACTCAATTTGAGGTACATTATGAGATGCCGCAACTGTAATTCCTCACCATTAGCATTAACAAGTGTAATAATGTGAGTTAGTCAGTTAGCCATACACGATATAGAACACAAAACTACGTATTTTGAACACCCGGTAGAAAATCTATACATCAATAATTATTAATACTTACAGGTTGTGGTTCTGAGGAGCAAGCTGGTCCAAATAAACTGGTTACTGACCCATCTTTCAAGAGCAGCATTTTGCGAATCCCGCGTTGAAGGGCGGGTCATGTTATTCGCGGGAAGACAACATACAACTTAGGCAGGCATTATGCAAGTGTGTTAGCTAGTGACGTGTGGCCGTAACTGATTGGGATTCGAATTCCTGACAACTCGTTTGGGCGTTCCAGAGTCAATTTTTTCTTTGGGAGACAATAACTTTGTTTATCGCGCACTTTCGACTTTACAACTTTGCAGAACGTTTACTTGCACAAACCGCTATAAGGGAATATATATATATATTTTTAAACATAATAGGGGCACTTTAAGTAGAATAAGTAGAATAAAATGTGCTACTTAATTTTACATTTATATTGATGCTTTAGTTTTATTGATATTTAAGCATTATCACAAGAGCAAGAGTGCTGATATTTGGGAAAACAACATGATTGTGTGTGTGTGTGTGTGATTACTTTCTCTGCAGCAGTTAAAATAAATAAGAATGTAAATATTGAGTAACTTACATTTTAGATACAATATTGCTTGTTACTTAGTTTTTTTCCTCTGCCAGCGAAAATAGTCCTAAACAAAGTCAACATATAGCTGTTGCACGTTTACAAGCAAAAAGCAGTAGTGGTGTTTCATTACTCAATGAATCTGCATTTTTGAACAAATCTGTTGAGTGAATGACTCGCTCATACAGACAATCCCTTTTCTTACCTTGTAACTTTTAATCAAAATGTCATAACTTGATCTTCTGATAAAAAGTTCAAGTAATAGTTAACACGTGGTCAGAGGCTCTTATTAATTTACAAAAAATTTCACTCACTGCTTAGATACTAACGCTTTTGGGATACTTGCCGTAGAGATTAAAGTACTTATGTGCGACTAATGTCTTACAGTGCTTTGGGAACCCAGCCTGATTCTAATGGCACTACAGTTGAAAGACTTTGCTGTTAAATTACTTTTTGTTCTTTTTATACTCAATTGACTGAAAATGAAAAGTTGAAAAAAGTTCAGAGTACTGTCACATGAAAAGATCTGAAACAGTTCTAAATAACTGGACCCCATTAGCTTTAGAGTAGAGCTGAGTGTTTTCTCTGCTGAAGTATGCCGGACTTCACTAATACGTATATAATAGTACAGAAGAAACGATCTGTCGCTACTTCTATTTCATCAGAACTTTAATAGTAGACAGGAGCGTTTTGGGTAAAAATAAAGAGGAATTGAAGATGTCTTTCATTGCCATGGAAGCTTGTTTCCTGCCACAGAATAAAACATTTTAAAAGATAATTGCGACTTTTTATCTCAGAATTGCGAGATCTAAACGAGCAATAGCAAGTTATAAAGTCAGAATTGCATGATATAAAGTCAGAATTGCAAGTTAAAAAGTCAGAATTGCGTGATATAAAGTCAGAATTGCGAGATATAAAGTCAGAATTGCGAGATACAAAGTCAGAATAGCGAGATATAAAGTCAGAATTGCGTGATATAAAGTCATAATTGCGAGATATAAAGTCATAATTGCGTGATATAAAGTCAGAATCGCGTGATATAAAGTCAGAATTGCGTGATATAAAGTCATAATTGCGAGATATAAAGTCATAATTGCGAGATATAAAGTCAGAATTGCGTGATATAAAGTCAGAATTGCGTGATATAAAGTCAGAATTGCGAGATATAAAGTCAGAATTGCGAGATATAAAGTCAGAATTGCGAGATATAAAGTCATAATTGCGTGATATAAAGTCAGAATTGCGTGATATAAAGTCAGAATTGCGTGATATAAAGTCAGAATTGCGTGATATAAAGTCAGAATTGCGAGATATAAAGTCAGAATTGCGGGATATAAAGTCATAATTGCGAGATATAAAGTCATAATTGCGTGATATAAAGTCAGAATCGCGTGATATAAAGTCAGAATTGCGAGATATAAAGTCAGAATTGCATGATATAAAGTCAGAATTGCGAGATATAAAGTCAGAATTGTGAGATATAAAGTCAGAATTATGAGATATAAAGTCAGAACAGAATAGCGAGATATAAAGTCAGAATTGCATGATATAAAGTCAGAATTGTGAGATATAAAGTCAGAATTGTGAGATATAAAGTCAGAACAGAATAGCGAGATATAAAGTCAGAATTGCATGATATAAAGTCAGAATTGCGAGATATAAAGTCAGAATTGTGAGATATAAAGTCAGAACAGAATAGCGAGATATAAAGTCAGAATTGCATGATATAAAGTCAGAATAGCGAGATATAAAGTCAGAATAGCGAGATATAAAGTCAGAATTGCGAGATATAAAGTCAGAATTGTGAGATATAAAGTCAGAATTGTGAGATATAAAGTCAGAACAGAATAGCGAGATATAAAGTCAGAATTGCATGATATAAAGTCAGAATTGCGAGATATAAAGTCAGAATTGCGAGATATAAAGTCAGAATTGCGAGATATAAAGTCAGAATTGTGAGATATAAAGTCAGAACAGAATAGCGAGATATAAAGTCAGAATTGCATGATATAAAGTCAGAATTGCATGATATAAAGTCAGAATTGCGAGATATAAAGTCAGAATTGCAAGATATAAAGTCAGAATTGCAAGTTACAAAGTCCAATTCTGAACGGAAAACGTTTTTTTGTTTTTTTTTTCTGAGAAGTGCAAGTTTATATCTCACAATTCTGACTTTATATCTAGAAATTGTGTGTTATAAAGTAAAGAAAAAAACATCAGAATTTTCAGATAAAAAGTCGCAATTACCTTTTTATTTTATTTATTTTTTGGCAGAAACAAGCTTCCATACATTGCTCCTTTTGCCAAGTATGTTTCAAAACGGCCACAAACATTATACTGAACAAGACTAGTCAATTTTATCCTAGTTATTGGCGGAATGTTCATTCTTAACAGCAAATGCTGCTCATCATTGCTTCTCCTTCTGTTACAATCAATTCTTTCCGCTCATCAGGTGTTGCTCTGTCTAATGATTGCCAATACTGCGGTAGATGTGGCTTTAACATTTGACAGCAGATCTGTCAACCATCTTGTGGTCAGTACAGTTTTGAAATGCATGAAGGAAACTTTTGTAGGCTGTTAATTTTTAAACTGTCTTGAATGACAGCCAAGAGCTGCCCTGAGTGAACCCAGCTGGTCATCCGTCATTGTTAAAAACGTACATCCCTGATTGGGGTCTGGTCTGAGGCCAGCTCAACACAGGTGCTTGGCACAGCATTGACATTAAAGCACTCCACACTGAATATCGAGCAAAAGAGTAGCCAGGAAATTTCAGTTGCTGTTGTACTGATTACTAAAAACACTGGCTCAAAAAAAGCCTGTGTTTGAGACGCTGTTGGTTCGTTTAGATGACATGGTTGAAGACATTCATATGTCACAGACAGCGGCTCTTGTTTTTCATTGTCTATTGTGTAAAGCTGTCAGACCTTATACAGGAAGAGACAATGCAATAGATTTGCAATGATGGATGACTAAAGCTTGCTGGATATTACGAATGTGAATAGTATAGAATTGCTCAGAGTGTGGATGTTTTAATGTTTATGTATTTATTTTATTTATATATAGGTTGTAAATTTAACCCTTAAATGCATGAATGTTTCGCCAATACATATTCGGGTCTTTAGAGACCTGTATCAATATCTAACACAGATAGATCTCTACCTGTCACGATAATATAAAACTCTCCTGATATTACAGTAACAATTACAGAAGAATAAAATAAAGCATATTTTGTTACCTTTTGGAGCTTGGAAGGGTTCAGTTCGAGCAGATGTTTTATACCATAATCACTGTCCAATTTCCCAGTCCATTCAGCATCTGGCTCATATTCACCATCTCAAACATATTCTTAAAATATATATATTTTTAACATCTTCAAAATCAATATTTTGATCGCTGACAGTTTCTTCACCAGATCCACCATCAAATGACTGACACTAATATTTGATTGCGTTTAGTACTTGCTCTGCAGCAAAAATGAATGGGGAAACAGGTATATATATATATATATATATATATATATATGTATGTATGTATGTATGTATGTATGTATATATATATGTATGTATGTTTTTTTATTTGAGGAATGCTAAGAAGGTTGACATCATGGGTCCCTGAAGACGGTAAAATAGATAATAGATAAAATTGATTTTATAACCTATAAAATCATGTAAAAAAACATATACTGTATGTATATTTAAAATCACTCTTTTTAAACTTTTAGACACTTTAACACTATTCTTTTTTGAGGTCCAGATGATTGACATTTTGGCTTTTATGGCTTCTTTGAGGTTGAAATGGCACCAATGTAAAATGTAATGAACAACTCTGTTTAGTCAGAGAACATGATACTTTTCTTCAAAGTGTTATTTTCCCTCTCTCTCCCCCAAAGTTTGTGCATGAGAGAGAGATCACTAATTTGCCTCATGTCCTGGATTTGCCTATTCATCAAGCCTCTCTGTATTATTTATGAACAGGGTGAAAGGCAAGGGCGAACGTCTTTATTTTCAGACGTCTGTGGATAGGGGGCTCGCGGTGGGAGATGATTGGCCTTTCGCTCAGCTACAAAGAACCTCTTTTCCTTTGATATTCCTATGAAATTATCGCATCTCGAACAGTTATATCACAGCCTTCTCCTTTGCCCGCCAAAACCCTCTTTTGACCTGCTTTGTGTCACTGGCTTGTTAATTAACTATGATGTTCACTTATCTTCAACAGGATTCAAACTGGATAACTTTATCTCTTTTTTTCATGACAGTCTTCAGTAAGAGGAGAGAATATTACGATATTTGGCTGCCTGAATCATGGGATGCCGCTGACTCTTCACGACAACACGTCAGTCTCGTGTGAATCTGGTAGGACAGTCTATGATTATATCTGAGACAAAACTCTTTAAGCTATGTGTAGTTATCCTCACCCTCCCATTCTGTGAAAAAGTTTGGAATATGAATAAAAATAGTGCTAAAATATTATGGTAAAATCTTGTTAAATGGTTAACTGTAAGTTACCTTAGTATACAGTGGAAAAATGTATCAATTAGCACATTTATTGGAAAGATTTAATGTAAAAAATATATTATTATTAACAGTGTTGGGGACTAACTAGTTACATGCAACTAGATCGCGTAATTTAATTACAAAATAAATGTAACTGGAATCAGAAAATGTGTAATTAAATTACAGTTACTTAGGAAAATGTTAATGATTACAAAAGGGATTACATCTGAATTTTGTTTTGTAAAAAGCTATATGTCGAATAATATTAATGTGTTGCTTTGCCTGTTTTTGATGTGCACGATGCCTCCTGCCATTTAAAGGCTGTTTAGTAAAGCGACACTATTCTGAAGCTTTTGATTGGTTCTTGTTTTAATTTGAAGTGCACGACGTCTGCCAATTACATCAATCCACATTGCTGCTGAAAGCTTTAGGTCAAAACCTGTCTGAGAGTTGTGTGATTAAAATGCGTTCCAGTGCTGGAAAATAGAAAAGTAATCAAAAAGTAATCAAATGTAATCAGTTACATTATACTTTAATAAAGTAATTGAAATAGTTGCACTATTTATTATGTTTAAAATAGGGTAACTTGTAATCTGTAACCTATTACATTTACAAAGTAACCTTCCCAACACTGATGTAACAATATGTTTACTTAAATCTACTTACATCTGTTTCACTTAATAATTTACAATGAAAAACAGTACGATTGATGGTATTTTATTAAAAAATTTGTTTATTTTTATATTTGTTATCCGTTATGTGCCATTTTCTGTTTTATGTTATATTTAATGCTTATTCCAGTGTCGTATTTTGTCATTGTGTGGCTATTACTGTCCACTTTATATATTTATTTTTGATTTACTCTAATTGATGTGTCCTTTCTTTTGTACCACCTATACAGTATTATTATGGTGGTTGTCTGCATGATTTAAGGTAAAAGCATTTTAGTAGTTTAAATAGGTTTATAAATGAACAAAATGCTAGTTAAATGAATATGAATTGAATATATAGTATGGTTATGAACTGTAAAACATACATGCACCAAAATGCTATCGTAATGCCTAAAAAACTGTTGAGCAAACTGTATTTTTTGCTGTGAACGTTTGGTAACCACAGGCTGCCAATTTTATATATATATTTTTTAATTATTCATGAATGAATGAATTAATTATTTTTGTAAATTTAACTGGATTTTTGGTGAGGGACAAAAAAGTGTAGGGAACATTTAAATTTATTTCTGGTTTTAAATTGCTTTGGGCCAATGCCCTTTGCTGTAATGTTCATGAAGACATCTCTGAATTTATACCATTGCATGAAGTTCCCTATGGCGTTGATCCAAAATCATGGCACTAAATATAATGTAGTGCCTTTTTAGGAAACAATTCGGGCGAAACAAGGAAAGATGTCACCATTTATATGCAAATTCCACTAAAATTGCATCTCATAAAGTTGCAGGTGGGATGTGGTAATCTTGCTTCGACCAAACAAATTTTATTTTATGGTCCATAATATTGATTTAAGCACATAGAACTCTCACATTAATAAAAAATGGTGAAATTTGATAGCATTTGTCTTGACCTGTACCTGTGCTCTTTTCTCTTCAGAATCAGTTTCAGGATTTCATCTCTCCATTAACACCACCTCAAATATCACCAAGCTGAGGATACCCTACCCACAGACGGGCACATGGTATCTGAGCCTGCGCTCTCTGTGTGCCACTGAACACGGGTGAGGACATTTGCATCTATTCAAATCTAGAAGCTGAAGCTGAGAAAAGGATGGAAAATATTCATAGCACTCCATATATTTACCTTCATCAACATTTAGCACGTACAGTATAAGCATGTGAACTGAGGGGTGTATTCTATTTGCTACTCTGTAATACTTGTAAAGCATCATAAATTCACTTTTATGTTGACCTAGTTTCTCATAACCTTACTTTATCTAATTCAAAATGAAAATGAGTTCTGACAGGGAGAGTTCGGGTAAAGTTCGACATCTTCATTTCAAATTGCAGTCAGAAGCTACAAAATGTACCTTCACACTACCATAGAGATTATAGCATATCTGCTCACCTTTGAATGTGAGGTCATTTTGAATTAGTTTTAACCTCCATATAGATCCCAGGGATAGTTCTCCTTAAAAATGAAGGTTTTGTTCATTTTGTTCATTGTTCATTTACTCACCCTCATTTTGAGCTTGTGTGACTTTTTCCATCCATGGAACACAAAAGAAGTTATTTACAAGGCTGTGCTGCTCTCTATTTTTTAAGGAAGTACAATGTTTGAAAGAAAAAAAGGACGCAAAAAGCACCACAAAAATATTGTAAAAGTGATCTATGCAACGTGTGCACTATAATTCTTCTGAAGCCATACTATAGCTGTGTGTGAGAAACACAACACAGGGGATAACATCTCTAAATTCCGTATGTTTCTCACAAAGCTTGAAAGCTTTGCAACCTTAAAAGCGTCAATCCCGTTTCATTGTAATTGCATGGAAAAAAACCTTTTTCAGTATTCACAGAATGTTCAAAGAAATGTTTTGGGCAATGTTCATTTCTTGGAAGTATTTCTAAAATCTTATACTTTAATTCTTATTATCTCCATGTTCTTCTGTAGGTTTGAGGTGTGCTCTAATGTAACAGCTGAGGTGTACCTTCGCTCTTACCTGACCCCCTGCATCAATGACTGCGGCACCTATGGCCAGTGCAAACTCCTGCGCACCAACAACTACCTGTATGCTGCATGCGAGTGTAAAGCAGGTGAGCACTCAGTCTTTCTTAACCCATGTGTTCTCTTATATAAAATGAGTGGGGTAAATGAGTCTTAACTTTGAGAAGGAAATGAAATGCCTCGTCTTCGAATTTGCTGGTGTGTGTACTAAATTGTTTCAGATATACAAGATAATGTTTATGGCTGGGAATCAGCAAAGGCCTGGCAATATATAGCATTTTCTTTTCATTTGTTTCTCTTTTGGCTGCATTGTACAGTACTTACACTAATGCTTAAAAGTTTGGGGTCGGTTTGGGTTTTTTAAAATGATTTTTAAGGTCTCTAAAGGCTCTTACTGTAAAAAAGTGAAATATGTATATTGTGAAATATTACAATTTATATATATATATATATATATATATATACATACAGTGGCATGAAAAAGTATGTGAACCGCTTGCAGAATCTGTGAAAATGGGAATCATTTTAACTAAATAAGAGGGATCATACAAAATGCATGTTATTTTTTATTTAGTACTGTCCTGAATAAGATATTTTACAGAACATTTTTTACATATAGTCCACAAGACAAAAAACGTTCAAAAAACGTTCCCTGTGTCGTTCCCTGGATGATCCACGGCTGTTTTTTTGTTTTGTGATGGTTGTTCACGAGTCCCTTGTTTGTCCTGAGCAGTTAAACTGCCCAATGTTCTTCAGAACAATCCTCCAGGTCCTGCACATTCTTCAGTTTTCCAGCCTCTTTTTCATATTTGAACCCTCTCCAGCATTGACTGTATGATTTTAAGATCCATCTTTTCACACTGAGGACAATTGAGGGACTCAAACACAACTACTAAAAAAGGTTCAAAAATTCACTGATGCTCCAGAAGGAAACACAATGCATTAAGAGCCGGGGGGGGGGACTTTTTCAAAAATGTTCTTATTTTGTTTAAATATAATTTTTTGTTTATTTAGTACTGCCCTTCAGAAGCAACAGAAGATACTTGCATGTTTCCCGGAAGACAAATTAAGTACAATTTACCTTGATTTTCAAATTCAATAGGTTAGGCTCTTAATGCATTGTGTTTCCTTCTGGAGCATCAGTGAATGTTTGAACCTTTTTTAGTAGTTGAAAACTGAAGAATGTGCAGGACCTATAGGATTTTTCTGAAGAACATTGGGCAGTTTAACTGCTCAGGACAAACAAGGGACTCGTGAACAACCATCACAAAACAAAAAAACAGCCGTGGATCATCCAGGGAACGACACACAGCACTGAGAATGAGTGAGAACTGAGAACACAACAATGGTTCATAAACTTTTTATCAGGGTTATTTTAATAAATTCAGCTATTTTTTTATCTTGTGGACTATATGTAAAAAAAAATGTATGTAAAATATCTTATTCAGGACAGTACTAAATAAAAAATAACATGCATTTTGTATGATCCCTCTTATTTAGTTACAATTATTCCCATTTTCACAGATTCTGCAAGCGGTTCACATACTTTTTCATGCCACTGTACATTTTTTATTTATTTTTTGTTTTTTTTGTTTTTATGTATTCCTGTGATGGTAAAGCTGAATTTTCAGCATCATTGCTCCGGTCTTCAGTCACATGATCCTTCAGAAATCATTCTATGCAGATTTGGTGTTCAAAAAGATACATTTCTTATTATTATCAGTGTTGAAATCAGTTGTGCTGCTTAATAGTTTTGTGGAAACCTTGAAACATTTTTTCAGGATTCTTTGTTGAATAGAGAGTTTAAACAGCATTTTTTAATAGAAATTTGGTTACATAAAGTAGAAAGTGTGTTTATCGTCTCTTTTTATCAGTCTAATGTGTCCTTGATTAATACAATTATTAATTTTGTTCATCATCAAAAACAGCTTTCTGACCCTAAACTTTTGAAACTGTAGTGTTGTATTATTAACTTACATAATTGTTAATAATTGATTGCACATTTACCTAATGCCACAATTAGTTTGACCTTTTCCTGTATTTTTCAGTTTGGCTTGATTGTATAGCTTTTTGTTCTTTACAAATAGCATTTCATTTTATTTATTTTTGTAGTAAACTGCAATAAAATAAGATAAAACTAGACATAGGATTTATGTCACAAATTAAACGAGGCACCACAATCCCCCCAGTGATCTCTAGTGGTGGAATGCAGGGCAATTTTAGGTTGTGACACATGTAATATTACGTGTGCTTGAAATAAGCTCCTGGACACTTTTGTTTTGAGTAAAATAAAGGAGCAGGAATTCTGTGTCATTTAACAAAGTGAACAAGGGATATATCACCCTAGCGGTTAATATGTTGATAATTACTGTAATATTTTATAATTCCATTTAATATCTTTCTCCTTTACTGTCAGATGCCAATCAAAGATAATTGGCATGTTAAATGGTTCAATTACACATGTGCCAATCATGTCGCTCTATAACGATGAGATCGCAAATCAAGTGGTTTTTAATTAGAGGACATTTGATGATCCTGAGAAATATGCTAATCACAACCTCTCAATTACAGCGCCATTATGAAGCTCTGGTGCCTCGTTTCCCTTTCCCTCTGGATTCCTACCCATAGTTTCTTTTGTCATTAGCATAGACAAATTTACCCTTTTAATGAATGTTTTCTAGCAAACAGCTTAGTGCTGTGATACAGCATGCATGCAAAGCTCTTCTCTGTTCTCAAGTGTCTGGTAAAGCTCAATTGACCGTCTTTGTCGACACTCAGTGAGACTTCAATCACTACATGCCTTTGAGGATTTTTGTTTGTGGTGTGGCTAATTAAGGCTTCATAATCAGAGAGATTTGTGATATGTTTTCTGGCATTTTCTATGAGAGGTTAGAGGGACAGTGCATCTATTTTCTTCATGGTGTTTATATAACAGTAGGTTGCCTGAATCCAATCTATATTTATGAAGCTGTTTACAACAGCTGACAGATGAGGAGCAGAATGTGTGTGCGAACCAGGGAGAAAGTACATGTGTTATTTCTGTGATGTTTTTTTATTTTTTTACATGCATTGCCTATGCGTGGCGTTTATTTATTTATTTTATTATTTATAGCTTAGTTTGCTGTGAGGACATGGACTTTTACATACACTATACTGTTAAAACGTTTGGGGTCTGTACGTTTTTTTAATGTTCAGAAAAGAAGTCTCTTATGCTCACCAAGTCTGCATTTATTTGATCAAAAATATAATCTTGTGAAAAATTATTACATTTTAAAATGACTATTTTCTATTTTAATATATTTAAAGCTACAATGTGTAACTTTTTTAGTTTATTCTTAGCTAAAAACACTTAGTTCTTTCAAAAATATATGTGTTCATTAATGTATATTTACTTCTTTCAAGTAATAAAGTATTCTCGTAAGTTTATAATATGCCATTTAAAATATATACGGGTAGGGGTTTGAATGCAGGTCGCCATGTTGCCCCTCCATCTTGAAAGTACATTAGCCAAAGAGGAACATACCCGTGAATTCAAGCTTCGCCTTTCGCGTTTTAACACTCGATGGCACTGTACAAAATTCCCTGCCTCGTGCATGCGCAGAGAGTTTTCATCTCAGCAGCGTCCAGTAACAGAGTTATACGAGTTTTCCTGGCTTCTTTATTCCTCAAAAGTCTGTTTTTCCTTGTGTGGTATTTCTGTGCGTTAAAAACTCCGTAAGTAATAATAGTTATTGTCATTGTAGATGTGTTTCAGAGTGTCATCGCGTAATTCAGTTGATGTCACCTCAGAAGTATTTTTGTGTCAACATACAATAGCATAATGCTCACCTATTTGAATAATCATTCAGTTATTTTGTTATCAACAATGTTTATTCGTTTATAGAAAATATTTGCTTGTAATGTATGTTGATGGAAATATGTATCAGGTCTGATCGGCATATTAACAATTGTTATACAGAGCGCACTGCAGTGCTAAAGCTGCGCACACACTTTTGTAATCCGACACCGCTTGTTAGCAGCAGCAGCGGCAGCTCCGCTCCTTTTAATGCAGCTGCATTTAGCGCCTATATATGGTACAATAAGCTCTGGTTTACGGTTACATTATACAAATGTAACTTATAAGTATAGTTATACAGTTCTTAACTGTGTATCTTCTGTCATGTCATTATCATGTATATTTACCATCCTTATTTATTCTCTCACAGAAACCACATTTATGTACATATCCACGCAAACCTGTTTATGCCTTGCTATTGGATGACTGAATAAACATTACTATCATCAAAGTTATTATTAGATTAGCTGCAGTTCTATCTAGCCGAATAATTAGGCCAGTTGAGTTCCAACCATCCCACTGCGCACAGAATATCCCACAGGCAACGTGTCGAATGTGGACGAGGTCGAACTGGAAGCCATGTTAATCTTGGACTAAATCGGCCACCGTAGGAGTTAAAACGAAATCGGAATTGAGAGGAACAGAAACTAAAATTCACTGGATGGTCATATACCTTTTCACCACTAGATGGGGGAAAATATCACACAGTGTAGCTTTAAAAAAGTAATATATTCCTGTGATGCAAACCTGAATTTTAGCATCATTACTCCAGTCTTCATTGTCACATTATCCTGCAGAAATCATCTCCTGAACATTTCTTATTACAGACATCCCAACCTGAAAAAAAGTCATTTCAGGGAGGTATCAGTGTTGTTTTCATGTAGCTTTGGCAACTAGCTGACCTGAAAAAATATGGACATGAAATGAAACTTGTTTAACTCAACCATAACATGTCAGTTACAAACTGTACAGCGTGCAAGATTGTCATTATGTTTATACTTTATACTTTCGTTTTTTTTGGGGCACTCTCCCTCTGCCATGTGCTCCAGTTTCTAGATACACTGAACTGATTAATTCGGTTCGGGAGAAGAGATAAAAGCCCTCCCACACTGACAATTGATTGGTTGACTTACCGAAACAGGCCAATCAGGATGCTCTCCGTCTTACATGCGCTTCATTAGGTGCACACTAGCACACACACGCAAGGTCTCTCGCTCTCTCTCCCTCTCTGCCGTGCGCTAGTGCACAGTTTGTGTCTCGCATGCGCGCTCTAGATTGCGGGAGAATTTAACTAAGGCCTAGTCCACACGTACACGGATATTTTTATAACCAGAGTTTTTCCTCCTCCGTTTTAAAAAACAATCGCGTCCACACAAGCACAGTTTAAAAAAAATCTCCGTCCACATGAAAACGCAAAACCGCGCTATGATTGGCTGCTTGATTTCCACATGGGTCCCATCCACGGCACCGATGCACTGAGGGATGCCATGGGCTCAGTGAATCCCTTCTACAAGTTTACTTTGGAATCAGTGACACTGACAGGTAACTGTAGGGGCAGGGCTCAAGTGGACTGAAGCTTCACACACTTGCCTTACTATGTTGTATTTTTGTATTCTGGCGCCTCTGTTCTGCAATACAATGAGATAACTGCGCATGTATCTGTATGTAATAAGCGCTGTTAGCAGAGTTATTAAAAGTTACGTCCGCCATTGCATAGACTCCACTCATGTATAAACAAAAGCGATAACGGCGCACAATCTGATGTCAAACAAAGGAGAGAACGGCGCACATTTCGACTTAACAAGCCGAAATCTCCGGTTTCACCTTCTACACGACAACGCTGTAACCGGAGTTTCTAAAAAACTTCACCCTGGCCGGAGTTTTCAAAAAAGTCCGGTTTCAGTAACCGGATACTGCGTTTGCGTGTGGACGAACAGCCAAACCGCGTAGAAAAAGCTGCGGTTTTGAAAATACCCGTGTTCGTGTGGACAGGGCCTAATTTGCGGACATCAGGGAGCCGCTATAAATATGCGGGAGACTTGGGATGTCTGTTATTATTATTAATGTTGAAAACAGTTGTGCTGCTTAATATTTTCGTGGAAGTGCATTACATTTTTTTACCAGGATTCTTTGATGAATAGAAAGAACAGCGTTTATTTGAAATCTTTTATAACAGCTTTCAAGATCAATTTAATGAATCTTTGCTGAATAAAAGTATTAATTTCTTCCTTTCTTAAAAAAAGAAAAAGTCTTAATAACCCAACATTTTTGAACAGTAGTGTACTTACTTTTAAAGGGATAGTGCATCCAAACCTGTATGACTTACTTTCTTCTGCTGAACATAAAAGACTATTGAAAGGTTAATGTTTCCAAATTCTTTTCCATGTAATTACAGTGAACAGGGACTGAAGCTTTCAAGATTTACGCTTAAAACTGTCTTTTTTGCTGTATCTTGTAGTAAGCAAGACCATGTTAAGTCCAGCTTAGAGTGGCCTGTAACATGTGTGTGCTTCTCTAGGTTGGGATGGCTGGGGTTGCACGGACAACACAGAGGCGTACTCATATGGGTTTCAGCTGCTCTCAACTCTCCTTCTGTGCCTCAGCAACCTGATGTTCGTCCCACCTGTGACCATCGCCATCCGCAGTCATTACCTGCTGGAGGCATCTGTCTATATTTTCACCATGTTCTTTTCCACTGTGAGTAGATCTGGTTTAAACCAATGAAAAACATGCCCAAAATTAGGCATTTCGATTGCTAGCTGCATGTTGACATACAGTATATTCACAGATCAGGCATAACATTATTCCTAATATTGTGTTGGTCCCCCTTTTGCTGCCAAAATAGCCCTGACCCATCGAGGCATGGACTGTGGTATCTGGCACCAAAATGTTAGCAGGAGATCCTTTAAGTCCTGTAAGTTGCGAGGTGGGGCTTCCATGGATCTGACTTTTTTGTTCAGCATATCCAACAAATGCTCGATTGGATTGAGATCTGGGGAATTTGGACGCCAAGTCAACACCTCCAACTTGTTGTGCTCCTCAAACCATTCCTGAACCATTTTTGCTTTGTGGCAGGGCGTATTATCCTGCTAAAAGATTCCACAGCCACCAGGGAATACCCTTTCCATGAAAGGGTGTACATGGTCTGCAACAATGCTTAGGTAGGTGGTACGTGTCAAAGTAAAATCCACATGGATGGCTGGCCCCAAGGTTTCCCAGCAGAACATTGCCCAAAACATCACACTGCCTCCGCCGGCTTACCTTTCTTTCCATAGTGCATCCTGGTGCCATGTGTTCCCCAGGTAAGCGACGCACCCGAACCCGGTCATCCACGTGATTCATCAGACCAGGCCACCTTCTTTCATTGCTCTGTGGTCCAGTTCTGATGCTCACGTGACCACTGTTGGCGCTTTCAGCAGTGGACCAGTATTAACTTCTTGAGCTACAGTAACTCGTCTGTTTGATCGGGCCACACATGCCAGCCTTCGCTCCCCACCTACATCAATTAACCTTGGCCACCCATGACCCTGTCGCCGATTGGCCACTGTTCCGTCCTTGGACCACTTTTGATAGATACTGACCACTGCAGACCGGGAACACCCCACAAGACACCCCGCAGTTTTGGAGATGCTCTGACCCAGTCGTCTAACCATCACAATTTGGCCCTTGTCAAACTCGCTCAAATCCTAATGCTTGCCCGTTTTTCCTGCTTTTAACACATCGACTTTGAGGACAAAATGTTCACTTGCTGCCTAATATATCCCACCCACTAATAGGAGCCATGATGAAGAGATGATAAGTGTTATTCACTTCATAATGTTATGCCTGATTGGTGTATTTAGCAGGTAATACTCTTCTAAAATAAACAAAGAGATTATAAAAGGAATAATCCCAACTCTTAATTCTGATTGGATGACCAACGGTTGTAATTAAAAAATTAACATAACAGTCAGATTACAGAACTGGAACTAGCTATTTATATTAGATTTGCATTCTGTTTTTCTCCAGCTTTGGACAAACATGTCTAAATAATGTAATAATTGTTTGAAGAAGCGCTGGCTTACTCACAGACCCCTCATGAGTCTTAGTTCAGCATATCAGTGGCAGCTATATGGAGGTTATAGTTAAGAACCAGTGACATGTCAGAGTGTCATTTTATTCATGCTTCCACTGACCTTTTGTTTTCATCTTTCACCCCTGAACAGTTTTATCATGCCTGTGACCAGCCAGGCATTGTGGTCTTCTGCATCATGGAGTATGACGTGCTGCAGTTCTGTGACTTCCTCGGCTCGCTCATGTCTGTATGGGTCACTGTCATCGCCATGGCCAGACTCAAATCCATTATCAAACAGGTACAAATCACATTCAATTACCATAAACCTTGTGGTAGTTATTGTTAATATTCAATTAGCTCAAATATTTATGTATGTGCACTGTGCAGTATCTGCATTAAATGTAAAAAATCAAAACCATGTTGAAATTTAGCGTAGCCTACTGTTCATCATTGTCTTTTTTTTTTATAAATTAGTTTAAACTTATACTTTTATTCCGCAAGGGTGCATTAAATAGATAAAAAGTGACATAAAATAAATGTATAATGTCACAATAGATTTATATTTCAAGTAAATGCTGTTCTTTTGAACTTTCTATTCAATGTTAATAAAAACAAGATATTTCTGAGCAGCAGATGAAGACTGGTAATGATAATGAAAATTCAGCTTTGACATCACATGAATAAATGACATTTTAAAATATATAAAAATAGAAAACAGTTCTTTTAAATTTGTATAATATTTCACTTTGTTACTGTAACTGTGTTCAAATAAAAGCAGTCTTGATGAGCCTCCTTTCAAAAACATAAACATTTTTACCAACCTCAAACTTTTAAAAGATAGTGTAAGTATTCAAAATGGGCCACTGTATATAATAACCACAATCTGATGGTTAAAATTACATGTGAAGACCCTGGGGCCCAGAAATGCAGGATACTTCTTGTGTCATCAAATTCTATAAATTCATTTTGTGTGATTCATAAAGGCCAGTAGTGTTTCATGGACTTTATTGCCAGGAAAAGAGCTTTCCAAGATGTGCAAGAGAGCAGAAATTTTGTCCACCTCAGTAAACAGCTTACACAGAGTGTAAATATACGAATGTCAGCAGTCTGTCATCTGCTGTCATAATGATGGTGACATTTCGCTGTGGAGCAGAGTAAATATAGGTGGACACTTTCAGGTGTATGTATGTGCACACTCTCTTTAGTTCAGTCTTCAGCTGCTCAACTGCAGAGGGAAAGAGTAAGGTTTAAGGAAAGAGAGCACAGGGAGAAAGACAATAAGAATGTGATTAACGGTGTGTTTGAGTCATTTAGAATCTATGAAGATATGAAGTGAGGGGGCTTCTGCTTATGAAGGGAGTATCTAATGGAAAGAACAAGAAAAAATAGCTCCCCTCCAGGGAGAACGTTTTTGTATATTACAGCTGATTGCGTGTGCGCGCCTTTGAATGTGTTTTGCTGAGTGCTGCAGTTTGCAGACACTAATCAAATCACCCATGTCACAACAGTTCTGAACTTCACGCAGGAAGGAAAGACGACGAGAAGGACATTTTTAGCTGCACCTCTCTTTACCTGCAGTAAGCCTTGCCAAAGCAAGTTGGCCCTAATTAGACTGGGGATTCACTATCACCTCTAGACATGAGGAGTTGTCGATGTTTGAACTAACATTCTCCCTCTTTGCTGCTCTCCTACCAGGTGTTGTACTTGCTGGGGGCGATGGCTCTGTCCATGGCCTTACAGCTGGACCGTCATGGCCTGTGGAACCTGCTGGGGCCCAGCCTTTTCGCTTTAGGCATCATGGCTATCGCCTGGGTAAGTTGTATTGTGCACATTCATAGATTTCATGCATCACTGTAAAGCAGGGGTCTCAAACTCATTTTACCAGGGGGCCGCTGGAGGTAGACTCTGGGTCAGACTGGGCCGCATCAAGTATTACACATAAAAAGTGTTTCAAGTATTCCCCAAAAAAAGTAGCACAATAGATCCAATCTTCTCAATCTTTATTATTAACAGTTCTTCAACATGAACTGTTCGTCTGAATTTGAACTTTCCTTCTGAACATGAACGGTTCTTCAGAACATAGGCTTCTCTTGCCTACTCTGTTTTTTAAAATAAAGCCTATAGAAATGAAATCATGCAATATGAAATAATGAATGATTTTAATTTTATTTTAAATAATAGACTAATTCACAGCAAGGCCGTAACCAGGTCAAACAGAACAGTGAACGAAATTCTAGGTCTAATTCTAGTTGGGAAATAATCTTTTTTGGGACTATTTGTAAACAATATTTGCATTAATTTACATCAAATATATTATTAGTCCCGATATTCTTCCCACGAGTGAGTGAATAAATACATAGATCTGTGATTGACTAGTGGTCTGGTGGTAGAATTTTTGTCAACCGTGTCAAAGGTTCCGGGTTCTAATCCACTCTCATATAGTTTTTCTTCATTAAAAGCAAAGATGTTCATCAGTGATTGTATATTAAGACCATGGACACGTTTGTGTGCACTTTGTTTTTGTGATTTCACCGGAAAGAATAGAGTCTCTCTCAAAAACGGCATTAAGCGATAGATTGACGCGCTCGTCTGTGTGTGAAGACTGTGCAGTGTGCATGAGCCAAAAGAGAACGTAAACCCGCCTACTTTCATTTGATTGGCCATCTCAATCATTTTGACATTGACGAGCTCTGTTTGACCACATTCGTTTCAACTGTCTGATCAGCTTTGTTCGTCTGTTTCTGTCAATCACGCGGTGTCAACCAATTATACTGCACGAGGGAGGGGCGAGCCAACTCTCTCTCTCTCTCTCTCTCTCTCTCTCTCTCTCTCTCTCTCTCACACGCTCTCACGCTCTCACTCTCTCTCACTCTCTCTCACACTCTCTCACACTCTCTCACACACACTCACACACACACACACTCACTCACTCACTCACTCACACACACACACACACACACACACACACACACACACACACACACACACACACACACACACACACACACACACACGTTTGTTTTTGTGAAATGTGAGGACATTCCATAGGCGTAATGGTTTTTATACCGTACAAACCGTATTTTATATCCCCTTGCACTGCCGCTGCCCCTAAATCTACCCATCACAGGAGACTGTGCAGTTTACTTTCTGTGAAAAAAACCTCATTCTGTGTGATTTATAAGCATTTTGAAAAGTGAGGACATGGGGAACGTCCTCATATTTCACCCTCTTTTTGTAATACCTATGTCATACCAATGTCATTTTACACATTTGTGTCCTGATATTTCACAAAAACATGCCCACACACACACACACACACAAAGGAGGCAGCAAGCGCGACAAGCGATGCACACGCAACGACTCAGCAAAAAGGTGCTTTTCAGAGCAACGGGCAGGCCGTACTAACACTAAACTTTGAAGTCAAGAAGGGGGCCACAAAATATCATCCTGCGAGCCTCGAGTTTGAGACCCCTGCTGTAAAGCATCTATTAAATGTATAATCAGTGGTGGTCTGTCAGAGCCTTAAGGGCCTTCTCTGCTGGCCCTGTCAAAATCAAAAATATCTATTTTTCATAATTAAATTAAATTAATGTGTGTCTGAACATGTCTAAAGTCAATTACTGTCTATTTCAGAACGTTACAATTATATTTCCAGAAAGAATGTGGTTATTGTTTTTGAGGCTGAGCTGCATTTTCCATACGTCATCATCTAAACACATCACAACTCCATGGACCAGCACTAGTAGTATTGCTAGCCTTCCGTTGAAGCTGCCATTTTCCATTTGATCATAATTTTTGACTGACGTGGGTCATCAGCCAATCAAATTTTGATGTGTAGTGATAGAACGCCCCAGAGGCCCAGCGATGTGTCGCCCTGCATGGTTGTATTTTGTAAGTGTGGTGTTGTTGTGGCTGTGGCGTGGGGTGTGGTGATCGTTAGTGAAGGCCCTGACTGAAACCCTATGGTACGCTACTGTGTATAATACATTAATAAAATGTGCCAGAAAGCATGTCAGTTATACTAGACCTGACTCGGAGCATAAAAATGAACAGATGTCGGAGTTGTTGTTATTGTTGATTATATTACTATAGTTTGCAAGTTTTTGTCTTCTAACGCTACACCTGCTGAAACAACCTGCTTAAACCAGCACATGGTGATGAGCTGGTCTTTAGAAGTCTGGTTCAAGTTAGTCTTAGCTAATTTAAGCAGGTCTCCCAGCCTGGAGACTACCTGGTTAAGATGGAATACTAATTTGTCTCCCAGCTGGTTTAAGCTTGTTTTCAGCTGGTCTATTTGGGACTGCCCGTCTCCTGTGTGATGACTCCGATCTTCAACCAGATGGAACTGGACAAATATTTGGAATATTCCAATCTAATCTCACTTCTGACTTGTAATGTTGCCTGAATCATAATCATACACTGTTTGTTCATTGGCCAGAGGAGAACTGGCTGAGCCTGGTTTCTCCCAAGGTTTTTTTCTCCATCCTACCACCTGATGGAGTTTTGGTATCTTGCCACCAATATTGTCTGTTGCCTTTGGCTTTTGGCTTGCTTAGTTGGGGACACTAAATATTCAATCATATTACTGATCTGCCTACATTGACACTATCAGGCCCGGTTCCAGAATCAAATCACTGAGGGTGCTTCTGAAATGACTGAGGGTGCTCTAGTAAATGTGCTCCACCATAGCAGTGTACAGTGAGGAATGTATGGTTATTTATTTACTATTCACTTTTACCAATAATTGGAATTTCAAAAATATTTTGCTACAAATTGTCTATTAATCTATTTAGTCTGCCTTTTACATTGCTTTAATGCGTTACTAGTATTTTAACACACCATCTTCAGAAAAACCAGAAAAAAAGGTTTTGGGAATTTAGATTTTTTTTTTAGGTCATTACATTGTTTGAAGCATAAAAAAATCCTGTTATATGCTATATCCTCTGATCTGTAGAGGACACCAGAACTATTTTATAGAGAAAATGAAAAGACATGAAAATACATGAATAGACTTTTGTCTAAAATGTACCATTTTACTATGCAATATGTGTAAACATGGCCTTAAATGCCATTCCCATTCTATATAATGCATCTATACACTGTATATCATTTGCATATGAATGTGTTTTGGGACAATATGTAATGTAAAAATACGTAATAATATTTTCATAAGAATGTGTTATATTTCATAAGAATATCCAGACTTAAAACTGTGCATGTTGTCAGAGAAATTCGCTAAAATATGTCCTCTACAGAGGCAAAACCTCTGTTCTGGGTCTCAGGAGGATATTTCTGTCTCTTGCAGAGTGGCATTTATATTTAGATGTAGATGTGTATTTAGCATGCGATTGGCCGTCGGTCCTCTTAGCAGCAATAGTTTTATTCAATGAATGTTACAGACTGTAGCCTCGAAAGTGAGCCAAGATCGCTATGATCACTAAAATGCTGTTGCTTTGTCAGTTCATTGCGATCTCACAAAGCTTCGTTATAAAAATGAAGTTGTCAACAATAAATATCTTACTTACATCGTGTCTTGTTAATGAGAGGTTACGCAAGCCTGCATTAACTCGAATAGTCTAGCACCGAAAAGCCTAAAAACGCTGCTGTTTTGATCGGTGAGATTCTGATCGCGTTCGAGAGATCAACAACTATCTGCGATTGGCTACATTGCTCACCGCTGCAAAAACACGCTGTGAATTTGATGCTGATGCATTTGACGCTTTCTAGAGGAAACAAATTAGCAAATCTGCCAAATCTGTTTCGCCAATATTATTACAGTATCAACTGAGGGTGCTTTTATTTGCATTTGAGGGTGCTTAGCACCCCCGTAGAACCGGGCCTGGACACTATATGAGAATTAAACTGAGCTGGATGACATCGCTGTACAGCCGAATCAAATTCTGTTGCATTATATTCTGGTTACCACTGTGAAGCTGCTTTGAAACAATTTGCATTGTAAAAAGCGCTATATAAATAAAGATGAATTGACTTGACTGCCAATTTGTCTCCCAGCTGGTTTACACTTGTTTTCGGCTGGTGTAGTTTGTCTCCCAGTTTGGCCAAGCTAGGTATTTAGCGGGTTTTGCTGGAATAACAGTTTGTCTCCCAGCTAGTTTAAGCAGGTCTTAGCTGGTTTAAGCTTGTCTTCAACTGGTCTAGCTGGTCTCCCAGCCTGGCCAAGCAGATATTAGAAAAAAAGTTGTTAAATAGGCCTCCCAGTTACAGGCCTATTTAACAGCACATAACCTCTATGAGCCTTTCCAGTCTGGCTTCCGTCCGTTACACAGTACTGAAACAGCCCTGGTTAAGGTTCTTAATGATCTCCCCCTAGCTTCTGATTCTGGTGCTCTTAGCACTCTCCTTCTGTTAGACCTCACTCATTTGACACTGTTAGTCATGAGATACTCCAATCATGGCTTTACCACTTTAAAAGCCATTACAGGCAATTGGAATTACTGGTACAGCCTTTGGCTGGTTTTCCTTTCTTTTCTTTTTTTTTTGACAGGGAGGCAACAATTTGTTATATACCAGAGGCACAAATCATCCACCAAATCCATCAGTTCTAGTGTACCTCAAGGTTCTGTCTTGGGCCCTCTTCTTTGCATAATGTATATGTTTAACTTCCTCTGTTATGCTGATGACATTCAGATTTATTTTAGCACACCTCCCACCTCAGTGTTTTCTCTGCCTATATTAACAACTTGCATCAAGGAACTCAAGCTTTGGCTGGAGGCAAATTACTTTAAATTGAACTCAGGTAAAACGGAGGTAATACTGATCGGCTCTAAATCTATTGTATCTAAACAACCCAGTCAACTGATAGATTTGGATGGTGACTTGATAATGCCCTGTATGACAGTTTGAAATCTTGGTTTTCTCATTGATTCCACTCTTTAGTTTTATGATCGCATTGTTAAAGTGGTAAAGTCAGCTTTTTTTCCACGTATGTAGTATCTCTTGTATTCAATCCTCTTTTAGTCAGCAGGATGCTGAGACTGTTATACATGCCTTTGTCACATCTCAGCTACTGTAGATTACTGGAACTCCTTTCAGCTAAAAATACCAAACAACTACAATATGTTCAAAACTCTGCACCCCGCTTGATCACTCACACAAGAAAGAATGAGCACATTACTCCAAACCTATATCACCTTCATTGGCTTCCGGTTTCTTTGCGTATATAATTCAAGGTACTAATTCTCACTTACAAAGCTCTTCATAACCTTGGTTCTACATATTCTTATGCTCCTGTCCACTCCTTACGATCTTCTAGTGGGGGATTGTTAGTCACCCCTAAATTTAACCCTTAATCGTCCCTTGGGGTCCAGCTGACCCCACTGGACTTTTCCTCCATTTTTTAAAAGTGTTCCCTTCATCTCAGGGCCATGAGACTCAGTGACTTTTCCTAAATAATCTATCTAAACATGCACAAAAAATCTGGGCTTGATTTGGTTGTTCTAAAGGTGTGTAAAAAAAAAATTACCGTTTAAGTCCCTCTGGGTCAGATTGACCCCACATTGAAAATGAATGGGAAAGTGTAAAAAATACATTTTTTTCACTTTTTTTGTCAAATGTTTTTTACTAAATCCAGTATAAATCTGAAAATTTCCACATTTATATCAAGGTCCGGTCCTAGAGCATAAACACAAAGTAGAACGAACTTTCTGTCTCATACACACACGCACACACACACACACACACACACACACACAAACACACACATGTGTGTGACTGCAACAGAGAGCATTTTTATAGAAACTGGCAAATAAAATCAACAAAACTGGCATAAATCTGAAAGATTTTCATACATAAATGAAGTACTAATACTAGAGCACAAATGCAATATGGAACAAGCATGTTCACTCACACGCACACACACACAAACACAAACACAGGTGTCTGGAGCATTTTTTTGGATTTTGGCAATGAATGGGAAAATGTAAAAAATGCTTTTTTTTCACTTTGTTTGTAAAAAAAAATCATCTAAATCCAGTATAAATCTGAAAATGTCTACATTTATATCAAGATCTGGTCCTAGAGCATAAACACAAAGTGGAACGAACTTTCTGTCTCATACACACAGGCACACACACACACAAACACACACGTGTGTGACTGCAACAGAGAGCATTTTTATAGAAACTGGCAAATAAAATCAACAAAACTGGCATAAATCTGAAAAAATTCCATACATAAATGAAGGACAAATATTAGAGCACAAATGCAACATGGAACAATCATGAGAAAGAGAGGGAAAATGGCAAAAAAAAAGAAAGATGAAAGGCAGCTTAACTTTTGCATAACTTCCCTATGGACCTCTATTGGATAATGTGGTCATTGCACTCTCTTTCTCTTTAACTATAATTCCTAAAGTTTTTCCACAAACCTACAGATGGCGGTATTCTATCCCTAACACATAGAGCAATGTCCAAAAACTATTTATATTTATTTAAGATCATCATTCAAGTGATTTTTTCATAAAAAAATAATGTTTAATGAGCCAATTTATGACATAGTTAAGTATTTGTGCAGTAAATAGGTAAAAAACTACCAAATACCCACAAAAACACAGCATAAATGTATAGTTGAGAAGTAAATAAAAAAAAATGATATATAGTTTTCCATGTAAAAAAATAATATTTCCTTATGCAATCGCTCTGTAAAAGTTTGGGGTCTATCTGACCCCAAGGGACTCAAACGTAAACCCTACTTGAGGGGCGATTAAGGGTTTTAATCTGGTGACTATGGGAGCCAGTACAGGATTATGGTGTTGTGGCTCCCAGGTTGTGGAATGCTCTTCCTCAAGACATCCATCAAGCATCCTCCCTTCTCTCCTTCAAAAACCTCTTAAAAACACTTTTTTTTCTCTCTGAATATTACTCTTCGGCTCTTTGTCTGTAAATTGTACCTTGTTATGGATAACATACACCTTTGTTTGTATCTCTAACTTGACTTTGTAAGCAACCTCTGTATATTACTTTTCATCCCTTGTTATGTGTTTTGTGCTTTGATATTGATGTTTATTTGGTTCTGCTCCTTAAAACTATCTTTGTAAAGCAACCTCGGGTGTTGGAAAGGCACTATATAAAAATGATGTATTATTATTATTTAGCTGGATAGCCAGTTGTTTTTCCAGTCTGTTTAGCTAAAATGCAAACCAGACTAGATAACAGGGAAAACGAAGCTTTTCAGCTTTCTTAATGGATAAATATATATTTATTTGTAAATGTACTGTAGTAAATACATCATATTATAAGCCAACGTGCCTGTGTTTCCAAAAATAACCATGGTCTTTATGTCTAACAGATCCAGATCCGACAGTTAAATGCCAGCGCTAGTTTTTTTTTTCTCTCCTTTGAGTGTTGAGTGACAACAAGCACCTTTTCAATATCTATAATTTATGAAGGCATTTCGACTTACCCGGGGCTGCATTTATCTGTGCATTAGCATGGTGTGGCATTAAAAGTTTCTCTGTTCTGTCAGTAATAGAGACGCACTTGCTGTTCCATTACCAGCCAGCTTGTACTTTATGCTAATTCCTCTAGTGACCACACTATTTTTCTGAAGTGAGAAGATAAAAAAGGGTGTTGGACAAGAAAAAGTCTTTGCCAGAGCCTCTGGCAAATTACAGTTGAGTGAGAGAAGCACGTCCTCCCTTGAGTCAAATGTGCTGGTGGATATACTGTACATGCAGAGAGAAGAGGAGCCAGTGCACAACTTCTGCAGCTACAAAGATATATTGTGTGAGAGAGAAATAATGAGAGAGAATAGCAAATGTTCAACAAAACTATGACTAGTAGAGATGTCTTCATCCTTCGACTCTGAACTCGCATCTGAAGGCACTAATAAAGCTTCTAATAGAACATAATGAACACATCAGGACAGAATTAACCTGTGTTTTTGATACAAGTTAACACTTTTTTGATAACTAAAACATTAGTAATTGCAAAATTTTACCATAGAAAAATTTAAAATTTCATGAATAACTAGATTTGCAAGGTAGCAAAGGAATGGTGTTAAAAATTCAGTCCATCTTAAATAACCTTATTATTAATAGAGCACTGCAAACACTTATTTTCTGAATGTCAGAAATGTCAGATTGAAAGACCAGTGTACAGATTACTGTAATTCTGCCTAAAATTCATTGAATGTGACATTGAGTGTCAAATACACACGTCTATCATGTCCATGGCACATAATGGCTCTTTGTAGTTAAAACCAAGCTGCAAACTTCCCCAGTTTATCTTGAAGCCAATACGGAAGGGACTTAAACTGCAATTCATCGACTGGCCACTAGAGACCGGCTCCAAAAGGGAGCAGAATCTCATTGAGCTCCATGTTAAAATTCCCAACTTTACAGCAGAAAAAAAAACATGTTTACAGCCTGGTACAAATTGTGGTTTTGGTCTATATATCTAATTTTGTCCTTCATGACAACTGTGAGGGGGGTGAAACTCAATCGTTTACATTATACAAGGCCTTAAAGTTCTGCATGATTAAGGGCGTGGCCACTTTGAGTGACAGGTGGATAGCCATTTATCTGCTGTTTGTTAGTCATCACCTCAGCTCCACCCAAGTCCCGCCTCTTTGCCCATTTTCTGTTATCCAGGAGTGACGTGCGGTGATGCGCTACCAAGATGGCAACGGCCAGCTCATCCCTACTTTATGCTTCAAAACTGCTCTTCAGTAGCCTATGGGTGACGTCACGGACACTACGTCCATATTTTTTTACAGTCTGTGGTTAAAACATGTCTGTTGACACCTCCATTGCAATGCTCCCCATGCATACACAAACACAGTACAAAGCGTCCCACTGTGTGATTGAGGAAAAAAGCTATAATTTATCAAGCTTGTGATATGCTACATCCACATAATTTGTTTCAGTGGAATTTATTATTATCTTCAGTGATCCTTTTGTTTTTGAGCTCTGCATTCTGAATATGCACAGATAAGTTCAAATTAGATCAGTCGTGATGACCACAGTCGATTAGACCTGAAAAGTGGCAAACTTTTTTTTGTTGTTAATTATTTAAATTATTTAGTGATGAGTTTTAAGCCTGAACTACACTAACACATTATGTCATACAAATTGCACCAAAAATGTATTAGAAAAAGACTATTTACTTGCTGTTCATCAGTTATTCATTATTTTTTTTAAATTAAAGATAAAAAAAGATAAAATCTTTGATATCAAAAAGAAAATCTCTAAGATGATAAACTAAATGGATCCATTTTGAAAGGTTTAAGCTATTGTTTAAAATTAATTTCTTCGGAAAACGAATGGGATTTTTACTTCCAGAACAATATTCACAGACTGAGAGAGAGAAAGAGAAACATCCCTCTCACCCTTACAGAGCGTGCATTGACTGAAGTTTTGAGTTTCATTTGTTATATCCAATAACAACCACAATTTGAATTGTAACACTTAAAATCAAATTACACTGGCTAGAGGAATACCCATTTTATTTTTACATAACAGTAAAATAATGCTTGAGTAGCACCTACAAACCAAATATAGGCACCGGATGTTTTTCAAACAGTGTTTTGAGAGGCCCCTTTGGAATTGTCAATGTGATTTATTGCAGAACATTTTGTAGAAATGTTTCTCTTGTGTCTGATCAGTCCTTCGTAGCACTTCGTATTTTGACTGGTTTTGGTTCTTGTACATTTTGGGGATGTTTTGCTAAAATGGCCTGCTTTAGATCATGGCACAGCAGTTTATTGGAGGTCAATGTTCTGACTAAGCCATAACAAAGTCTCTTTCAAGGAAAGTCTGTTCACTAAGGCGCCCGGCGGCCACATTTGGAACGCAGCTATTTTGGGCATCCATATCCAACTTGAATGGGGGAATCCTGAAATCTAAAAAACTCCCTCAAATTTCAAATCAGCAACAAAATCTGACATGAACTGTACCTTAAACATTGTTTCCTATGGTCAAATATAAAAATACCTTATGCCAGCCAATGCGCATGTGCAGTCCTCATGACATTGACTGTTTCTGTGGTAACTAGAAGGCAGCTGCAGTGATGCAAGGACTTTACCAATTGGTGATTGGCTGTTTTATTTAGAAGGCATGACTTATTCTGCCATATTGAAGTTTCTCCCATTTATAGTAAAGGGGCCAAAGTGGTCCAATCAGATTTTTTTGCTCATACTGTATGTTTTTTTTTTATATATATATATATATATATATATATATATATATATATATATATATATATATATATATATATATATATATATATATATATATATATATATATATATATATATATATATTTATTTATACTACGGGGCCGTTGAATGCTTGAATCTGATTGGCTGATGAACGTTCTGAGGTGTGCAATTATTTTCTGGGAGATGCACAGCGAACGTAGTTCCAGGCAGCTCTCTTGACCGCATTACAGTTCCATATCACTTCGCATAGTTAACTGTAATAACGGAAATTACAGGACTAAAAAACAACAATATGACAGACGATTTTCCTAAAGTAAATCTTAATATTTACAGTGAATATAACACGTTCAACAACTGGGCGGCAGCAGTATTAGACAGTCCAGATGAAAAACAACAAAGGGAAGCGGACATCAAAGGCAAGCTTTTCTGTCTCATTACTGAAATCACACGTGCTCGCACACGCACTACAGTTTGCACAAAAAGGTGTCAGCGCTGCCCTGACGATTTGATCAGTTAGCCTATATAGTGGAGACACTTAAAGGCTACACGTGACATTTTTTCACTAGCGAGGTAATAACAGCGCTGTTTAGAGACGCACAGAGGTAGCCTAATTCACACAAGCGCTCTTTAGCTTTAAAATGACGTTTCGGAACTAGCAAAAGAGCTGTTGGATGAGACGCGGAAGAAATAGTCCTACTCACAATAGCGATTTAAGTACAAAAACCGGACGAATCCCATTAGATATATAATCGGATCGATGTCTTGAGGTGTGGTAACCGTAGTATAAGCGGAATAATTGACTTCGGGCCGTTAAATTATTAGAATGATAATGCACACCCGAGGTGTAACGGCCACTCCGCTTCGCGTCGTGATCGCATCACCACCTCGGGTGTGCATTATCATTCTAATAATTGAACGGCCCGTCGTCAATTATTCCTTACATATATAATGGTGTGAACAGCACAAACCACATGGAATCTGATCTTTTTGGTTCTGATTTGGGCCCCTTCAATATTTGGTCCTACTGTAAATCCGATGCAGGCCAGATGTTTTGCAATGTGACCTCAGTCATATCAGAATTTATGTGACTTTTACATAACTGTAGATCAACATTCGTCACAATTCAGTGCTGATGGACATCACTCCAAAGATTTTACATACCGTCGGTAGTTCTTTGAATATGGAAGGCGGCAGCGAATTTAGTAAGGGGAGGGACGGTGAGCTGTTATAATCATAAGTAATACGATGACAACTCTACACAAGCAAAACTTGAGGAAAAATTGTACAAGAAAAACATTTCTCTCTTTCTCCTCATCCTCGTCTGCGTCTTCCTTATTTCGCTGGCTACCACAGCGTACAACCTTTTAATTGAACGTGTAAATGCTGACTTCAGTAACCTACGTGTTTACTTCCATATGACAGTGTGCTGTTTGCTGTATTTGTTAAAGTTCTTTCGCGGATACGGGTCAGTTCAGGCCAGGACCATAACCAGTTCACACTCAGATTTGATATTGGCCACATAAAAAAAAAAAATTCAGATTTGAGCAATAAAACAGCATTGAGCATTAAGGCTTGCAGTGTGAACGTGTAAACCCTAATGCTGCGTTCACACCAAACGCGAATAGAGCATAAAAATCGTGTCTAGTTGGACGCTTGAACATTTTGAATCCATTCGCGTATCCACAGCGAATTGGACGCGCATATAAATCAAGCGTTTGAAGCTAGACGCACGTTCAAGGAGCTCCAGGAGAAATATGTCATAAAACACCACTCTGCCTCTTTTCATTTTCATAAAAAAATATATTAAACATTAATAGCACACAAATGTGGTCCAGGCAAAGCACTACCTACATTATCTTCACTGCATGTATATTTAAATATCCTAAAAAATAAAGTTATGGAACTTCTCTTTGCCCTCAGTCAAAACGATTTGGCAGACAACAAATGATTCATGAGAGCAAAGATCGCCCGTTAGATCTACACCTACACAAGACGAATTCTATCTACATCTGAGCCAGCAGGAAACGTCAGAAGGACTGGCCGAGGAAAGGCTGCTCTTGCCGGGGTTAATGAGCGCTGAGCGCCGGTGATCGCCTGTATCTCACAACTCCAAAAAAAACGCAAGATACATTTTTTTTTTAAGTAGGCGCTCTTTTTATAAATGAACCACAGATTTGAGCTTTAAATAACTACATTCTCACCTGAAAAAGTCTTAAAACTAAAATTTATGACACAATAACAGTAGTATTTTTAAATTATGTGGGGTTTCTCATCACATCACTTTACCACGTGACAGCAGCAAGTAGGCTCCTAATTTGTTAACGCGGCACGAATAGATGCCAAAGTTCAGATTTTTCTACTCAGGCGTCAGACGCGAAATTCGGACAATTCGGACAAATTTGCATCATTCGCGCGAACTGGACACGTGAATGAGGCGGAATCGCGTCTATCGCACCGTAGGACCTCCAGATGTGCGTCAACCCGCCTTTCCATTGACTTAACATTGAAATCAACCAGACGCTCTATTCGTGTTTGAACGCAGCATAAAGGTCCTTGCGAAATTTTTGTCCGAAACTTTCGACAAACTTAAATTTAACTGACACTGGGCTGGGATTTCTATTTTCCAGCATGCTTTGCCATCATGCATGGCGCCAGAATTTTTTCTCTACCGGTGCTAAGGGGGTGCTAGACCAATATGTGGGGGTGCTAAGAAAATAATCAGTATTCATGACGTCAGAGTTACTCCATAAAGAAATAGTCGGTTTCTTTTTTTTTTTTTTTTTTATAAAAGCAGCTATGGTACACACCACATTCATCAGAAGTGTAGTTTAAAATGATATATGGTCATCAATATTCATATTCATCAAAATAGATTTTTTATTTAGGTGACCACAAGACGATGCCAAAAACCTTTTACATGCAAAAGTGAAAGACCATTGGCAGATAATTTAGCATGTTTTAAGCAAAAACAAAATTTTGAAAACAAGAAAAAATATATTTTTTTCATTTTACTTATCTAGTAAATGCATCTTGATTTAAGAATGTTTAGATATTTAGACTAGAAACAAGACAAAAAATACTAAGTAAGAAGATCATTTTTTGCAGTGCAATTGCGTTTAGATGAATAGCCTATGTGAATATGTGCTGCGCACTTATTAAAAAAAACACACTACAACTATGATCTATAAGAAATGTAGGCTATTAAAAACAGAAAGACGTAGCCTATCCTTTCAGTCTTAAAGGCTGCGGAAAGGTTTCGTTACGCACGTCAATCCATTCCCGACGTTCTTGGTTGGTTTGCTTCTTTATTGATTAAAGTAAAGATACAATTTAAACAAAACGAAATTCACTTTAAAGAAAGGCTTTCTGCAAAACAAAACGTAATGAAGTCAAAATCATGTCTGATCCATGTCCCCCGACATATTGGGCATCTTATGATATGTCTTATGATGTAGTGATCTTGCTCAAGCGGTTCACTTTTTAACATAGATGAAATAAAAAATAAAAATGATAATATAGTAGAGCCCTGCACGGGCCTCAAAACTAGGCCCTAGCCTGGCCCTGGCCCGAGACGCTGAGGCCCTAGCCCGGCCCGTGTCCGACAGCTCATCAAAATTATTATCTAAACCGGGGCTATTCAAAATTCTGACGGGACTGTAGCGCCGTCACTGTTTGCCATAACACTCTAAAGGGAGAGTAAATACTCAAATTAATTGTTATATAATGTATTATATATAATGTACTTTTGTGCAAGATTAATGTTAAGTGGGAGATTTAGTAGTGTTTAATGTTTTGCTATGCTCATTTAGAGGAGATTCTGTTATATGGGACTTTTCGGGGTGTTACCATCATGGTGACAAGTGGAGCATGAGCTTGGTTTGGGAACAGATGTATGTTAAATTTTCTATATTGTCATATTTATTTAGCAATTGCTATGCTAATGCTATCAAAGTATTGTTACCATTAAGCAAGTTAGCATTTACTGAATTAGCTAGTTAAAGCTAGCCAAGTTTCCACTACTAAAAATATTTAGGTTGAGATTACATGATAACTTAAAGTTAATTGTACAAACTAGCAAATGTATGAGTACAAAATACAAATCTGCCAGTTCTGCTCACACTTTGAATTTCTTAACTTAAACATTTTGATGTAACTGATTACCTCAAATGTTTTAAAGTTTTGCCAACTTATTCAGGTTTACATTAATTAGGCCCTGATGCAGCAAAGCTGACCGATTTCATTACACTTTCCCATGATTCACATTGTCCCCCCTCAAATATAAAATATTTTATTGTTTTAGTGGTGCTGTGGAACTTGGAGGAGGTCTGTGCAAACTTTCTGTGGTCATCAGCAGTAATGCTTCCAAAGCGCTGGTTTGCTCTTATGGCTCTGTTCCATACACAGTGATCCATGACTCATGCGGTTTATTGTTATGAGCTTCAGCAACTCTACTTTATAGATCCTCTGACGTATTATGAAATAGTACATGCTATATATATATATATATATACACACAGGAATCCTATGATATATGTTACTCATTGAATATCTGTGAAGTATTTTTTTTTTTAAGTATTTAATTTTTTTAACAATTTCAAACAGAATGTTATGATGTAAATTTAACAGGAAATATTTGTGATATGCCCCACTAATTGAAGGAATTTATCTGGGAGCCCCGTAATACTGCACAAAGTATCAATAGGTATAAAAAAATTTGGATACTGAGAGAAAAATAAGTACTTCTTATGAATGTTAAAGGCAGCTGTCACAGTATTCTACTAACGAGGCGAGTTGTTGGACCCAAGTGCAGTTTAATCAAAAATTTCAAAACATAAAACAAAGACTAGGCAATAATCAAAACAAAGACTTGACATGGAAAACATAGACCTCACCTATATAGCAGTTAACAACATCAATAACAGACAAGGACACACAGCAAACATGAGGGCTTAAATACACTGACTAAATGACAAGACAAGTGACACCTGTGAACAGTGATGAGACAATTAACCAATGACATGACACAACACATGAGGGCATGGGAATCACATGGCAAAACCAGGAAGTGCATGACAAGACAGTGAACATGACACACTAAAACATAACCAAGAACAAGATAAACTAGAAACATGAACAAGGAACAAGGAACATGAACCAACACCAAAACGCCCTGTGACAGCAGCAGATAGAAAAGTATAATTTAAATCCATTTCATCCTTTAAAAAAAAAAATCCACTAAAAGAAACCGGTAAAACATCTACTTTTAAGTAATAAAATATTTTTGAGTAGTACTATTTAGATTTTTTTTATAGTGTGTTTATTAATATTTTATTCTATTTAGCTTTAATTTACTTTTATTTCAGTTAGTTGACAAGGCAACATTTTTAACTTTCATCTAATATTCATTTTATTTCAGCTTTGTTACAGTAAAAAACATGTTTTAATAGTTTTAATTCTATAGTTAACAATATCAACAGTAATTATTCGTGCTTGTATAAACTGTATTTCATCAAAATACATTTTAATGGCATCAATGGAGAAAGATACTCTTTGTGGCCAGAGGGTGTAATTACAGCATCTACCAGCAGGGGCTAACTGAGCCATGCTAACCAGTTTCTAGTTAACAAGCTTCTATTGTGAAGTGAATATTCACTGAGCTTCATGCATGATGCCACATCTCAAAGACAGAATGATAAATAAGTGTTGAAAAACAAACAGTTATGTTGAGTAGCTTGTGGGCTAATAATTAATTTCACTCTCATTAATTGTAGCATTTCTCTCAGATTTGCTACTAGATTTGAGGTGTGAAGCACATGTGTTTCCGCTTGTGTCCAGGTATCATTGATTCATGCCAATCAATATCTGAATGCATATCCTGCTTGGCTGATGAATTCTTTGAAATATATTAGTAGCTACATATCTCTGAGATGGTTAGAAAAAATAGTGTGTTTCATCTCAGGAGCAGCCTGTAGTGTTTGAGGATGTGGTCAGGATCGTGGGTGTTGGATTCCAACCCTTCTGTCAAAACAGCTGCATTATAATGTGAAATATAAATGGGAATCAATTTCAATGAAAGTCAAAGAGAACATATGGTAGTCACGCACATTTTGATGGTAATCCTCATTTATAAACCGTATATGCGCGGCATGAAGACGTGGACATCTGGGGTTTGCTCTGATGAAGCTGTGTTTTGCCATTGTGTGTGGGTATAGTTTAGGTTGGGTTGGTACAGATTAGGTCCATCGGTTAAATGTCACATTTAGAGCTCGTCCATTTTCCTCTCTCTCCTTTTGCAACATGCACCTGATTAATTAGTGGAGAAATGTTGACAGTGGGCAGGATGTTTCTTTCTCATAATGGTTTATGCTGTGGAACTCATTAAAAGCTCACAATGATATTGATATTTACATACTGTAAAAAAAAAGTGATCTGACCTAAACATGTGTCTAACATACACTATATTGCCAAACATTTTGGGACGCCTGCCTTTACATGCACATGAACTTTAATGACATCCCATTCTTAATCCGTAGGGTTTAATACCCTTTGCAGCTATAACAGCTTCAACAACTCTTCTGGGAAGGCTTTCCACAAGGGTGTATTTATGGGAATTTTGGACCATTCTTCTAGAAGCCCATTTGTTAGTTCAGACACTGATGTTGGAAGAGAAGACCTGGCTCGCAGTCTCTGCTCTAATTCATCCCAAAGGTGTTCTATCGGGTTGAGGTCAGGACTCTGTGCAGGCCAGTCAAGTTCCTCCACACCAAACTCTCTCATCCATGTCTTTATGGACCTTGCTTTGTGCACTGTTGCGCAGTTATGTTGGAGCAGGAAGGGGCCATCCCCGAACTGTTCCCACAAAGTTGGGAGCATGAAATGTCTTGGTATGCTGAAGCATTAAGAGCACAATGTAGTCAGGCAAGTACCATTCTCCTGGCAACCGCCAAACCCAGACTCGTCCAGTGGATTGCCAGACAGAGAAGCGTGATTGGTCACTCCAGAGAACACGTCTCCACTGCTCTAGAGTCCAGTGGCGGGGTGCTTTACACCATTGCATCCGACGCTTTGCATTGCACTTGGTGATGTAAGGCTTGGGTGCAGCTGCTCGGTCATGGAAACCCATTCCATGAAGCTCTACACACTGTTCCTGAGCTAATATGAAGGCCACATGAAGTTTAGAGGTCTGTAGCTATTGACTCTGCAGAAAGTTGGTGACTTCTGCTCACTGTGCGCCTCAAAATGCGCTGACCCCACTCTGTGCTTTTACGTGGCATACCACTTCGTGGCTGAGTTGCTGTTGACCGTGGAATATTTAGTGGTGAGGAAATTTCACGTATTGAATTATTGCACAAGTCGCAACCTATCACGATACCACGCTTGTATTCACTGAGCTCCTGAGAGCGACCCATTCTTTCACAAATGTTTGTAGAAACAGTCTGCATACCTAGGTGCTTGATATTATACACCTGTGGCCATGGAAGTGATTGGAACACCTGAATTCAATGATTTGGAGGGGTTTACTTTTGGTAATACTTTTGGCAATATAGTGCATCTAAATGTCTTTTTATTTAAGTATATATGTTTATATGTTTATTCTGGTAAATGCATCATATTCTCATTTAGAGGTAAACACAAGTTGTAGCAGAGAACATGAGAAATGTTTGTACCTCTTCAATGTCTTTAAAGACAAAACTTTAGTAAAATGAATGGGTGTTGGCATAAACACTGGGTGAATCACATCAGAACAATCCATAAAATGCTTTCAGGGCTCCAGAGTGCGACTAAATGGTCGCATTTTGCGACTAAAATTTGAGAGTGTGCGACTGATTTTTACATCCAGTCGCACATGTGCGACCAGTAAATTTGCCTGCTGTCGGTACTGGAGAAATTAAGAAAATACACTTACTAATTATAATTGATAGACGTTATGTCTGGCAAATTCTATCTTTGCCAGCCGTTTCTATATGAGATAATATTAAACCATTTGTCTGTGATGCATTTTTGCCATTCGCAATCCAGAAGAGAGAGAAAGCGAGAGGGATCTCTCACGTGGAGCTACAGCGAACACAACACCACAGTCAGCTTAAAGAGGGACGATGGCCAAGAACTAAACAAAAGTTTAGTCTGCTTAAACTTTAGGGATGTGCTGTGATATTAATCTAATTTTATTTTCGATTTTGGCTTCCAAGAATTATAAAAAGATGGAATGAGGTAAAACTATTCCTATAGCCGTGTTCAGTCGAGCTCATCCTTCCCTTCACAGCCTTGCGCTGTCATTTCTCCTTAAACCTAAACTAAACGTCAGATTCAGTGATTGTTGTAAACTGCAGTCTCTACTGTTGCTAAACTGCGGGATGTGTTTGATAATAAAGAGCTTTTAAATGCACAATAATCCGCGCAAGAGACGCTGTTTCCAAATTCAAGGCGGCTTATGCGTGTGTGCTGCGAAATAGACCGACTTGCACTTAATATTTTAGGCTTCGTGTGCGCGTCTAAACCATCAAATAAACAACAAATAGCCGGTGTCAAAATGACCGGATTGGAGAGTAGTTATTTTAACAGTTTATATCTTAAATGGGCGTAAATAGTTTGGAGAAATAGGAGAATATGATATTATTAGTTCTACATTGATCGGTCTTAAAGGGGCAGCGTCTAATAAACCTGCTGACGATTGAGCCATTAATTCGAATCGAACAAAAGGCAAAAAGAAAATATTCACATCTCTTGAATTAATAACTTTAGCTTTTATAAAGCACTAATCTATCAATTTATACAGTGAAACCTATGCAGTGTTATTTTACATTTCATTACTTTATTAGATTTCTTTGTAGGTTTGTTCTTTAATATTAATGTTAGCAGACCTTCCGAATGCCTGCACACTGGTCCATTTACACATAGATGTTTTATATTTTTGTTCAAACTTTGCGGTTTCTTTTGCTATATACATTTTACTTTTAAGATTATAAAGCCATGTTAATTATGTTCTTAATTATGTTTTTTTTTTTAATAAAACAAATAAAATAAAGTATAATAAAAAGAACCGGTAAGAATACTGTTAAAGTACCGGATCGATAAGCAGTATCGGTAAGAGTAGTAATACCATTAAAACCTTAACGATACTGATCCCAATTAGTAATACAGTGGAAATTAGTAGATTTGGTTAGCATGTTGATTTATGGTGTACGCCCCTAAAATTTCTGGTTGTGCCCCTAAAATTTTCAGTTGGGGGCCACTGTGCTCCTAGTGAAAAAAGTTAGTCTGGAGCCCTGGCTTTGACAGAGAAATGCATGTTTTTAACCACTGTCAAGGCTGCTTCATTCGATCAACTTGCATAACCTGTGTGAGAGAGGGTTCAGTGAGAGTTCTTTCCATTGTATGCCATTGTATTCCATTGTACATATAATGGCTTTGAAGCCTTTTCAGGACATTTTCAGATAAGGATCTTCTTTTGAAGTATATGACTGTAATGTGACCGAGGACAAGAAAATAAATTATTCAGCTGTTAAAAAGTTTCACAAACTTTTAGTTTTGAAATTGCACAAGAAGCCAACGAATGCTGCAGTCGAATCAGTAATCAGAGAGAATATGAAATGTATCAGAGGACCTGCACCTTCCTATAGTATATTGTCAGCAGTCACGTGTGTGTGTGTGTGTGTGTGTGTGTGTGTGTGTGTGTGTGTGTGTGTGTGTGTGTGTGTGTGTGTGTGTGTGTGTGTGTGTGTGTGTGTGTGTGTGTGTGTGTGTGTGTGTGTGTGTGTGTGTGTGTGTGTGTGTGTGTGTGTGTGTGTGTGTGTGTGTGTGTGTGTGTGTGTTTGATTGATGCACATGCTTGACAGCGGTAACAATGTAGAATTATGAGATTTAAAGTGTCTCGTACATTTCTGCCCCTTGCTTTCAGTCCTGTGACTTGCTATACTGTCATAGGATATTAAACCTTAGCTTTGAGTGTGTGCTAGAGCTCACATTGTATATTCTCTCAGCTGCACAGGACAGTTTTTCACAGTTCAAATTCATGCCATGGCTATAAAATTGTATCCTGTGGCAAAGTTCTAGTCTACATGTTGTCAACATTATAACTGAAATATCATGACAGACAAGGAGAAAAGGACAGCAATTCATCCTGTCTGCACTGTCAGGAGGAAGGTTAATAATGACTTGGAAAACTAGATGGTAGAACAAGTCTGATGGACAAAGACTAGATGCTGCTTGGTGCCCAAACGTGCCTCTTCAGTTGTAACCGTAGAGCTTACATATGTTATACACATCTGTTGAGCTGTTTCTCTATGCTCGGCTGATAGATTAAGACCATGTAATTGCATTAGTAGGAGCATGAGCAGTGTGAAGAGTAGGAGCATGAGCAGTGTGAAGAGTGTGTGGTGCGGAGTGTGGGAGGACAGCCTGCTTTACGGTGTTCATAAATATCAGGACCCCTACAGGCTGGATAATTGAATTTCGATGAAATCTGTAAATTGTATGTCCAACTTTATAAGTGTGTGCGTTTGGATCCAACTCTAATAGCAGTGGCTCGAGGACATCAGATCTTTATTGGTCTGAAGAAGCATCATGAGCGTTAAATCTGATGGGACATGTGCTAGGCCCTGCTCAGATTTTTGAGCCTATAGTGTATTTTGAATACAACTTTCACAAAAGTCAAACTTGAAAGATACTCAAGTAAAAATTATTACAAAAAGACTTCATAATTACTTTTTGTCAACTTTGTAATCCTTTTGACTTTTTCTCTTTTCTTTCACTTATCTCATAATGAATCAAAATTATTACATAGTAGAAACTGAAATATACTAAAGTCAAAATTAATAAATACTAAGTAATAATTATGAAATAAAAAAGACAAGTTGAAATTGAGAAGTCTTGTTTGTCTCAATTTCGTAATGTAATTTAAAATGTCAAAATGTGAGTTTTTAGCTGATAATTTACACTTTTTTTTTGTTGTCATAATTATGATTTACTGAAGCAGTGACAGAAATGGGCTTCCACGATTATGTTCAGTGACTGACCATGTCCAGAATAATAATCTGACATATAATTCAAGTTATAATACTTTTAATTGTTTTTTGTTGTTGTTGTTGTTTATCATCTTAGTTGCACCTGCTGCAACGTTAACTGTACTTGGAGAAAGGAAATGGTTAAGCTCAGTCTTCGAGATGAGCACCTCTAGTGCCTGATGGCCTTGTTGTTCCTTGTGCCTTATTAATTCATGCGTCTTTCTCATTGTTCATGCGTTTTAGACGATGCTGATTTATTCATGATGAAATGTGTCTCCTGCTTTGTGTTCTTCAGACTGTGCGCACCATCCGCCGGCGCCGCTGTTACCCGCCGACCTGGAAGCGCTGGGTCTTTTTCCTGTTCCCCGGCACCACCATTGCCACATCAGCGGTGGCCTTATATGCCTTCGTGGAGACGGAGGAGAATTACTTCTACATCCACAGCATCTGGCACATGCTCATCGCCGGGAGCGTTGGTTTCCTTCTGCCGCCACGTGCCAAACCAGACGTGAAAGTCACTCCCCTGAAGCGGCGGCGAGGCTGTGGCTACCAGCTCTGTGTGAACGAGCATGAGGAGATGGGACTGGTGGACCCAGCGATCATTACCATCAACAGCATATGCACCAGCTGATGATGTTTGATGCAGTTTAGCGACGTGGACTTTTATTTGCCTTTCCTCTCCTTTCTTTGGAATATAAAAACACGGAAAACAAAGCCAGAGAACTTACTGATGCACTGTAAATAACTTTTGACCGAAACACCGAAACGCGCATATACGTACAAGTTTTTTGTCACCGTTATTTGGATTACTATTATTGTTAATATCGTTTGCGTTGTTAGTATCTAAGAGTGGTTTGTGTCAGTACAGCGATGCACTGTTATTAGTGCATTATTTAAAACGTCTGAGCTGATTTTGCTGCTGCTACTTGACAGTGACTGTAAAATTGAAAAATGTGTCATGTAATTTATTCATTGTTTTCCGGCACTCAAATGACCAAATGTTTTATTGTGTTTAGATGATGCAAAGGAAGAACATTTTGTGGATGTATCAAGGGCACTGCTTTTTTAGTTTTCTTTCTAAACATCTTTTGCACTGAGACACAAAAATGTGATACTGTACATTTTTAAATATAAGTATAGTTATGATCCAGTCACAATGTGTACATGTACATGTATAGTATAGTTGTTTTCAGTGGAATGTCTGATTGTACTTTGGATTGCATTGTATTGCCTTTGCCGCATAATTGATTGTCGATTTATAGAGGGTTTAGGAAAGTATCCATTGCCAAGACCAGGTTTTAATACGAAACCTCAGATAAATAACCTCAAATTTCCTGTTGTATTTACCTAGTGAGGATCAGAGGGAGACATTTTAAAGCAAAAGCAAATGATAAAACAAATAAACGTTTTATTTTTTCGGTATCAAATCGGATTCTTATTTAGCCCATTGCAAGCGTAATGTGTTCCTTCTTGAAAATGACACGCACCATGTTTTGATGTCTGTGCATAGATTGTCGTCATACTCCAATATACTGGAGAGATGAGAAACCGCAAGCAGAGGCCTCTGGGATTCAAAACCCCTTTTTTTTTTAAAAATAAATCATTTCCTCCCAACTTCATATCATGACATCATCCTCTGTATGTCAGTTGCTATGATGATGCTTATGGGAACAGTTACCTTTGGCTGTATATCTTAAAGTGCCCTGCATATGTGCTCTCATATCACACATCAATGTCAGTTTCAAGCTTAAACTACACTGAGCTTCAGGTCTTGAGGTCACACAATGATACAATATTCCCTGCCTTTGACTAGGGATGAGTCATCATATGGCATGCTAGTTGTTACTGAATAATTACCCTCGGACTCCAAGATGAACATTTCCGCAACTTGCCAAACAAAAGAAACCACTTAGTTATAAGTACATCCAGTGACTCCTGAAATTAAATCCTTTATCATTGTCTTAATATAGGCATGGCTTCTAATTGCACTGCATATGATTGAACATTATGGCCTACATAATGTCATGTTGTTATTATTATTACCAGTCATTTATTTAAATATTTTATTTTCATTTACATGTAAAAATGTCACAATGTCAGCCTAACAGAACAATGCTGCAAATGGCGATGAATTAACAAATGAGTGTTGAATTTAATGCCAAGGCCTTGTACCAACAACTGTAAATGTTTTGGGGAAATACACTACCAATCAAAAGTTTGGGGTTTAGTAAGATTTGTTTTATGTTTTTAAAAAAGACGACTCTTATTCTCACCAAGACTGGATTTATTTGATCAAAAATACAGTGAAAACACTAATAGTGTGAAATAAGTACACACATTAAAATAAATGTTATATATTTTAAAATGTAATTTATTGATGTGATGTCAAAGCTGAATTTTCAGCATCATTGCAGTCTTCAGTGTCACATGAAAAAAATTGTTCTTATCAATGTTGAAAACAGTTGTGCTGCAAACCTATCAGGATTCTTTGATGAATATAAAGTTAAAAAAAACAGCTTTTATAATAAATAAAAATAAATAGAAATGTACTGAATAAATGTGAAGCCTTTGTTGTCACTTTTGATCAATTTTAATGTGTGCTTACAGAATAAACGTATTAATTTAATTTTTACAAAAATCTTACTGACCCCAAACTTTTGTACAACTGAAGTGATTTTATAATAAAAAATAATCAATATAAGGATATTTAGTGAACCGTGTCCTCCCACAGCCACAAAAAAAACCAAGCCCTCCCTAAAGCAGATTTTCTGTGATCTAGCACTTTGATATGCAGCTTTTTGTCAATAGGCACTATGCTCATTTCTCCTCACACAACACATTCTCTAAGGCTCTGTCATGTGTCAGAGCAATCTTTTGCAATTTTGCTAGTCAAAATGGGAATGGATGCGAGATGTCACGCTGAGATTGGGGACACGGTGAGACTGGCTGCAGTTTCTAGATGGCGAGTAGGTAAACGAGGTAGGCTTTGAAGGTAATGAAATCCATTTATTACACTCATTTAAATCATTTTCAATTCATAGAATGTCCTTTTGCTGTGCCTCAGTTTGCAGTGTAATTAGGGCATGGTATTATAATCTTGATCTAATCCATGCGCTTTCAGTAAATGTCTGGGTATCTGTTGGAAAGGAAGTGGCTCAGCAGGAGTCTGAACTGACAGCAGCTTGGCCGCAGCATCGCAAATGGGAGGAGCGGCGTAACATGTTTTAATTAAGATATGCATGTATTTGCAGCCACTGAGAGCAGAGTGACAGCACATGAATTATAACAGTCCAAAGAATGATCAACAATGAAGCCTGACACCCACTCATGAAGTATAGTGGTTGTACAGGAAACATGACTAACATTCCGGAAAAACTGGAAAGCAGCATTATGCTTTCATATACAGTAGAAATAAAGACATTTTAAACAGTTCACCAGTGACATGTATACAATGTTCCATGTTTCAATAAATCATGTTTTTATTCATAATTTACATTTTATTAGACAAACATTGTAACTCAAGTCTTGCTCTGTGGCATCAGTGCATTTTATAGAATGCATGTAGACAAAACATAAAAACATGCAGTTTCTGTCATATTTTGAGCGTTTCTGTGTTGTTATTTCAATATTAAAGACAGTGAAAGTAGTGGTGTTAGGCCTGGGACAGAATAGACGATTTTCAAATCTTAACCAATTTTGTGGGAGACCACAGACATAAGGGCAGTTTCAACTGATTTTTAGCATTATAATCCTTCAAATGCACACACTAGAGGATTTGTTCAGTCCGCGAGAGAAAGCACACAATATCCTGTTGGTGAAGCTTGCTTGCTCTCATTGGCTATCCAGATCAAGTGTCGATATTTACGATTCGGGATAGTTTGGGCTCTGGCATGATCAGGAGCAGTAAAATAATAGCAATGACACCACACAACCGAGGCTTTTTTAGACAAAAAGACGTTTGCGACAAGCCTTGATCGGTCGGGGGTGCAAATTGGGCTTAAAATCTTCAAATATGTGGCCAGCCTAAGAAGGCATTTAAATCGTACTGCAATCAATCAGAACTGCAAAAATAATGATTGTTTTCTAATAGGTTTCCTGAAAACATTCCTTGTCTGCAATTGGTTGAATAATCTGATGATCCCGCCCCAATCTCATACCATTTGTTAAACCAATGTTGCTGTTGTTGGGCTGGTTTGGATGTTCAAACAAAGTTTAAAAGCAGCACAAAGTCAGCGTTTAAACTTTTTTGGCAGGGATCAACTTATGAATGTCTTACAGTTGTCGCTGCATAAAATCTCCTCTAGGAAAAAGTATTTTAATATCCAAAAAATACACACTTCAACTTTAAGCAATAATGACAGATTCTGAAACAAAAATGGAATAGTCTTGATATATATACGTCCATATAATTCCTGGCTTCCTAACCGAGACAATGAGGGGAACAGCAAAATAACTAAAATCAAAACTGACAGTGCAGCCAATCAGCACAATGAAGATAGACCACCACATTTTTTTTACAATCACAAAATCTGCTTCAGCAGCACTGAGATTCTTTTGCATTGGCACAAAATGTTAACCTACTAAAAAAAACTCAAAATCAACACACTCTCAAAGCAATTCATAACCATTTTGCTATTCATAACCGAATTGGTGTCTAATTCATATGAATTTGTACAACCTCATTCATACGTTTTTGTACGATCTGCTTACACCCCACTGGCAGTTAAGTTTAGGAAAGGACCATCAAGATGTTTTTTTCCAAACAATTTCCATACCAATCACATGGTACAAATGCATACAAAATCGCTATGTCGTAAAATAACATAATTTTTCCAAACAACAAAAGAACAAAAAACAACCCAATTGAGTATCAGAACTAAAATATGCTCATAAACATCTCGCATTAATCGATCTGAACAAACACAGTTCTGACATCAGCAACTCCAGAAGCACATAATAACCTTCACTTAACCTACTCATATAGTCCAAAAAATAGCATAAAGCTTCATAAAAACATCTGTAGGTGTTTGTCTGTAACTGACCTTTATCAAAACAACGTTAGAAAGCAGCAGTCCTTCACTCATCATATCGATTCACCTGTTAGGGTGCATAGTCGCTGCATGATTCAAAAGGATCGAACAAAAACAAAAAAATCAATATGAAGACATCTCAGGGAAGCATTTGAAAACGCTGGAAGGATTTAGGATATAACAGGGGAACTATTACATTTCAAAAACAACAAAAAAGAATCACTGAAAGTCTCTTCTCTTAAAAATCAGTAAACATTTTTTACCAAAAACAAAAATGACATTTACATACAGAACATTCCCAGTAATGTGAGGATGGACATAACACAAGTCATGGGGAGTGTGAGTGCAGTGCTCTTAAAGTGCATAACGTATCATTTTTACATTACTGTCCAGATCTTTTTTTGCCTTAGTATCCGTCAGCGTAAACCTTAGCGGTGCCGTAGGCTCCTACATGTTTTGCTTTCAGCTGCAGATGCATGGACAGAAAGCCATCTGAACATTCCCCCACCTCCTGTACCCACCCGTCTCGCTCTGAAAGCATACGGAAGACAACAGTGTTGTTTGTGGCGACAGACATACAGCCAGACAAAGACCCAGGACCCCCCTGCTCTATGTGTAGCAGAGGACTGCTCACAGCCTCATGAACAGACAGTCCAACATCAACCAGGTTTCTCAGCATAACCACAGAATGAATCAGAGCAGAAAGCCCTCCGGTCACAGCAACAAACACCGTCTCGTCGTCTTGATCCTCTTCGTTTTCATATATCTTGAGCACTAGAGGGAAACTAAAATAAGGCGCCTGAGTGATGTCTGAGGTAAAGTCATTGAGAATGACTCCGCTGCTTGGTGAGTATTGCCCGGATCCCCATGTGCTGTTGAGCGAGGTGGAGATTACTATGAAATTTCCGTGACTATCAAGGGCTCCTACATGACTGCTTGTGGTATTTAATGTGTATATCTCTCTCTGACTTGTGTTGAAGAATTCATTCGCCAAACTCAAGAGAGCCTTATAAGAGGCAGAGGCATAATTGAGATCTCCGTGGCTTGGAAAAGTGAGGTTTTGCTCTCGGACTCTATCTAATATATTGGATACCATTCCACCTGTGAGCTTCAAGGGGGCTGAAAGAATCCTGTATTTCTCCTTTTCCACGATAAGGGGCTCATTGATTACTCCGCTGCCGGCCTGAACGGCAGCAAGGAAACCGGGCCTCTCAGCTTCAGAAATGTCTTGAGCCAATTTTACGGCTAGCTTTTCTGGGAAATGGGAGCCATTTAGGCTGACACTCAGCAAAAGTTCTGATAGATTCCCATTGGCAACACGCTCACCCTCTGATTTCACACGGCCGGCCGTATCACAGAACAGATCGGACAGCCCTGCCTGGAGTATTTTGTCCTTGTGGGTTTCTAAAGCCTTGGAGAGGATTCCATCGATAAGGAAACCGTCTTTAGCGAGTTTCGTGGCGCCCTCGAAAAGTCGACTCCATTCTAAATGCCCGTAGTTGGAGTGCAGCAGTCGAAGGCCCTGCAATAATAAGGGAGCTCTGTATGTAGGCAGCTCCTGAAAGGTGTCTTGTATTGCTTTAAATGAATTTGTAGAGCGATTGTACAAAATTGCAGAAAACACTCCACCTTGAAGAAAAGGGAAGCACAAATGAATCATTCAACAGTCTTAAAAAACTTTGATGCTTTTAGTAACCTCGTGAAAGGCAAATGTAGTGGTAATTTGTTGTAGACATTAACAACAGTGTGCATTTGAGAGTCTAAACTGCTCAAATATTCCATGCTTAATTTTCTACAATAACCTTTCAGCAAAACTTGCTTGTGGTATTTTTAGAGAATTACACTGAATATTGAAAATTACACATTAAAACTGCATATTTCAGGAAATTACATCACTCTTTGAAAAGAGCTAAAAATCAATCATACATCTCAAAATCAATGATGCAGTGCAGTACTTGCTCATCCGAGTCCAAAACCAAAAGAGGATCATGCAGACTCATTTTTGACTCTTTTCTGGTCTTTGTCTTGACTCAAACTCCAATGAGCTGGTCTCGACTTGCATTCACATGGACCTTAATAATCAGATTGTAATCAAACTAGTAGCACAATCGGAATAAAAAGGTCACATGTAACCACGTCAATTGGAATGAATTGGCCATATCTGGTTAAAATGTAATTCGGATCAAGCTCAATCGGATCGATTAAGGTGTTTACATTTTTTTTTACATTTTTACATTAAAGTACTTTTCAGTCAGATTGAGCCCTCAATCCGATTACTAATGGGTTATGGTACGTTTACATAGACACTTTTTATGTTTACATGCACAACTTTTGTTTCAATCAGACTGAATTCATTCCGATTGATGAATCTCAATGTAGTGTTTACATGAACACTAAACAAGCGATCAGGCTGATGTGAGCATTGATATGTCACCAGCTTCAAATCGGAATAGATTTTTTTGACATGCGTACACTGCACTTTATTTGTTTTAAACAGCACACTTAATATTTATCCATTGCTGGTCATAATTTGGAGACAATCAGCATATGAACTAGGGCTGCACAATATATCAAAATTATCGAAATATCGCAAATGTACATATTGCGATATACATATCGCAATGGCACGCAATATCTGAATGACTTTAATAGGCTACTTCAACATTGTGAAACGTGTAAGTTTTAGGTCGACGCATATAGCAGAGAATAGACTGGGCACACGACTGTTACTTATGTGACTTTCTTGACGTGTGCTGTTTGACACATACACCGAAACATGCGCACAAGCCGCCTCTCTGAAAGCGTGTGATCCCTTCAGTTGTGTTTCATGCCTTGTTACACACTCGAACTGTCGAATACACACACAGTTATGTCAAAATGGCTGTCTTGATGAGTATTCATGTAAACACTGTCGGTTATGCTTTAAGTGAACGATATCAGTTGGGGAAAGAAGCCGAATGCGTGTCAATAGGATCCGTGTATTAAATCTTAGAGTGACAGCCTGCTAATACAGTAAAACTGCTAATACAGTAAACCTGCTAATACAGTAAACCTGCCGCTGTCTGTCAAACAACAAAAGAACAAGAGAAAATCCCTCAGTGCTCTTGGCTGAATAACCTTTGTAGCTTTATTATGTATCAGTGTATATTTAATTCATGTGAAGACTACTGTTTTTAGTTCTTATTTTTAATAAAGATAAATTAAAATAACAAAAATAATCGTCCACCCCTAGTTCAGGTGTCTTTGTTTACCTGGATGTTCTTGATGTTAAGTTTTAGGTTGGTAATAACTATACATTACCAAGTCAAAGAGTTTTTGGTATTTAAATATTGGCATTACATTTTTTGTTTGTTTACATTGATGTTAAAATTATATTGTCAGATTTGTAACATTTCATTTTTGCTAAAACACTGCTGGTCACTTTCAGAAGTTGTAGCGATGCTTTCTTTGTGAAACACATACAGTAAATTGTATCGTTCTCAGTTTTGAAATAATTTTTTTAATATAATTTAAATAGATTTTACACACCTAAAGCAATATAGTATCGCATATCGAATATCGCATTATTTAACAAGGTATTGCATATCGCATTTTTCTTCATTATCGCACAGCCCTAATATGAACCGTTGCGCCGTGCTGCCTATATTTATGCGCCTCTTTGTGCCTAAAACCATCCGCGTCTGTGGATGAGAATCCAAAACAAAGACTGGTGGGACGTTGTTCAGCTCCACTTCACAGACACTAAGTGAAAGGATAATTTTAGAATGACGGGACACTCATTTATATGACCCTTCATTCAACAAGAAGAACAGCTCAGCTCATTACACAAGTCGTAAGTCATTACACTATTTCTACATCATTGCACATGCGCAGTCCTTTCAGTTGTCCGTTTTCTATCTGATCAAGTGTTTACGTCCTCTTGATTGGATTAGAAAAGGAATAAACCACCCCTTTCAATCGGATCTGATCGGATCAGATTAAGGTGTTTACATGAAGGCCTTTTAGCCCAATTGAGCCACCAATCTGATTACTAATGGATTATTTGGTTGCATTTAAATGTAGCCAATGTGAATGTATTCATTCCGATTGATGAATACGAACATAGCTTTTCAGTGAACGCTAAATAAAGTGATCGGTGCGCATTTATATGTCACAAGCTTCTGATCAGATAACATTTTTTAGACATGCGCATACTGCACAATTATACAAGTTTCCTGCGGGTATTGCATACTAACCATCCTCCTTTTCTTTGTTTTAAAAAGTAGTCTTGATATGTATCTATTTTGGGGCCTAATTATGAGACAGCGAGCACATGAACCATTGTGCCATGCTGCTTGTATTTATCAAGCAGTAAAAAGCCCCTTTCCGCACCCAAAACATTTTTGGATGAGAGTCCGAAACAAGGACTGATGGAGTGGAGAGAGAATCTTAGAATGATGGGACACACATTTATGACACTTTATTCAACATGCTATTTCTACGTCATTGCACATGCATAGTCTGCATTTTCAATCCGATTAAATGTTTACATGTCCCCTCGATCGGATACAAAACCGATATAAACCACCCCTTACAATCTGAATGGAATTTTAATCAGATCTTTCCAATTCATTCAGATTGATGTGGTTACATGTGACTTTTTTATTCCGATTGTGCTACTAGTCCGATTAAAATCGGATTAGGGTCCATGTAAATGAGAACTTGATTTTTTGTTGTGACTAACCAAGACTGTGCCCATGACGTATCTGGTTTGTGAAGAAAAGTGAAGTGATAAAAAGTACACAATACTGACCTAATCCAGCAGTGTGTGGATGAACAACTCCAAGGCAGAGTAAAGCAGCAATCCCTGCATCTACCACATTCCCTTGATCCTGAAGAAGCTCCTTACCAATGCTGGAGCAGATTTCTATAAACAAAAAGACAGAGTGAATACATCAAGATATGTTTTGATACATACTTATGGATTTTCTGTCATAACACAAATTTTTATTGTAATTGTGAATGAAAGGAGTCATGCCTGAGTCTGTGATGATAGCAGCATTGTGGTACAGTGGTTCACCGTGCTCATGAGTATGACTACCATGATTATGATCATCTTTGGGGTCGTGGTCGTGGTCATTGTCGTGATCATCATCTTTTCCATGCTGATGGTGGTGATCGTGGTGTTCATGGTCTTCATCCTCAGAGGTTTTGTGTGTCCTGTTAGGCTCCTGATGATCTGACAGCTCTTCAACTCCAGGCCAATAGCCATTCCATTCATACAACATAAATCCAAAAACAATTGCCAGAAGAATAACAGCCACCATGACCCTGATACATGTGTCTCTTTTCCTTGTCTCTCTTTGCTGAATGATGAGGGGCCTGTAGAGTGTAAGAACAATAAGAATGTGGAGTCTGTAGGGACAGTAGTCATAAATCACAAATATAAAGTAGATTTTGTTTTTTCTGATGCTTCTCTGAATCAGTCTGAGTGTCAGTGGATGGCCCATCACTTTGATATGCTGGCTGATAGATACAATGCACAGTTGGACACTGACACACAAAAATGAAAATTCTGTCATTATTTACTCATGCTTTTGTTGGTTATATTGCTGCCGTTTCAATGCGGATGCAAATGATCAGGCTTCAATGGGTCAGATGTGAGCAATTTCACATTAAGTTTTTTGTATGACTTCACAGTTGTGATAGGATAGCACGTGAGCTGCTTTACTTTTTATAATACATGTATCATGTTTCCCAGCATTTTGACCTAAAAAAATCCTTGCTAAAGAATCTTTCAGACCATTTTGTGAATGGGTAAGACTGATTTAATGAAGACACTTTATTTAAATTGACACTGCATGGTTGGCATGATTGGAAGGTTATAAAAAAGGGATTATTGAATTTTAGATGATTACTCATTCAATTATTGCAACCCTTAACTGGCAGGAGTATCAATAAACTTCATAATATTGAGAACATACTGGAACACCCATTCTGATAGCGACGCGACGCGGCAAACCTTGAAAGATCCGTCACTGCAGGTGTTCTGCGTGGACATTTGTCGCGTCACGTCTTGCACCTGTTGTCGCACTAACATCAATGAAAGCATCCACGACATAAGAGAAAATGCAATTCACAATAAAGCAGAATCTTTTCAAATCAACGTTTAGCCTACAACAGACGTCTAAAGCAAATTTTACTTTCATTTTGTCACTTACGAATGGAAATCAATCGTAATTTCTTCATCGCCTTCTTCATCGGTAAAATCGTTGTAGTTTTCCTCTTGCACTTCGCTTGCAAGTACTTTATATTTAACAGTGCTCTGCACCATTTTCCCCGTGTGCATTTTGGCTGTTAAATTAAAACATATTCCGGTAACCTGTAGCTAATCTCCTACTTCCTGTTCGTCCTGACAGTCCGGCCAGGTAGAAACCACACAAACCCTGATGGGCGTGCACCTCACAGTGATTGTGTTTCAATAGCCTACATTTGCTGTGCTGAGAGAGATTTAAAATGTGTGTAAGTGACTGTTTGTTTGAGCTCATCTGTGATTTTGTATGTTGATATCCAAAATTTTAAAAGCAGAGGATGTGGGCCTTTTTGTATTTTTTTTTTTTTTCTGTGGGCAAAAATGGTGGAAATGTTCAACACAGCCTTTTGTTCAGTCTTGTGTTGAAATGTTTAACAGCTCAAGACTTTAATGTATGTGTCTATACAGAAAATGACTTTAAAGGGATAGTTCACCCAAAAATGAAAGTTACCCCATGATTTACTCACCCTCAAGCCATCCTGGGTGTAGCTATGACATTCTTGCAGTAAAAGGCAGCCCAAAATTTGAAGCCCAAAAAGTGCATCCATCCGTTATAAAAGTGATCCACACGGCTCCGGGGGGTTAATAAAGGCCTTCTGAAGTGAAGCGATGCGTTTGTGCAAGAAAAAATATCCATATTTAAAACTTCATAAAGTAAAATATCTAGCTTCTGCCAGACTGCCTTCCGTATTCAACTAACGAAGAAAGTGTAACGCCGCTCGCAGTTCAAAACACTTACGCTACGTCGGACGCATGTCATATGCACTTAGGATGGTTTGAGGGTGAGTAAATCATGGGGTAATTTTCATTTTTGGGTGAACTATCCCTTTAAGAAATAAACTCAATATTCTAGAGTACAACATATGACAACTAACACTATAGTTTCCACTATTTCTGCTGAAACACTGTAGTTAGAATTAGTGTTACTATCCCAGCAAGCAATAGCTGTCATTTCACTGTCTCGGTTAATATAGACCTGATATAGTCCGGTTAGTAACCCACTTTTAGCCAAAATAACATTGTATTAGGTTAAGCTACATGTATTTTTTACCAAAATAACTTGCAAGATGTATGATATTCCATCATGTAATCAAAGTCAACAGTGATTACAAGGCGTTTGGTTTTGTTTCTTTTACATGCTCATGTTCTAGAGATAATAGTCTATTCTTGGGCTATGGTTATCTATAACATTTTCACTGACAGCTCAAATTTTGCCTTGTTTTAGCCTAGGACGGCTTTTAGATGTCTTTTAAACACAACATTTCTAGCTGGGATAGTAAGCTAAACATTGTAGATGTTTTTTAACCTCCATGAAGTCAGATGTGTCCACAAAGGCTCATGCTCAAGGTGAGGCAGTGGGGCTGGTCTGTGCTGATCCTCAATGTTCCAGTGACCTGGAAGCGAGCTAAGACCATAAGCCTCAATATTCCTTTCAAAGTGCATGTGACTCCAAATCTCCATCTTCAAGGGAATCATGGTGCACAGCATCTCACCTTATTTATTTTTTGACATTTACTAGAAGGTTTTCAAACATGCAGAATGTAATTGAATATAAAATTTCCCACAGAGATGGTGGGAAGCACTGTCATATCGAAATACAGCGAGAGATTGAGAATCTCAGCAATACTGACCGGCTTAAATGTCACTCATGTGGTTATGACTTTATTTGTTTATACCGTCTGTTCTCTGGGTAGCACTTGCCCCCCTCTATTCCACATGTGGCTCTACAGCGGTATTCAAATACACCTCTATACAGCCCTGAATGTCAGCACATTAGAAGAATGCAAAAAAAAAGTTTCCATGGAGTATGATCTCTTTGATCAGCTCTTTGTGTGTTTGAAAAGACTTTGAAGCTAGGAGATTTGTATAAAATATACTGTCTGGCACTGGCTGCTTTGTAAGGTTCGTCTTTTTTAGTTTTGCCTGGTGCTTTTTGAAATAAACATGCCATTATTATCCCTGTGGAGGGGGTTTAGAAGATTTGCATCTTTATACATCAGACTGTTTATAATGAAAAACAAAAAGGTGGTTCTCAAGAGGCACAATTCATAGGCAAGGATATTGTCAACAGATTCAATCAAAGGTTCTCATCCATATTTGTGCCAATATTGTGAACATTCATATCATAATTATTGTGCAAAGCATAAGATTTGCAAAATAAAAAAGATAATGTCCTTTATACAGGAAACAGAGATGCTACAAAAAAGACTTGCACTCATACATTAAAAGGAATAGATTAAAATAATAATATGTAAAATATATTGTGTGTATGTATGTATGTATGTATGTGTGTTTGCACACAAACATACATACATACACAATATGTTTTACATGTTACACTTACTAATTGTAGAATGTAGAGATTAGAGAACAAAAACTACACTGTAAAAATGTTATGTGCTATTTACTTAATAAAAAATATGGTAACAATATTAAACATAATATTTTTGAGTATAGTTTTTAAGGCTTGATTTCATCAATGATGTACAATTAATACAGTAGACTGTGTGCTGCTAGCACAGCACAAGTAATACCAAACTTGTTACTGCACTGGCATTAGCAAAGTTATTGCTCATTGAACAAAGCAACATGCACCATGATATTAGTACATATGCGGTTATCCACAACCTAACCATAAGATCTACTCTTCTGCACAACAGTAACGATCAAAACTTCAACATAACAGAAACTCTTTCAAAAGTCAAACATAACTGATCATTAAACATTAACAGATGTTTCCTTCCCTCAAAAAACACATAAAATAACACTTAATTTTTAATATTAATGCTCCATTTCCAGCCATATGCAAAGCATGCTGGGACTAACAATGGTGTCTCTAAATAAAACTGCATAATTGAACAAATTCTCTTAAAATAAATATAGGTAGCCTTTTTCCCTTCATTTTATCAGCTTATTCGGTTCCCCAATTCAACCCTCAAAATTGCTTACGTTTCTTTTTCAAAAATTAAGAAAATGAATCTCTTGGTTTTATTAGTGAAATGTTCTCAATATTTTCTATATAACACTGAACCACAATTTTCTTAAGAAAATATACATACTATTTTTAATTAGCACCTTACATTTTTTGAGTGAAAATTACAGTGTACCTTTTTGTGCTTGTCTTGCCTTGGGTTTACATTTTAAAGCTACACTGTGTAACTTTTTTAGTTTATTCTTAGCTAAAAACACTTAGTTCTTTCAAAACTATATGTGCTCATTAATGTATATTTACTTCTTTCAAGTAATAAAGTATTCTCGTAAGTTTATAATATGCCATTGAAAATACATACGGGTAATGGGTTTGAATGCGGGTCGCCATGTTGCCCCTCCATCTTGAAAGTACATCAGCCAAAGAGGGACATACCCGTGAATTCAAGCTTTGCCTTTCGCGTTTTAACACTCGATGGCACCGTGTTGAATGTGGACGAGGTCGAACTGGAAGCCATATTAATCTTGGACTAAATCGGCCACCGTAGGAGTTAAAACGAAATTGGAATTGAGAGGAAGAGAAACTAATATTCACTGGATGGTCATATACCTTTTAACCGCTAGATGGGGGAAAATATCACACAGTGTAGCTTTAAAGGCACAATATGTAATTTTCGCCGTTAGAGGTCACTTATTCAAAAACATAGGCGTAGCTTACATTTGGCAGACACTTTTATACAAAGCGATTTACAGTACCCTTATTACAGGGACAATCGCCCTGGAGTAACATGGAGTAATGTGCCTTGCTCAAGGACACACTGGTGGTGACCACTGGGATCGAACCAGCAACCTTCTGCGTATCAGTTCCATGTTTTAACCCACTGGACCACCATCTCATGATGACGCATTGATTTTGAGGAATCCATGGGAGCTGTTGTCTTCACCTCTACAGCCAGTGGAAAAGAATCTGACGGGACTCGGGTAGAAATCATAGTCATGGATGAGCTAATGTATTAAAGATATATTAACGTTACTGTAGTATGACGGGATGAAAGCTGTTGGAGCGGAATGAGGCCACTGGAGTGATTAATGAGACACAAGCACAACACATGGCTCAAGAGCAGTGGAGCTTTTATCATGTCGCCGACGACCGCTTCCACTTCTTCCGGTCATGTGTATGTGGGGTGACGCAGCCCTGTTTTATCATATTAGATACATTTGTGTGTGTTGAAGTTACTCATAATTACTTATAATGCTACTCTGTGTGTTCGCTCAGCGGCTACTATGAGACATTTGTTGCACACTGCAGTAAGCTAGATTGATATTAGGCATGGTAAAACATGGTACATGGTAAATCAAGAAACGAGATTTAAACAATAAGACTAACTGTGTTGAACTATATAACAATGATTGGTTGCAATGATGAAGCTGTAATATGAGCCCTCAGATTGCGAATTGAAAGAAAGCATGAGAACTACTCACCAAAAGCTGAAATGACAAAGATATGTGGACTGTAGGCACAAGGCTAAATGCAAAAAGGAATCAGGGCAAAGTGAACAAAGACATTACAAGGACAATTGATACTAAACCTCAAAATAAGAGACATGAAACAAAGACAAAGGTGCCTGAAACATGAAACAAAACCCACCAAACTCGAGACAGCAGCATGAATTCCAAACTTATGACAGAAAGATAGATAAAGATAGATCTAAAATATCACATATGATAAAGTAGCTTGAGGGGGATGGATGTGGATCAAATAATAAATAGTCTACTGTCAGAAGTTGTAATTGCTTCTGGTCCTTGAAGTCATGATTCTGTATCCCCTCTTAATTGGATAGACCTGAAGGCCTCCTCAGCAGTTTATCATATCATAACCCATGGACAGCCCAAAACGGCCTGTTTAAAGCCTGCTGATTCAACCTGTTGTTGCTCCTAAAGCTTTGTGTGGATGTGTATGGTAAGTCAAGAAGAACAAGCTCTTGGTATGGTCCAAATGGGGAATAAGGATTTGAAAACTATTGATGGGAAAGGTTTTACAGTTAGGCACTAAACAAAATCTTCGACTCAGGTTTTAAGGGTTATTATGCTCCTATGTGGTAAGCTATGGAGCTTATTTTTTGATAAGACTATTAATGTGGAGGCAGGCTGTCAAAATAAAGGGTCTGGCTGGCATTTACCAGCACTTTTCAGCTACTAGACTGATCCCACTAAACTTTGAGTTGGCTGGCTGTATTTGTGGGGAATCTGTGAGAGTTTCCATAAACACAGTAATTAATGTATAGATTCAGACGGACAGTCTAATAGTCTGATGCAGTAGTAGAATCAATGTCACTTATATATAGACAGAGAAGCCAAATGTGAACTTAATTGGTTGTTATTGTGTTTATGTGGATTCCTATTATGCATTAGAATTTAGGTCATGTGTATGTTTGTCCCTCTTATCAACAGTGGCTAAAATATAGTGGGCCATATTGAGCAGGAGTGGAGTATGGGTTATGTCCTAGATATGTATTTTTTTCATTCAGCACCTGTGTTCTCAGTTTCAGCACATTTGTTAAGTGCTGATATAGTTCAACCTTGTTTTGCAGAGTAAATTTTATTCTGAAACCAACTTTATCATAGAGTCACTAAGAAAATGTCAAGCCTCCTTGTAGAATACCAAAAGACCACTGACCCATTCAGGTCACGTATTTATTATATTCCTTCTACAATACAACCCTCCCCACACTCCATTATACACTGAACTCTCAGTTCATAGACACTTTGACTTTGTCTTTAAAGCAACTCACACAAAGAAAACGTTCTTTGGCCTTGTGTTTTGTTGTCCTATTTATTGTTTGGATTGGACAGAAAGAACTTCTCCACCTCCTCATTCTTCTGATCTCACTGTCATATGTGCCAAAAATGAGACAGAAAAGACAGGAACAATTATCTGTCTGGATATTTCCATTTTTTATGAAGAATCCATGATCACAAATGTATATTTCATCCCACCTGACCATTACATCTACCTGTCACGAAGCTTAGTTTTTGTATAATCGCAGCCCAGAACTAATTTAAGCCTTAAAATCAGATTGTGTAGACTTCTAACTTGTAGTTAATCACCTTTCATTCTGCAACTATTGAAATTTCCTGAGAGAGTCGTTCAATTTCAGTTCAAGTTTTATTTGGGGAGAGTTCTTTGTCTCAAAGCAATTACTAAATCACACAGACTTGTCTATCAAACTGTTACTTAGCAATTCGAATTTTAAGTGGTTTCCCTTAAGGATAAACAATCCTCAATAATCATTTATTGTTGTTTGAATGTTTATTGGTGTTTTTCAATTGAAAGAGAAAGTGTTTGTACCATTTCAATGAGAAATGAAACACCATGGGTTAGAGAACAACAGGAAGGTGATTTTACTGGATGAGAAATATGCTGAAGGATATTGATAATGTCACCTTGCCCCACACCCCAGCAAAAGAGCCTCATAATTGACTTCATGACACACCATGTAACAGTTGAGCGTGCCTCATAGCTGTATGCAATGAAATCAATATTTCTATTCCGGTCTTCACTGCACTTATTTTCGTACTTCATTGACCTTCCTATTGATTGGTAAACTATTTACCTCCACAACCAACAACTGTGTCTTCCCCAGAAGAACAAACAGTGCCATCTAAACTAGATTTAACTAAAAAATGTCAAATAGAAAGTAGGAATACAATATTGAGAGTGGGCACAAACCTCTGAGACTGCCCACTGAAACAATTTGGAATGATTCTCCCAGCAAACAGACTACTAACAATTAATTTGTAATCAGTGTGGATGGTACACTGGACAGGCTATATAATATCGCACAAGCAAGATGAATGTTGTTTCAAAATCCCTGCAAATTACCTAGATACCTGGCAAATTCAGAGCCTTGCTGATTTCCACAACAGAAGCACATGTGTGATACTGCTTTTATACAACAGTTCAATAAACAAGACACAATTTTAGGCACAATGGGCCTCTTATGGCGTTAAAAAAACTACTGTCAGGATTTACTAAAGACACGCAGTGAAAAATTTGTGCTGAAAAGGCGTGGACATTGCATATGCATTTGTAGGAGTTTCCCTTTCAGACGCAACATTTATGGGAGGAGAGTATAATGCAAGGTGATTGTGGCGAGCAGCGAGGCCGAGGGACCGTGAGGGCGGGACGAGGCGGCGCTCATCAGAGAGGATGAGCGCCAGCTGCGAGCCTAGCGATCTCGGCCCTTGCGGAGGAGTGAGGGAGTATAAAGGAGGAGCGACGACAGTGAGGGACGAGAGAGGACCAGGCCTGGATTTTATGTTATGTTTTATTTTGTGTTCGCTGCAGTCGTCCGTGAGGGGCTGCAGCTTTTTATTTTCACTTTGTGTTTATTTGTGTTTGTGTGTAGGCGGCAGTCGGCCGTGAGGGGCTGCCGCCGCCATATTTATTTTGTCTTTATTTTTGATTAAATATTTTGAATGTCCGCCGGTTCCCGCCTCCTTCTTCCCGTACGAACAACGTTTACTACAGTGATTTACTAAGTTTTGCGCTCATCAATTTACTATTTGCGCCATTATTTACCACCCAAAAAAGCATGTCTTAAACCAGACACAAATTTGCGCTACTCTTGGTAGATTGCGTTGGTCATTATGGAAATGATCCGGCTGCGTCTGTGTTCTTTCATTTGCGTCGTCAGTAGATGAAGGTCAGAACATTTCACTCCCATCTGTGCTTTTTTTTGTAATTGCGCTCCCGCTAATTTGCCCTAATATTGGCAGTTTTTGTCTGTTTTTGCAGACGGAAATAACCAAAGCAGAATCAATGACTCACACATAACTTGTTTCATGAACTAATCAGTGTATTTCAATGAATCGGTTGAGTAAACATATCCATAACTTGTTTTGTTATTTAATTTATCAGCGTATTTCAACAAATCGTTTGAGTGAATCAATGACATACTCAGAATTTGTTTCTTTCCTGAATTAATCAGTGTTTTTGAGCAAATCGGTTGAGTGAATTAATCAATAACTCACTCACACTAATAAATAATTTATTCATTCTTGAAGGTATTAGTGTTTTTGAATGAATAAAGTGATAAAAACAGTCACTTGTTGCCACCTACACTCACCTAAAGGATTATTAGGAACACCATACTAATATGTGTTTGACCCCCTTTCGCCATCAGAACTGCCTTAATTCTACGTGGCATTGATTCAACAAGGAGCTGAAAGCATTCTTTAGAAATGTTGGCCCATATTAATAGGATAGCATCTTGCAGTTGATGGAGATTTGTGGGATGCACATCCAGGGCACGAAGCTCCCGTTCCACCACATCCCAAAGATGCTCTATTGGGTTGAGATCTGGTGACTGTGGGGGCCATTTTAGTACAGTGAACTCATTGTCATGTTCAAGAAACCTATTTGAAATGATTCAAGCTTTGTGACATTATCCTGCTGGAAGTAGCCATCAGAGGATGGGTACATGGTGGTCATAAAGGGATGGACATGGTCAGAAACAATGCTCAGGTAGGCCGTGGCATTTAAACGATGCCCAATTGGCACTAAGGGGCCTAAAGTGTGCCAAGAAAACATCCCCCACACCATTACACCACCACCACCAGCCTGCACAGTGGTAACAAGGCATGATGGATCCATGTTCTCATTCTGTTTACGCCAAATTCTGACTCTACCATCTGAATGTCTCAACAGAAATCGAGACTCATCAGACCAGGCAACATTTTTCCAGTCTTCAACTGTCCAATTTTGGTGAGCTTGTGCAAATTGTAGCCTCTTTTTCCTATTTGTAGTGGAGATGAGTGGTACCCGGTGGGGTCTTCTGCTGTTGTAGCCCATCCGCCTCAAGGTTGTGCGTGTTGTGGCTTCACAAATGCTTTGCTGCATACCTTGGTTGTGACGAGTGTTTTTTTCAGGCAAAGTTGCTCTTCTATCAGCTTGAATCAGTCGGCCCATTCTCCTCTGACCTCTAGCATTAACAAGGCATTTTCGCCCACAGGACTGCCGCATACTGGGTGTTTTTTCCCTTTTCACACCATTCTTTGTAAAGCCTAGAAATGGTTGTGCGTGAAAATCCCAGTAACTGAGCAGATTGTGAAATACTCAGACCGGCCCGTCTGGCACCAACAACCATGCCACGCTCAAAATTGCTTAAATCACCTTTCTTTCCCATTCTGACATTCAGTTTGGAGTTCAGGAGATTGTCTTGACCAGGACCACACCCCTAAATGCATTGAAGCAACTGGCATGTGATTGGTTGATTAGATAATTGCATTAATGAGAAATTGAACAGGTGTTCCTAATAATCCTTTAGGTGAGTGTAGTGTAATGATGCAACCTGCAAAAAGATAGACTGAAAACTCACAATACTAATGCTAGTCTACTTCAGAGTCTACTTGGAGCGTGCAAACACTGCTGTATAGCGTGTAATATATGTGGTACAAAAAAAGAATAACCATACTGTGTTTCATATTTTCACAGAATTATACAATGTAGATTCTCTTTACAAACCAAATCTAAAAAAATGCTTTTATGGAGGCATTTTATTTCCCTTGCTTCATAAAAGATAACAATAAATAAACAATAATCAGCATGTACAAACAAACATTTTGTTCCTCCATAAATCACTTTCACATTATCAGTAAGACCTAGATGTTCCAGGAGAGAGGGAGAGAGTATAACGCATTTCTCATGCTCTTATTCAGGTAGCTGCACTAAACAAATGATTGTCCAGTTCTTATCTGGCAGTTCAGTCTGTCAACCACACTTGCTGGGGTGGAGCCAAATGATTTGAGCCTCTGAACCTGACGCCATGATATCTTTACAAAGTAACAGGCTGGTTCAGATTCTGCCTCTGGTATCATAAGATTAGACTCCTGTCCCATTGCCCGCACTAGGGGCTCTATGTCACTTATTGTGATGCCAGGGCAATTTGTATAATGTTTAGGTTTAGTATTATTTGAGAGAACATTGCAACATTTTTACAGTCTTTTCACTACTAACAATAACTGTGATGCGAAATGCCGCCAGTTGCAATTTGAAACAAGAGTGTGAATTTGAGGTGTGATCACAGATAACAGGAATGTTCTCAGAACATTAGCTATAGGTTCGTTCACGTTTACGAACATTATGTTCCTCCAGTAACATTAACAGAACGTTTGTTCAAAGTTATCTGGTCCTTATAATGTTCTCAAAACGTTAGCACAGAAACATTATTTATACATTGTTCATGGAATGTTTTTACTGAAATGTTTTAGTGTGGCATTAACCTAACATTTTTTAAATGTTACTGCTTGTTTCAGAATGTTCTAAATGTTCCCTTAACATTCGCATATTGCATATTGCTGTGTTTAATGCATTTGAAATGTGTTGCTTTCCTCAGTGCATAACTACAATATCAACATTGTTTTTAGGACATCATTGGGCAGGATGTGAAATAAAATTATTATTAAAATAAATATTTATATTTTTTTAAATCCAAACACAAAAACATTGAAAATACCAGTATATACAGTATACATCGTCTATCGCCATTCAACCAAAAAATACAGAAATATGATTTTTTTGGCCATATCGCCCAGCCCTACTGCAGAGCTTTGCAGTGGAGGGTGGTGCAGTTCCTGTCAGGATGCTCTCCACAGTGCATGTGTAAAATGATTTGCGGGTTTTGGGGCTCACACTGAACTTCCTCAGCTGTCTGAGGAAGAAAAGACACTGATGAGCCTTCTTCAGCACAGCATCAGTGTGGATGGGCCATGTGTGGCCATTGGTCACCGGTGATGTGAACATAATAGAACTTAAAGGAACACTCCACTTTTTTTGAAAATAGGCTCATTTTACAAGTCCCCTAGAGTTAAATAGTTGAGTTTCACCGTTTTTGAATCCATTCAGCCGATCTTTGTATCTGGCGGTAGCACTTTTAGCATAGCTTAGCATACATCATTGATTCTAATCAGTCCATTAGCATCTCATTCAAAAAATGACCAAAGACACTTTCAATATTTTTCCTATTTAAAACTTGACTCTTCTACAGTTACATCGTGTGCTAAGACCAACTGAAAATGAAAAGTTGCGATTTTCTACACCTATATGGCCAGGAACTACTTTCTCATTCCTGCGTAATAGTCGCGGATCTTTGCGGCAGTACTATGGCTGCAGCAGCACAATGATATTACAGCGCCTGAAAGTAGCCCCCAGCTAGGTAACTTTCAATGTGACCGGCACTAAGTTCGTGTAGTTGCAGAGAAAGTTTCAGGCTTGCAGCCGACAAATTGTGTTGTGGATTTACCTGTGTGATTAGCCATGGTTCTGTGTGTTGTAAAGGGCTGTGATAGTAAGTCGAAGGAGTATACTACCACCATGTTTCACAGAATACCAACGAATCATTGCGCCGCTGCAGCCATGGTACGGCCGCGAAGATCTGCGACTATTACGCAGAAATGAGAAAGTAGTTCCTAGCCATATAGGTGTAGAAAATCACAACTTTTCATTTTCAGTTGGTCATTTTCAGTTGCTTTCAACTCTAGGGGACTTGTAAAATGAGCCTATTTTCAAGTGGAGTGTTCCTTTAAAGCAGCTTAAATAGTTCCTCAGGAATGCAGTGTAGCCTTTTCTCAACACAAGAAAATGTATTTAGGAGGTGGTAAATCAATGAACAATATATAGTATTATTTATTGCACTGGACCATTGATTCATGTTGGAGGTTGTTGGAGGTATGGGCCAAAAGAATCCTTCCACAACTGTCTCACGGTTGTGATGTTTACTTTCATGGGCCATGACATCTGAGCTGTCACAGTAGAGCTGTTTGGGAATCCAGTCTTCACAGCAGATAACTGATGCTTGGTGCCCGCAGACTCCACCATCTCTGGAGTCAGACCCACTTCTCTTTAGTCTGGGCCGTGCGAACTGACCAACTGCATGAAGACTGGCCTGAGCATTGAGTGTGTTCAGTGCCAGCTACCAGCTCCTCTACTTCTTGATGTAGTCTTTCTGTACAAGTACAAAATGAGAACATTATACAAGCAGTCATAATAAATCAGTAATGTATTGAAAACTCTTTAGTACATATGTACAACATGCCTATTTCTTCACCAACTTCACCAGCTTCATCCTCCTTCAAACAATCAAACGAAACAATAAGTCAATAATAGTTTTGGTGAATATAGTGCAGGTGTCAGTACTCACCATATTCCAAAGATAATGTCACAGCTGATTTGCTCATTCTAGGAGCTATGAAAAAGAGTTATATGTGAAAAATGATAACTGCTGACTTGAACAGTCCTTTGAGAGATCAACATCAAATGCTGTACTACATATGGAAATGGAGTCTTTTCTGTTCGGGCACAAGATGGCCACGTTCATTCTTCATCCCCAACAGGACTGGCTTGGATTGTTGTAAACAGTTTAAAGGCCTCTCCACACCAAGGAACGAGTCTACACCGCAGCTGTTTAATATTTAACGACACAGAGGAGCAATATCGCTGGAATCATTCAAAAAATTGCCTTCTACAAATCGGTATCCTTAGAAATGCTTTGAACTACTCAGAACGTCAGTGGAGAAAGACATATAGTTCACCATAACATTGCAATATACATCATATCGCCTGCTATATTGCTAAATGTAGCCTACCCTATTTTTTCATATCAACAGAAAAATATACCAGGATAACCTGGCGCTCTTGAGACTCCTGCTTCACAGCATAGTTGTGATATGCTAGGCCCGCCCACACATTGACATGAATTTGCACATGGCTTGTCTTAAAGCATATTAAAAACACCACATAGACATATAAACAACATAAAAACTTCACCACAGGGGGTCTTTAACATGTTTTTTGTAATCTGGGACACAGAGACACAAACGTGTTATGCAGCGTTGCATGGACGACAGTACACATTAGGAAATCTGTCTGCTAAATGCTGCGATTGATCAGAATTAAGCAATCCAGAGAGCCGTGTAATAATTCTTTTAAACACCTTATATTCAGTATTAGCTCCTGTCACTCAAACAGCAGAGCGGGACGCTACCTATTAGCTTCCTCTCACCCTGTTCCTGGCCCCTGTAGGTAGCATCATGACCTCACCCTACCAGGAAGAATTTTGTGCTGAAATAGCGCTAACACAGTGCATGTCCGAGTCTGACAAATGCATTTATCAGCTCTGCAGCAGTGCTCATTTTTCACTGCTTTGCTAATTAGAGCACAAAGGGCATCCATGTCTGCTGCACTGGACACTCAATCAATACAAATTCGCAGTTCACGCCGGTGTAAGAATCCTGGCAGAACTGCAAGTGGAAAGATTATCGTGCTCCAGTTTTAGCTCAGTGTTTCAAACCAGTGTAGCCTTCCTCAACAGTGCTATTAAAAATATAATGATACAAATGAAAAAAACCTTTATGTGTACTATTTAAAATGCAGTGATTCTATTAAATCCTTTCATCGGTCTCCACATCTCAATATCCCATGAAAGTACTTGAGATATAAAAGGTACTGTACAAATAATAGCGTCATTCCTAATGGTTTGCTTCAACAGGTAATATCAACGCATCAAATGAAGAGGGCTTGTTTGGTTTGTGGAACATGACCTTGAACAAAACAGGCATCTGTTGAGCTTAATTTCGTTCCGCCAGACTGCTTGGCTCATTGATAAGATGCTACAGTTTCAGAGGCTTGTGATATGTGATGTTCATTAAGGGCCTTACAGGTCAATTATGTTTTGAGTCACGATCAGGAGGGGGAGAAAAGCTTTTAACGGCGCTGGGCCATTAAAAGGAAAGTGATCCATGGCACCCTGTGGCATTTCTTCTCTGCTAGCCACTTCCCATTTTCTCAAATTCCTCAAATGGTTAATCTTTCAGAGCCAAGGACAGCACAGATTTCCCCTTGCAATTAAACTCTCAATGTCTTTCCTCACTAAAAAAGAGCAACAATGGAACGAAGTGCATGCCATAGAGAATGCAAGGCTTTTCGCCACATTTGCAGAGGGTTGAATATGTGTTGATGATGAAAGACTTCTTTGCCTTGAAGGAAATGGAGTTGTATCGGGGTAAACTTGAACTGATTTGTTGCTGATGAAGCATTCCCGCACACAGACGGCCCAGCGGCTGAGGATTGTAATGCATTCGGGTTGTATAATGGAAAATGTGTTTCAGTCATATTACTAAGAATATTCATGGCTGAATTTCATGCATGTCAACTAAAACAATTTACAACTGCAAATGAGCGTGCCTGAAACTTTTACCTTGATTTATGGCTGCAGCAAACAGGAAACTCGAAATACATTTTTTGACTTTGAAATAAATGTAATGCTGACTGATGCTAAACATTAAGTTTGTTCTGTTTATTGTTGTGTTATTTATTAGTGACCTTATTGTATAAGGTTCAGATTAAGAGGGTTTTTTTTGTTTTGTTCAGATTATTCTGATATGAAAACCCCAAGTTTAAAATCTCAGAAAATTTGAATATTACATTAAATCAATAAAAAAAAAAAAAAGGATTTTAAATACAGAAATGTCAGCCCTCTGAAAAGTATAATCATGCACATGTGCTCAGTACTTGGTTTGGGGCTTTGGGCCCCTTTTGCATGAAATACTGCCTCAATATGGCGTGGCATGGATGCTATCAGCCTGTGGCACTGCTGAGGTGTTATGGAAGACCAGGATGATTCAACAGCTGCCTTCAGCTCTTCTGCTTTTTGTTCGGTCTCATGTCTCTCATCTTTCTCTTGGCAATGCCCCATAGATTCTCTATGGGGTTCAGGTCAGGCGAGTTTGCTGGCCAATCAAGCACAGTAATCCCATGGTCATTGAACCAGGTTTTGGTTCTTTTGGCAGTGTGGGCAGGTGCCAAGTCCTGCTGGACAATGAAGTCAATATCTCCATAAAGCTTGTCTGCTGAAGGAAGCATGAAGTGCTCTAAAATGTCCTGGTAGACAAATGCGTTGACTCTTAATAAAGCACATTGGACCAACACCAGCCGATGACATGGCTCCCCAAACCAACACAGACTGTGGAAACTTCACACTAGACTTGGATTTTGGACTCTGTGCCTCTCCATTCTTCCTCCAGACTCTGGGACCTTGGTTTCCAAATGAGATGCAAAATTTGCTGGACATTTGAAGCACATGTCCAGGATCAGGATGCAGTAACTCCAGCCTCTGTCCACTCCTTGTGAAGCTCCCCCATACATTTGAATGGCCTTTTCCTGACAATCCTCTCCTGCGGTCATCCCTGCTGCTTGTGCACCTTTTTCTTCCACACTTTTCCCAACTTTCTATTAATGTGCTTTGACACAGCACTTTGAGAACATCCAACTTCTTTTGCAATTACCTTCAGAGGCTTTCCCTCCTTGTGGAGGGTGTCAATGATGGTTTTCTACTGTCAGGTCAGCAGTCTTCCCCATGATTGTGAATTCTACTGAACCAGAAGAGACCATTTAAAGGCTTAGGAACCCTTTGCAGGTGTTTTGGATTCATTATCTGATTAAAGTGTGACACTGAGCCTTTTCACAATATTATAATTTTCTGAAATTTTGAATTTGGGGTTTTCATAAGCTGTAAGATTATGCATACATAATCATCAAAATAAAGGCTTGAAATATCTTGCTTTGCATGTAATGAGTCTATATGATATAATTGTTTCACCTTTTAAGTTGAATTACTGAAATAAATGAACTTTTCCTCGACATATTAATTTATTGAGATGCACCTGTATATATATTTGAAATATTTTTATTTTATTTTATTAATGTACAGCATAGGTGATGGGAGAAAATAGTAATATGAAAAAGCAAAAAAAAAAAAATCTATGGAAAGAAATGGAATGCAAATGGCGTGTATTGAGAATTGTATTGAATTGGAAGACACAATTAACATCAAACATCTTGACACTTGGAAGGTTAATCAGGCTATTTAATTTTTTTTCTTTTTTTTAAAGGAAATCTCTGTTTGCATCTGTTTGCATAAAAAAATATCTCTCTGTCTGTTTGGTCAATAACGCAACTCTGTTTCGAAGTGTTTCTAATTTGACATGCTGTCAGCTTTGAGAACATTTGCTTGGTTAAAAGCAGCTTTGCATATAGCGCAGAAAAAATAATTTAATTTTAAATAAATTACTATATAACAAATATACAAAAACAAACACACACACATTGGATGAAGTATATGTTTAGTAAATTGCTTCTGTACAGTATTTTAAAAAATGTCTCACTCTTCATGTAATGTGTTGTACCGTCGAGGCAACTGGACCAGTCAGAAAATCAATTAACAAAATCAAATTCATCACTGTGAGTTAAGGGCAAAAGTACATTTCTCACACATCAACTGCTTTAGTCTGCAGCCATCAGCACTGATGGCCAAATGAAATATATTGATGGTCTGCTCACATCTGAGCGACAATATCGCTTCTTAAAGAATTACACTGATGTGTGACAATCACAGTCATCTTAACTTGGTACTTTCTTTTTTTCAGTTCATCAGCCATCCCTATACAGAATATAATATGATCACATTGTATTGTACTTTAAACTGTATAAATGCTACTTCATTAGAAAGTAAAATTTCACATTTACATTTATTTAGATAAATATAGTCAAAATTAAGCATCCCCCGATTTCACAGACAAGGCTTAAGCCGGACTAAAATGCATGTTTGAGCTGTTTTAACTGAAAGACACTTGCTTACCTTAAAATATGTCAGTGCCATCGTTTTGTCTCAAGATTCACACCATTATTTCTCTTCTAAGGCATGTTAATAAAAGCTACTTAAGGGGATAGTTCACCCAAAAATGAAAATTAATAATCTGAGTTTCTTATTAAAAAATGTCCTGGCTAATGCAAGCATTATAATGGCGGGAAATGGCAGCCCAAAATTTGAAGCCCAAAAAAGTGCATCCATCCATTATAACAGTAATCCACACGGCTCTGTCAGGTTAAATAAAAGCTTTCTGAAGTGAATGGGTTTTGGTTTGTGTAAGGAAAATATCCATATTTTGAACTTTATAATGTAAAATATCTAGCTTCCTGTAGACCACCTTCCATATTCAGCTTACGAAGAAAGTGCAACGCCTTCAAAACACTTACGCTATCTGATGTCATATTTCGCGCCAGTTATGCTTTTTTCGTAAATTGAATACGGAAGGAGGTATGGTGGAAGCTAGATATTTTACTTTATACCGTGTTAAATATGGATATTTTTCTTACACATACACATTGCTTCGCTTCAGAAGTCCTTTATTAATCTGACAGAGCCGTGTGGATTACTTTTATAATGGATGGATGCACTTTTTTGGGTTTCAAATTTTGGGCTGCCATTTACTGCCATTATAATGCTTGGAAGAGCCAGGGCATTTTTTAATGTAACTCCGATTGTATTCGTCTGAAAGAAGAATTAATATATACACCTGGGATGGTTTGAGAGTGAGTAAATCATGCTAATTCTCATTTAAACTATCCCTTTAAATTTTCCAATTGAAATAAAGTCTAATCCTTGAATAATCTGTCTGTGAAACCAGGCCACAGATTACTAGTATTCAAAAACTATTTTGACACTTTTGGTTGACAAACATAGCTGTGATAAACTTCTCTGCTGAGACACCATTGTGAATTTGAGGGGAAGAATCTAAGAAGACCCACTAAAATGACATTTGTTTTTCTTTAGCTTTTTTTATCTAACAAAGTTGGCTTTAAAAATGAATGTAGGCAATACACATTTTTCTGTGAGATTATTTACAGGATATGCTATATTTTCTGTCCTGTCAAGACTTCTTAGTACTTTTTCAGCTAAATTGTATAGAAAAATCAATGGTTTCAGGAAATGGTTGGGATTAAAAGTTTAATTACATGTAAAAAAATAAAATAAAATAAAAAGTTCCCATAATGAGGATTTCAAAATGAAATCATCACCAGCATACCAACAGTAAAACAATAGCAAACATTTGAGCCTGTCTCATTGCACCATAACAATTGCACCGGATGTAGGCCTCTTCGACATTGACATTGTGCCACATCAAAACCATCAAAGTGGCTGCCAGTGGAAAGTTATTCATCTGTCCAGAGAATGCAAAGTTCATTGACACCTTTTGAGTGCAAAAGCAGGACATGTTGGTGCATGATTTGAAGACAACTGACCAAAGAAATACAAAGTTGAGAAAGAAATTGTGTTTTGAAAGTTAATGTCAAGAGGTTCTTCTGCTTGACATATTGATGACAGCTATTAAGGGGTGATACATTTAGACCCTCGGCACAATACAGCCAATTAGTGCAATTCAGCTTTTGAACAACAAATTCTACGCTGAAGAATAAAGGGCTCTAATGAAATCAATATAACTGCAATATACCTGAATGGCTTTTGAATTGTGGATTGATTGTTGTTTCAGACAAACTATTGCCCTCCATACCAGACTAAACACTTTCAGAAACAAATAATGAAGACAGGGAATCAGTGGTCAATACACAATATGACCAGTTGGGAATGAAGCCATTTAAGTGTGTAGATTATTACTCTTTTCTAAGAGATGTGGATAATCTTGACAGTCTATATGGGCACAGGACAGAGAGAGATTTAACAAAGAAGCCCTCCTGCCTGATTTCACATTAATTTTAGGATTATACAGCAAAACTACCTTTGTTTATTTCCCAAAACGTTTTAAAAGTTTGAAGTACTGTGATTGATGTTTATCAGCCAGTCTGTTTCCTGCATCTGAATGAGGTCTGAATAATTAGGAACTGTCAAAATTTTGGCTCTATTATTAATCTCTGACACAAAGCTGTCAAGGAACTATAATGTGTCACATGCCTGTCCTGTCGCGTGTAGCACATGTGGTGTTTTTGTTATTTTCCTGTCTCTGTCTAGATCCCACCCCCCTTGTTATCTCTTTATTGGGTTCATTTGCCCCCCCCTGTGTTCCCTCATTCCCTGCTTGATTTGTCCCCTTTATAAGTTCCTTTGTGTGTTCAGTCTTCGTCTGATTGTTGTCTTGTCTACGTCTCCTGGTTTCCTATGATTCCTTTGTGGTATGTTTGAGTTTGAGTTTGAGTTTGAGTTTGAGTTTGAGTTTATGTGTTTTGCCCCCTCGTGGGTTTTGTTTTATGTTCATTTTTATGTTAAATAAATCACTTTTCTCCTGCTCATGAGTCCTCACCTCAGTTTTCATTTAAGTAACGTGACAGAACGATCAGACCAAGACAGGACTCAGCAGGAGGAGTTTTTTTTATTTTGTGTACCGTGACTATGGAGCTTGGCACAGTTACAGGTGATGCGGCAGGTAAACTCTAAATACATCCGTCAGCAGGGGGCGGGTGTAAGAGAGTTTGCCTGCCAATTCCTCAAGGAGGTGCATCACCTGTTCCTCAACGAGATGTAGAAGGAGAGGTCTTCAACCTCTGCCTTGATATGCCCCTCAGTCCGAAGGAGATCGAGAAGATGGGGACTCCGGGTTTCGGGGAGTTTGTGGACCGTCTGGACTCCAGTCCTCCAATGACCATGGTACCAATTGTTCCGGTGGTCCCCGTTGTGAAAGGGAGGAGGAGGAGGAGGAGGAGGAGGAGGAGAAGAAGAAGTAGAAGTAGAAGGTTCAACACACACAATCTGACAAAAAAATTGTTTTTAAAGGGGTCATAGAATGCCATTTTTGTACAAGTTAATATGATTCTTTAGTGTCTAGATGAAAAGTTTGTAATATACTTTAATTCAAAATTCTCATTAGTATTGTAAGAAAACAACACTAATTTTACCTGGTCAAAAACAGCTCTGTTTTCAGCAAGACATTTCAGTGCATGTGACTTTAAATGATAATGAGCTTTGCTCACCCCGCCCCTCTGCTCTGTGGGCCGTTCGGTTCGACAACACCACAACACACGTGGAGTGTTGCCTTGACAACAGTTGAGGGTATATTTTTGAGAAATAATGGCAACGGGAGTCTCTGAGGACACATCTGAGCAACCTTATCATTTTGAACCGGAGTCGGACCAGGAACAAGATGACGAACCCAACCGTTTCTGAATGGTTGGTTAACGTCATGTCACTTTGATCTATCTTTGTACTGGCAGAGTAGCGTAGTGAGATACGAATGCTATGTGTTTACTGATGTATACGTTAGTTCACTGACAGATTGATGTTATGTTATAAGATTTTTTGACATTACTTCTTAATCAGTAACAGACACCGTTATAAACCATATACAAAAGTAAGCTTAGTGTAGTGTTACCACGTTAACTTTATCACCCGCGTACAGTTTGTAATAACAACCGTAACGCGTTGTTCATTATAAACGTGGGATTATGAATTATATTGAGAACGTCATTCACAGAAAGCATGCCGTAATGTAACTTACCCTGTAAACTTTAGCCTCATTCATCGTGAAGCGTGCAAGCGATTTGCAAAGATTAATATAAAGGTTAATAAAACGTTACACTCACATCTTCTGAATGTGCAGCAGGAACACGATCCTTTTTTCAAGAGCAGCTTATTAGCAAAACCTGCTTTATACTGACCCTCGTTTATAAAGCAGTCTGCTGAGAAATGATTCGTGCAAACTTTGACGTTGATCGGGGGGAATATTCACTTCGAAAACAAAACTCAGCAGCCACTGTCTTCAGCGGTTCGGATTTAGGAACATCAAAATGACTGCTGTGTTCTTTATTACACCCAACAACACAACACCACAATCGCTTAGACGCCATTCTGCTCCAGCGTATCAACAATGGCGGACTATGATGACAGCTCGCTCAGGGCGGGTCTGTGTTGAAACGCTGCTGTCAATCAACAATCGTGGGTGGGGCGTCTGACCGTGTAACGTCAAACGGTCAGACGGCTCGATTTGAGACAGGGGAAAATATATAAGGAGATTAAAAAAAAACACTGGATGGATTTTTATCATTATAGGATGGTTGTGTATAGGCACTGCCAACACACATTTCCGTATAATCAACTTGTAAAAGTGCATGTACCATTATATGACCCCTTTAAGAGACGGACAAAAAAAATTTTTTTCTTTGCTTTTGGAGAACTGATTAGGGTATCTGGAACATTGAATTAGAAAGGATTTAAAGGGGTGGTAAAACACATTCTTTCAAAGGCTTGATTGTGTTTGTGGGGTGCACTGTAACGTGTTCATGCTTCGTTTTTAAAAAATTGCATTATTTTTCATATATTTGACCTTTATTCTACACTGCTCTGTCCCTCCTTGTAAAAACGGTCTGATGGTTTCCGGGTTGTATGAAGCCAGTCCCTCAAAAATACGCAATGGGCTCAGATTGGTAAGCTGGCCCAGTGTGTTGTGATTCGCTAACTGCAGTGCACGTTTGTCGGAAACATCACGCCCCTTACCTTTACCGGAGGCTGTGCTTTGGTCAGTATTAGAAACAATGGCATCAATAAAACCATGAACATGATTGAGCAGAACCTGTTCAGTCCTCAAGAGTAAAGACTGCGGATCTATAGTGATCGCTACTGAATGGCACTGATACTTTTGTATTTTTAGAACGATTATAGCCAAATATCTGTCGCAAGAACTATTAACCCAAAACGAACACTAAACATTGGCTTTACTAGTAGCCAAATCACACACAGAACCATGTTTAGCAAGCCTGTAGATAAACAATACATAAAAGCTCTAATCAAAGAATAATTTACACTAATGCCAAGTTCGCTGTTGAGATTTTAACGTTAGTGTTTGTAATGTTAGGTGTTCGTCGGATAACGTTAAGTATGAATGAGCATTTAACAGTCTGGTTTGCAGAACAGCGTTGTCATCTGTTTACTTCCTTGCTACAACGTACAATTAACCTATTACAGGAAAACACATCGATGAAAAATAAATCATACTTACAGGTTGTGGCCCGTAAACCGCTTCTGTTTTTAAATCCATCTTTCAGGACAAGCTGTTGTGCAAATCCTGCATTGAACTCGCGAAGATTGTGGACGCTTTCCTCTGTGAAATGTGCAGTGGGAGCCGCGTGCGCGCGTCGTGCATCCACACACTGGCAGTGTTTGTCTCACGCAGCTGACGTTGAGCAAATCCTGCATTGAACTCGCGACGATTGTGGAAGTTTTCCTCCGTGAAATGTGCAGAGGGAGCCATGCGCCCGTCGTGCATGATTCACACTGGCAGTGTTTGTCTCGCGCAGCTGAACCGCGGCTCATGAATTGCAAATACAGACGAATATTGTCCATTATGTCACATTTTCCAGTCTTCTCCTCTTACCCCTGTCTGTCTCGTGATTTATGATGGGCAGCATATATCTGTGACCTGTTCCCCTCTGTCTCAAACACACATGCATATAACATGCTGTATGTTAAACGCACTGCAACGCACCCCCGTCCCTAGGAAGGCTGAACAAAGCAAGTAATCCAGACCTGCAATACGGATGAAAATAACAGCGTTTCGTCGGCATTGCAGCAACACCACTCCAGCCTTCTAACCACAACAACGCAGCGATACAAAATGGCCTCACCCCCCTTATTTAATATTCTCGGAGGAGGGGTTTATGTAAATATTGGGGCTGGTGATGTCAGCAACCCTGGATGAATGTCTGTAGTCGCCTACTGGCCGTTTGCTGTAGTCCTTAGAAATGTTTTTCTTTAAAAGCAAATCTCTCCCTTTGCTTTAAACTTTGAACGTTGGAACTTTGCAGATGTTGTTTATGCTCAAGCAGCAACATTACACGCTAGATAAAGTTAGAATAGTGAAATCGTGGTTTACCACCCCTTTAACAGATTTTTTATTTTATTTGTTATGATCACACCATGCATTTGCCCTCTAATAAAATAACCCAATAAATTATAAAAAATAAATAAAAACGCATTTGTGAGGTCAGGCACTGATGTTGGACGAGAAGGCCTGGCCAAAGGTGTTCTATCGGGTTGAGGTCAGAACTGCAGGCCAGTCAAGTTCCTCCACACAAACTCGCTTAGAGCTTTGTGCACTGGAATTGTTGGAAGGGGCCATCCACAAACTGTTCCTACAAAGTTGAGAGCATTAAATTGTCCAAAATGTTGGTATGCTGAAGAATTCCTTTCACTGTTACTAAGGGGGCCAAGCCCAACCCCTGAAAAACAACCCCACACCATAACCCCCAATCCACCAAACTTTACACTTGGCACAATGCAGTCAGGCAAGTACCATTCTCCTGGCAACCGCCAAACCCAGACTCGTCCATCGTTTTGCCAGACAGAGAAGCGTGACTGGTCACTCCAGAGAACATGTCTCCACTGCTCTAGAGTCCAGTGGCGGCGTGCTTTACACCACTGCATCCGACGCTTTGCATTGCACTTGGTGATGTAAGGCTTGGGTGCAGCTGCTCGGTCATGGAAACCCATTCCATTAAACTCTACACACTTTTCTTGAGCTAATCTGAAGGCCACACAAAGTTTGGAGGTCTGTAGCTATACCATGCGCTCTGCAAGTTTTTTGTCAATATAGTGTATTTTGATATTAAATGTGTAACAATAATTACTTGAGATTATTTTGTATATAATTTCACTTTGATTTTAATTATTTTATTGTGCTTCTGTGCAGCATCACAACATGGTGTTTTACCATTTCATAATCTAAAATAAATTCTGTATAAAATAAAAAACATAACATAAATAATATAAAATCTTTCATTTAATTAAATTGCCATAAACTAATCCATTACTAGAAATTGCATACTCACAAACTTAGCTGACTAACTGCACTGCAGTTTTTGTCTAAATTTTACTCACTTATTTGTTTTTCACATTTTGATTAAATAAATATATAATTGTTATATATTTATAATATAATACATTTAAAACCACTAGCATGTTTTGTTTACTCAGCCTTGTGTTTGACTAACTCGCTGTCTTTCTCTTTGTATCCCCAAGGTTGACTGAAATTGCATTGCAGAATTTAAGGAGTCAAAAAAAAAAAACGCACGTACTGTATCTTACAAACTTATAGAGAATGTTTGCTGACAGCTATACTGACAGTCTTATTGGGAGTGAAGCTGCACATGATGACTAGCTTGTTATTTTCAGCTTTTCATAACACCAGTCTTTGACAAATGTCATTGAGGACTAACAAGGCTACAGTATGGGAAGACAACTGGACAGCATGAGAAAAATCAAGCATTGAAATGGTTGCCTTCAGCATTGGATGTAAAATTCACAAGGGTAAGATGTTCGATATCTGTGGAACGGAGGCGTTGAATAATAAGGGTAGATACAAAGTGTTCAAGTGTGTGAATTAATGATCTCCATAAAATGCTATATCCAATCTGTGAACATTCTCTGACAGCAACCCAAAGCAGCAAACATTTAGAGCTGTGTAAAAAAACATTTATTTACATGTGTTTTCAGTGTTATGCAAAGGTCATAAGGTCCAAGGCCACGAGAGAAAATGCTTCTATTTAGCTTTTTTCCGCATTACAAATGAGCATCTTGTAGAAATCTACCCTTTAGTTCAAAGGAGTTCACATGGTCAATGTCATATTGCTTAATGACCTTGAAATAATGCAGAATATTTCATACTTATTATTTCCCATCATAATCAAAACCCCCCAGTTAATTTTAAAGTACATTTTGAATACGAAATTTCCAGTTCCACAGTGTAATGCCGTCACTTAATTCAAAACTTCTTAGGCAAAGACACTATTTTGTTCAGTCACATTTCCTGATAAAATGTGTATTTTTGTGTGTAGAGAAATGCACAAACACATCTGAAGTCAACATGCTTTTACTGACACCTGCTGTCAACTCTCATGAGCCTCTGTGAATTTAAAGGGACAGATCACCCAAAAATGAAGATTTTGTCATCATTTAAGCACCATATAATGAAAGTCAGTGAAGTCCAAAACAACACTGGACCCTGCAGACCTTGTATGTATATGGACAAAATAACACTAAGACATTTTTCTACATTTGTTTCACAGAAGAATTAAATAATAACAGAACTTTTATTTTCGGGGAACTATCCTTTGGAGGGAAAAATAAGTGCAAAATCTTTCTTTCTAAACTGCAAGTTATGCGCTTGAACCAACTTTAGACAAAATATTAAAGGCAGCCTTTGCCGATGGGGGTTCCCGAAGACAAATCTTAAATGATGAACTGAGATGCTATTGAGAGATAATGTATTTTTGGCCAATTTTGAAACTCCAGTTTTTGACAGCCAACTCTGTAAATGACATTTCACAGCAGGTGTCGCATTCGTTTCTCTTTACGCCTCGACAGCCCTCCTCCACTGTAGTCCCACATCCACCCTCTCATTCATCTCCTCCTCCCCTCTCTGCTTAAAGGAAGGTCGCGGGTTCATCAGGCCTGTCACCAGAACTGCAAATGCTGAGGTATATGGATTGATCTGTCCTGCTGTGATGACAGTTACAGATACAGTCCCTGTTCTCACTACAAGGTGAGACACAAGGTTACCAGCCCTATACAATCCCATCCTGTCACGGTAATTCGTTAATTTGCATCCAAAGTGCACAGCAACCCTCGGTCCTTGGGTAAGATATTTAAAGGCTGAGCATGTACGGCTGGATCTGAACTGAGGGCAGCGGCAGACCTGTTTCTGCTGACAAATACAAAACAAGCGCATTGGGGATTCAGGGCTACCTCTGCAAGAGTGTGCTGAAGAATGAGGAAGAAGTTGGACAGTGTGTGTGTGTGTGTGGCAGGTGTTTGGAATGCTTTAGTTGCTTCAGGGCCTCATATCCCATCATCCGCTGCTGATTGTGACGCTCTCTGGAGAGAAAGACAGATGAAAACAAACAGAGGGGAAACAGCAATGGGAAGAAGCAAGGAGAAAATGACAAAACATATATGGCCCTTATAGACAAGCATGCCCAGTGCTATACCTGAAAGCATGACAATAAGTCATCCAGACACAAGAAAGACATTAGGTGCTCTCACACATACACCTTTTCTGCAAATGTAATAGTTTTTTGTTGTTGTTTTCTGGTGAGAGGTCTGTGAAGACTGTTATTGTCACAAAGAATGGGAATTGTTTAATTTGACAAATTTTTGCTTCAGTAATTATGTTCGATTTAAAAGACATTTATTTAAATATTTTCATGACTGAGAACAAACACACCATAAAGCAACACTGTTAAACCCAACAGTGAAATGTACTAAATGAAACCAGTTCATTTGACTCAAATCAAAGGTTATTGCACTTAATAAGTTGAGTGAACTTAATAACTGATCATGTTTAACAGAACTCAAATTGTATGAGCTAGAGTAGATCTCTAGCTCATGTTGAAAAAATGATTAAAGATATGTTGGGATTTAAAAAGAGTTTCTGTTAGAGATTTGGGGGCATATCACAGCACTGAGGAGAAGAGCCTGTGGTTACAGTAAATCGAGGATTGATCAAAAAACTGAACTCCATACTGCATGTTGCTTTATTTGAAGAGCAGTAACTGCGCATTCCAAAACAGTGGCAGTCTCATTGTTGGTTACCATAGTACTGTGACCAGTTAACTGCAAAGAGTACATTTTGTCTAATGTTATTGGTATACTTATGCCACGTTCCAGGCAACCCGTAACCCGTGTTTTTCCAACCTTCTACCCTTGAAAGTGCACTGGAACGGCAGTCAAACCCGTGACTTCCCACCCGTGAACTCGTACTAGATCGATGTACTCCCAGTTATGATCTCTAGCGGTGTTTATGAAACATTAACAAACGTTAATTAGAAGGTATAACAGGTGTTTCTTTCTCCTCCGTTTCCTTCAAATAAGCAAAAAGTAAGCACCTTTGGCGATAGAAATTATTGTAAATTAGCATAAGCCCCGTACGGTCCGCCATGCTTTGTTTACATCTAGCAACCACAATTCCTTGCGCTCAGGCAGTTTGCCGTGACTTTGCTTGGAATGCTACAAAGTCGTGAGTCGTGGTTTGAAGTTGTAATTAACAGGCTCAAAAACCTGCCTGGAACGCAGCATTAATATAATTTTAGTCACACAATGAATCCGAATAGATTTTATTGAAATAATTTTTTTGTTTCATGAACTCTAATGAAATAAGTTCACATTACTCATAAATATTTTTTTTAAACTAATTTGCACTGGATTTTGTTTATTTTCTGCTGCTTGTTCAATTTACTTTAATTAAAAGCAACACAATTTCTAAATATTTTAATTTCATTGTCTTCAATCCACTTAAATATGTAAAACTTAAGCTTACTTAATTTGTATTTGGCCTACCTACATTAAAGGGATAGTTCACCCAAAAATGAAAATTAGCCCATTCGCCCCAGTTTCACTTTCAACTTTCAACACTTTTCCACGGAAGGCGATCGGCTGGAACTTTACTTGAAAAAGTTTTAAATATGGATATTTTTCTCACACAAACGCATCGATTCGCTTCAGAAGGCCTTTATTAACACCCATGGAGCCGCGTGGAGCACGATGGACAGGTGCATTTTTTATGGACTTCAAAAATAGAGCAACTATTACTGCAATTATTATGCTTGGTTTAGCCTGGACTTTTTAAATATAACTCTGATTATATTTGTCTGAAAGAAGAATGTCATATACACCTTGGATGACTTTTTGGGTGAACTATCCCTTTACTCATTTTTGTTGCATTAACTGCATAGGTGGATTTTTAGTTTAAAGGCATTATAAGACTCAATGCTGAAACTAATTGTTATTTTATGCATTTGAGTAAAGTCAAAGACTGGTTATACGATGACTATGGTGTTGGTTGTATACACACCAGACTAAAATGTATGGTGTACATTTTGTGTAAACACTTGCCCTGAAAAATGAGTCCAAAAAGGATGTGCTTATCCACTTGGATCTTACATAATTCTGTATGTGAAATTCACTTCATGTGAAAATTGTACATGTTTATTCACTGCTGTTTAAGGCAATCTGTTTCCTCAAATGAAAAGAGTTAACCAAACTCATTAGGTTTTGTAAGTGAATTTGATCATTTCAAATCAGACACCAAAAGAGTACCCATAAAAAAAAGCTGTGGATTAAAAAGTAGTTTTAGAGATTCTCCTAAATGATATTCATGGCTAATTCCATCACAGTTTTAATGCCATGTTGGTAATGCTGATGTATTAATGGTAGCAGTATGGATAAAAGCTTGTGTTTTTTGTGTTTATTTCCTCCGTGTGTGACTTTTCCATGTCATTGTTTAAATAACTCAAGTAAAACCTAAGAAACACCAGTATATTTTGATTTTACACAGATGACTTGAAAATGCTGCTGTTATTAATATACAGAGAACACCCTGCAAACTAAAATAAAACAGTGCTCTCTAGACTGTGCAGATGGTACATTTATCACAGGCAGTTAATCCTAACCAGCGATGGCAACACCAAGCAGAATATGCATAAATGGTTCAGCTCGGAGAAGCGATCTCATAGTACAGCAGGGCACAACAAAATACTGCAGCACCGATCTCAAATGCAGGGATTTACCGGAATGGTGAAGCTCATTATTCAGCGAGGAGTTTTCATGTCAGGAGCAGCAGGGGGGCCTGGGATTGCCAGGGGCTTTTCTCTCTTGCATTCATCCTTGCTTTAATACTCTATCTTAGCCCCCCTTATTCCCTCTGAGAAGGTGTGGAGTTCATTCTTGTTATTGCTCAGGAGAGTAATGAGATCTGCGATGCCTATATGCGTGTTTGGAGAATGCATAATGATTTTGTTAAACATTGTCGATGTTGACCCTCACTGGAAAGTCACTGTTAGCATTTTTAAATGAGTATTGGTACATGAAATTGAATGTCACACTCTTCCGAACCTGACCAGACTTTCAGATCCTCTCTTTCATCTGGTTAATTGAGTTTATATGTGTGACAGAACGATTCTTGGACTGTCACGCTTTGACGAATATTTGCACTTATTAACCTTTAGCCCTGTTGGGACAGATGAAGAAATTAATATTCATAGTGAGACAGTAAATGCGTTTAAAGACAAACACTACTCTATGATTAGATAAGCCACGAGCCAGTTATTTGTACTTTGCACAACATTGCAGCTTACAATAATGTACACAAATCACATTATAGCCAATTACAAGGACAGGTAACTGCTAGGCCCGAACACCAAGGCAAAGCCTGTTGTTATTGCAAATTCAATGAACTTCTAATCATGTCACCATTAAGCCAATATACAGCCAGAATGCTAAATACCGCTGCAGGAAGAAGTGTGTGGTAAAAGTGCCACCCTACAAAGGGAACGTTCAATAAAGACTTGAGAATGTGTCATTGTTTGTACGATGTTTGATTAACCCTTCCTATGGTGTTGAAGACGGCAGCAGTTACTGCGGGTCAAACATTCAGATTTATCAAATTTCCTTCCACAGTAATATAGACAAGTCAATGACAAGTAATTTCCTATTGTATAATACACTCAGCATATAGTAAATGAAACTGTACAAATGTTACACACACAAAAAAAGACCAATGCCGTTTCCTGCAAAATGAAATATAAGGAGACTTTTATTTGTCATTAGTTGCAGCAAATACTCTAGTCTTCAGTGTCACATGATCCTTCAGAAATCATTCTAATATGCTAATTTGGTGCTCAAGAAACATTTATTATTATTAATGATGTAAACAGTTGTGCTGCTTAATATTTCTGTAGAAACCGGGTTTTTTTTCTATACAAATTTAAATTGATCGATTTAATGCATCCTTGCTGATTAAAAGCATTCAGTTCTTTAAAATAAAAGACTGACCAAAACTTTTGAATGATGGTGTACAGAGTAAGTACACATCAGCTCTAAAAGTGTTACTGAGGTGCATCTTGAGGGCTTATGGCTGGGAGAGTTGGCTGTTCTGACAGTTACGGAGTTCACTGCACCAATTCTCACATGAAACTGTCACTGTCACCACAGCTGTCAATGGCACAGTCTGCAGAGAGTGCAGACAGTGTGAGACGTGCATCCTCTGAAATATGCAAGTGTGCGATAAGAAACCAGTGACCTGTGATTATGGAGACATCTTTAAAGGGTATGCTCAAGCCAAAGCTATACCAAGAAAGAGTCCAACAACTGTCTGCAGAGGCAGTCGAGATCTGGCTCTCAAGGAAAGACCCTGTGGGCCGGATATACGAGGTGAGACTCTGCGGGAATAAATCCTTTCCACCTGACATCTCACAAAGACTGACAGCCCTCCTCTGTTGCGTGCAAACTAATGGAATGCATCACTGATCGATTAGGGCACATTCTTGGGAGTCACATCTTCTTTGTAGATCATCAGAGTAAATTTAGGAGAGGCAAGTCTTTGATGGATAATGACACTAAACATTTTTGTGATAAAGAAATTGTATCTAAACTCATTAAGATTCATTTCTTGAGCTCTTGAATCCGTGTTCAGAATCCATCATTTTAAGTTACCTTTGGGTCCAACTTGAGGTGACACAATCAAGCTCCCTGCACAAACGTAAAGACTATTACCACTAAAGAGCCAGACTGTAAAAATCAATATAAAAATCTACAAGCCAAGCAGTTGCACAATTACCATAAGGACATCACATCACAGGAAATATTCCTATTTTTTTATGTTTTATTCCTTATGTCTCAGAAGCATATCCTCTAAGGCCAGTGGATGGTTTGAAGCCTGTGTGCCATCCCTAGAATAAATTACTGACATGCACAGGGTGGATTTGCATAAGCCATTGGCCTATCCTTTGAGAGAAGCGGTTTTAATACGTAGATACAGACCCTTTGTCCCCATCCGAAATTCATTGGAGTCACCTGTTCCACTCGGTCTGCTCATGAATGAAAAACGGGTGGAATTAAACAAACAAGAGAAGGATAAACCAGACAATGTTCATGTTTCCTGAAGAAATTTCTCTTTCTTAGACTTCAAAGAGAAGGACATAGATGTCCTTGACCTTTAATGTTTTTATTTTATTTTATTTTTTTCATAATTTATTCAACTATATGATTTTAACCCTTGTTTTTTTTATTATTATTACAAAAATACTACCTCCATTTTTCCATCTGAGTGTCGTTATTACATTAGCAACCTGGTGATGTTTGTGTTGATCCATTAGTCTCAGTATTTAAAACCATTCATTAATAGCATTTGGTAAAATCACACATTCCAGCAAATGCTATGTGTAATTTCAGGGAAAATAATTATTTTCTAACCCATAAGTTCATTTCATTTAAGTGAACTGAGAACTCTAGAGTGTTATGGCTTCAAAATGCACTTTCTGGACCATGAAATTACAAGATATCTCAGGTCATTCTGACACTAGACTCATCTTCTTAAACAAGTGTAAGGGCATGAAACCTGATCTAACTTTCACCTCACTTCCTTACAGTCATATGCAGTTCAATGGGGCTCACTGGATGCTATGCATCAAAAGTAAACCGGTTTTTCTCTCCCTGAACTCTAAACAAAAGTAACCCCTGCAAAATGGGCTTTTAGGCTTGTTGCTTTCAGTACGATCAGTCTTCTGTGCTGTCTTTGTTTGTGTTATCTTGGTTTGTGCTTCAAAAATGCATGAGAGTAGGTGGACGTGACAAATGTCCTCAAAAACAGCTTTTAAAATTTAAGGAGCATAACATTTTAAGAGCTGGGGGAAAAAAAAGATACAGCTGTGCATTCAAGCAAGCAAAGTTCACAGATGACATGGTTTCATGATTCCCAACCATTGCACCAAGAGTGCAACCACAAGAGTCCATGGGGCTTATTTACACTGCATTCAAAGTCCAAAACACCCTTGAGTTTATAGGCTTTGTTTGGGCATGCTTAACAATTAGCTTTTCTAAATGAATATGTAAATCCTCCTCAATGGAGTATGAAGCAAATTTACATGCCCTGCTATTACATAGCGATAACACTGACACTGGAGCTCTGAAGAGCATGTGAATAAATAAATAATATAGGGAGTTTTAAAGTAGGGCTACTGTGTTGCTGTTGGCTTGAGTTGATGCCTACATTTTCCCCCCCTATAGTCAATAGCTACCGTCAACTGTCTGGTTAAAAACATTCGTCAAACTATCTTCTTTTGTATTCAACAGAAGAAATAAACTCATACAGATATGGAACAACTTGAAAGTGAGTAAACAATAAAAAATTGGGTGAGCCATCCCTTTAACTTTAGAGAAAAAATAAAAGTGAATAAAAAAAGGAAAGTATTTTAGCCCATACACTGTTCGGTAAGTTTATTTTAAGGTTATATGTTACATGTTTTTACTATAGTAATAACAGTACATTGTGCATAATTACAAAACACTACCCCCTATAAGCCAAACCCTACTGTTACATAGTTATTTGTCTAATTACACTGTAGCAAATCACCTTAAAATAAAGTGTTCTAGTTAACCCTGATGCTAAAAAAAAAAAAAAAACGTTGATTGATTAATTTAACTTTATTAACCACCAACCAATAAAAGCAATCATTCTCACAAAAGATGCTTAACCAGGATACCTAATTACATTCAATGTTCTAACTGCCACAAACACCTTTACTCCCCAATTGATAAAATATACACGTTCCAGTCGTTTGCTATAAATACCCGATGTAAAAAAAAAATGTATTTTGTATAAGTAGCCTCTAAGGTGTTGTTTGTATCACTATACAATTATGTTCCTATGAATATGTGCGCTTCTTATTTCCGACCACTAGGTACCACTAGAGTGCATTGCTTATTGTGTTTGAGAGCACAGTCAGTTTTTTGCTGCAGAAATCTTCGTGTTGTTATTATTATTCTGGTTAAAATTGCGCATTATATAACAATTAGCAATCGAATGGCAGATGTATAGTAAAAGACAGCCTTAATAACCGTTTATATGATGCCGTGCGCGTTGCATCATCTTACTGCGACAGAACTGGAATGTTCTAGCTGATGATTGGTTTATCATCACGTCAATCACAGTGAGTCACCAATCACGGACGACATCTCAGATTTATCATAATGTTGCATCAGCATTGGCTTCCCTTCAATATCCGGGAAACGTGTATGCCGGTGTCCTGAATAAGGACTGTACTTGAACTGTAAATTGTTGGATCGTGTTACTTGTTCGTGCTTGTGATATTTTCGTCTAATTATGGCTGATGAGAGCGTGACCGAACAGATGAAGGATCTGAAAATGGGCGAGAAGAAGGTATCAGATATACGTTACACGCAGTTAGCTGACTAGCTCGTGAAATCCTCTCTCTGAGACACTTACAGCATGTTGCTGTCAACTCAGAATCCCTCATTTTTATAGTTCTCTTGGTCATTGGTGCAAGTTTCTCGTTATTTGTTTGACTGCTTTGTAATATAGATGATTTAATTTGGTTATTTAAAGGTCTGCAGTCAGGTATTATTTCTGTATTACTTTACAGTGGGTGGAGTGACAAGTTTGAACTCTTTTGTTTGTTGACACGAACGTCACATCCTTTTTTCAGAATAGCAAAGATGGAGGAAAGAAGAAAAACAAGAATCCTGGTGGAGATGCAGGTGGCAAGGCTGAGGTTGGTGCTTTATAACGCGTGCATATTCCCATTACAGCACTGCCAGCATCACACCAGCTGTTCCAGAATGGACTTTAATTCAATTCATAACTTAATAAATGTATTTAAAAGCATGTGACTTGTATTGTAAAGCAAACATTATGTATCTAGAAAATATTTGCCATATGTGCATTTAAATATGCACCTTGCCAGAGGAGGATGTTCATGGTTTGCTTCATAATTTCAAACGCAATGCTTTTCTTGTAATGTTAAATGGTGCTATGGTTTATTATTTATATTACATGCACTGTAAAGGGCTCTTTAAACAACTGACAAAGTTTGCGTAATGATAATAAGAGTTTAGTCTCTCTCTTTATAGTTGAGTCCTCCACCACAGTACATCGATGAGCGTCTGTCTATATATAACAAGCTGAAGGCAGAACACGATTCCCTGCTTGCTGAGAAAGCAGCAAAAGACAGCAAACCCATCAAGATCATGCTGCCCGATGGAAAATTAATAGATGGGGAGTCCTGGAAGACCACACCGTACCAGGTTGCCTGTGGCATCAGGTTAGTAACTAAACTAATCTAAACAATTTGATCTGTTTTATGTATGTATTAAAACTGTTAAAATAAACGAGGCAAGCATTTTCAGCCCTAATGCTGTCAAGCTGCTTGAAACAATGACACAGTTAGCAATGACACTTGTAAAAGATTTGTAAACTTGAGGTGCATTTAAAAAAAAAAAAAAATTATATACATATAAACACAGCAGGCTTCATGGTGCAATCAAATCATTGTTTGAGCAATTCCGAATAGCAATATTGACAGCAAATGAAATTAATTTGGGTTACATTTATGCGCTGTTATCCAAAGCATCTTACAATAGAGGAACATCTGCGATTTATCATAGTGCCAACCATATTCATAGTATACAATGCCAGCTTTATTAGAAGGCTTGACAGGTAACAATCTTGAGCAGAGGAAAAATTCAAAGAAGACTACAACATGTCATATTGTTATTTACAAATGTTTTTTGTAAAAACTCCTTAAACTTCTTGTTAGTCTCAGTGAAAGGCACTTAAATTGTGTTTTCTTAGTGAATTGCTTGTTTGCATTGTGCTTCGAACTCATGCAATAACTTGTAATCACAATGTGTAATATTTATAATGTGTTTTTATTTAACAGCCAAGGCCTTGCTGATAATACTGTGATCTCCAAAGTGAACAATGGGGTATGGGATCTGGACAGGCCCTTAGAGGGAGACTGCAGTCTAGTGTTTCTCAAATTTGATGACGAAGAAGCACAAGCAGTAAGTGGAGAGTGTTCTACAAGTTTGCTTTTGAATTATTAACCCTTTCACATGTAAGTTTAAAATATTCTGGCTTACACTCCCAGCGTGAGTAACATGCCATGTTAGTTTGCAGTGAAGTCAGTTCAGAGAATCGTATCTGTCGTATTTACAACACTTCAATTCATCCACTTGTCCTGAAATTCATGAAAATAAGTGGCCAGTGAAGTGGGAGAAGAATAGAATACATTTTATAGTTGCCTAATTACCTATACAATGTGTATCTGAGATGAATTAAACATGCAATCAATTTATATAGTCTGTATGATGCACTGAACGTTCTAATCACACCGGCTTAATCGTACACGTCAAAGGGTTAATTCCCTATTTATATTAAGGTCCTATTAAGGTCTATTCAACTCTCTGTACTGTATAATGTTGCAGTTTGAGCATGAAAAAGGACTGCAAAATTGCAAAGCACTAAGTCTCTCACTCTATATCAGAAAGCACTGTTTCTAATCTCCCTGAAATGCTTCAGTTGTAGTCTTGAGTTTTCTTTCAGGTGCGCACACGTCAAAATATTACTCATTTAAATTACCGCATAAGGCCTGGTTAAGTTGCATTAGTGGTGTGTTGAAAGTCGTGGTTATGCAACACGCTCAAAGCTGCTGACCAATCACAACACACTGGTCTGACCAATCAGAGAACATTGTACTTTTCTGAAGGAGGTGCTTGATAGAGACAACTAAACGGTGTTACTGACAGACGGGGAAGAGAGGTGCTGCAACAATGTTAAAGAATTATGTGAAAAATAAGGTGAACATTCTAGCATGTAAATCTATTCTAGTAGAATCAAGACTTTGTAAAAGGGCATAATAGGTCCTCTTTAATGAACACTTGCCTGCAGTAGCAGCGAGAACACCACAAATGTACACCATAGTAGGCATGTAGACATTGTTAATATTCTAAATTATTTTGTTTAATAGGTGATTGAAAGGAGACATGTTATTTCAGAAAACAAATGTGTTCTCTTTAGGTTTATTGGCACTCCAGTGCCCACATAATGGGAGAGGCCATGGAGAGAGTCTATGGAGGCTGTCTTTGTTACGGACCACCCATTGAGAATGGCTTTTACTATGATATGTTTCTTGAAACTGAGTAAGTCAAACATAGTCTCTCTTTTTTTTGTTTTAGATTTTCTTTATTAGAATAATTTGGGTTGTTCATCAACAGAACAGTAGTATTACAGAGTAGACTACAGGTGTCAAATTAATATGCCTCTCATGACTGTGCTCATCCATGCTAATGCAAGTCATTGTTATGTTCATTTACTATCTTTTATTTAGAACTGTCAGTCAGAGCATGAAAGTCACATTAATTCATCTGTGGTTAGAAATTATGCCAACCAGCTGTTCAAGATATATATATATATATATATATATATAGAATTTTTTTTTCTTTTTTTTTTTTTCTTAATTCCTTTCAACAATTACTTGACCTTTTGTTTGACCAGGACCAGTGCAGTGGCTTTAGATGAGCAGGAAGGAGCATAATAAATGCTGTAATTTACTTGTTGAAAGGCTATTTATGCAAATGTTATTCATTTTGATGATATCACTGTCAAGCTCTGCCTTGTTTGTTAGTGTGGCTCTGTCAGGTCCAGAACAGGTAGTTTTCTGAAAAAGCATCGCTTTGTCATACAAGATGACTGCTGGTAGAAAACGTTTCTTTAGTTGGTGACAATTGTGAGATGTTTGGTTATTCTTTGCACTCTGGTTTTTATTTAAGAAGGGCTTATGTTTTTATAATGAAACCTGTGCACCTTTGTGTACTTAACTCTCTCTATCCTCTCCCTCCCTCGTCTGTCGGTTCTCAGAGGTGTATCAAGTAATGATTTCCCCTGTTTGGAGAACTTGTGTAAGAAGATCATCAAAGAGAAGCAGCCCTTTGAGAGGCTGGAGGTAAAGAAGGAGACTCTGTTGGAGATGTTCAAGGTAGGCGCTTCCTTTCAAAAAGAGAGAAATATAAACTCATGCCATGAATAAACCCTTAACACCCAGTGAAATGAAATCTGCTTCTCTTGTTCTTCTAGTACAACAAGTTCAAGTGCAGGATCCTGGATGAAAAGGTTACCACCCCAACAACTACAGTTTACAGGTCTGATTTTTGGTTGCAAAAACGTATACCTTTGCAGTGTGTTTGTTTTCATTGTTATTATTATTATTAATTATGTGCTTATCTATTTTTTTCAAGTCTTTTCACATTGACGTTCAAAAGTTTGTTTTGTACGTTTTTTTTTTTTTAAACGAAATTAATACTTTAATTTAGGGCTGGGTAAAAAATATTGATTTCTCGATTTGAATCGATTCTCACTTTTACAAAACAATATCGATTCTTAAATCCCAAGAATCGATTAGTCATCCTGTTTTCAGTTATGAATGAAATAAACATTGTTGCGCACCACCCATCCAATAAATCGCAGTAATCTTTGTGCTTTATTACTATTGATATGAAGCAAAGTCTCAGATTTCAAATTACGTCTACTTTTTTACGAAATTCAAAAACATAAATACCGTTTTGGCGCTGTGGCGTGAGATCGCTCTGGCTCAGCTCAGCTCTAGAGAAGCGGCAGCGCGGATTAAATATGAACTGATCTTCTCTTCCGCCTTATACCAGTTACAGCGCGAAATAAACATGAAAGAGCTTCTGAAAGTGTGTTAAAAGATACAGGACAACTTACCGAAATCCATATCATGTCACATAGAATAGCTCAATCAGTGTTTCAACTGCAGAAAGAAGTAAAACGGTTTGTAAACAATGTCATGTAACGTCACATTTTCCTCAGAAAAACCATATCCAGTGTCCATAAACTCATTAGTCAGCTAGAGAAATTAACTCTAGAGAGAGAAGCCTTTTGCTAATTATATGCACCATATTACATAGGCTATTCATTGTCAATGTTCTTCAATATTTAATGCATATGTATGAATAAATCTGGCAAGTTTTTATGCAGCCACCATTTAAATGTTTATATTTCAAAAACCTATTTGGAGTAGAAATATGATTATGTAATTGTAAAGTTAATATTATAACTTTAAATTATATATTATTATAATAGTGTCATTTAATGTTAATATTATAACTTTAAATTATGTTTATATATATATATATATTATTATAGTGTCATTTAAAGTTAATATTATAACTTTAAATTATATATTATTATAATAGTGTCATTTAATGTTAATATTATAACTTTAAATTATGTTTATATATATATATATATTATTATAGTGTCATTTAAAGTTAATATTATAACTTTAAATTATATATTATTATAATAGTGTCATTTAATGTTAATATTATAACTTTAAATTATGTTTATATATATATATATATTATTATAGTGTCATTTAAAGTTAATATTATAACTTTAAATCATGTTTTTTATATATATATATATATATATATATATATATATATATATAATATATAATTATATTATTATAGTGTCATTTAAGTGTTTGTATACAAATCTGTTAATTTGTAACTTCAATATTAGTAGGCTAATGTAGTATCAACTGACTCCCATAGTTTACAACATTAGTTCAGAAATTAGTTTTCCTTGAGAAAATGTTCCATGTATTATACCTGATACATATCCAAAATAATCGATATTGAATTGAATCGAAAATCGAATCGAAAGCTTCGAATTGTGAATTGTGAAATTGGTGTCAATACCCAGCCCTACTTTAATTCAACAAGGACACATTAAATTGATGAAAATGTCAGTAATTACTTTTACATTGTTTCAAAAGTTTCCTGTGGAGGGTTCTCTGGGAGTATGGGGTCGGCAGCCCCCTGCTTAGGGCTGTTCGGTCCCTGTACGACCGAAGCAAGAGCTTGGTTCGCATTGCCGGCAGTAAGTCAGACCTGTTCCCTGTGCATGTTGGACTCCGGCAGTGCTGCCCTTTGTCACCGGTTCTGTTCATAATTTTTATGGACAGAATTTCTAGGCGCAGCCAAGGACCGGAGAGTGTCCGGTTTTGGGACCATACGATTTCGTCGCTGCTTTTTGCGGATGTTGTTGTCGTGTTGGCCCCCTCAGACCAGGACCTTCAGCGCGCACTGAGGCGGTTTGCAGCCGAGTGTGAAGTGGCTGGGATGAGAATCAGCACCTCCAAGTCCGAGGCCATGGTTCTCAGTCGGAAAAGGGTGGATTGCCCACTTCAGGTTGGTGGAGAGTTCCTGCCTCAAGTGGAGGAGTTCAGGTATCTTGGGGTCTTGTTCACGAGTGAGGGAAGGATGGAACGGGAGATTGACAGACGGATCGGTGCAGCTTCTGCAGTAATGCGGTCGCTGTACCGGTCTGTTGTGGTAAAGAAGGAGCTGAGCTGTAAGGCAAAGCTCTCGATTTACCGGTCGATCTACGTTCCTACTCTCACCTATGGTCATGAGCTGTGGATCATGACCAAAAGGACAAGATCCCGGATACAGGCGGCCGAAATGAGCTTTCTCCGTAGGGTGGCTGGGCGCTCCCTTAGAGATAGGGTGAGAAGCTCGGTCACTCGGGAGGAGCTCAGAGTAGAGCCGTTGCTCCTCCACATCGAGAGGAGCCAGTTGAGGTGGCTCGGGCATCTTATTTCGGATGCCTCCTGGACGCCTTCCCAGGGAAGTGTTCCGGGCACGTCCCACCAGGAGGAGGCCCCGGGGAAGACCTAGGACACACGCTGGAGGGATTATGTCTCCCAGCGGGCCTGGGAACGCCTCGGGATTCCCCCGGAAGAGCTGGAGGAAGTGGCTAGGGAGAGGGAAGTCTGGGCGTCTCTGCTTAGACTGTTGCCCCCGCGACCCGTCCCCGGATAATTGGTAGATGATGGATGGATGGATGGACAGTCACGTGCAAACGTGTAGATGTTTTAAACCCGTGTTTAGACCCGTGATTCTCCCTTGTCCGACCTGACCCGCACCCGTATCCGACACAGTTAGGATGTTTTTCACCCGTTTCAGTAATATTCGTCACCCGTGCAGCACTCTGTATGAGACCTCTTTCAAAAACATTTGAAAAATGTACTGTCCCCAGACTTTTGAATGATAAAAGTCCCCCCACCCCCCACCCGCACCCCATTTGATGTGTAGGGTAGTTATACCTTAGTTTATTTACACGTTCATTTTGCTTCTGCTTTTGTAGGTGTGGGCCTTTGATCGATCTGTGTAGAGGTCCTCATGTAAGACATACAGGAAAGATCAAGGCCTTAAAGATCCACAAGGTGCACAATTCAGTCCTTTTCTTATTTGTTTCAATAACAGTCCTCTATGTCCTGTTATCCTGGTCTGTACATTAGGCATATTGTCTTTACAGCATGATGTATATAATCCCAAATAACACAAATTATGTACATCACAGAATTCCTCTACGTACTGGGAGGGCAAAGCTGATATGGAGAGCCTGCAAAGGATCTATGGCATCTCTTTCCCTGATCCCAAGATGCTGAAAGAATGGGAGAAATTCCAGGAAGAAGCCAAGAACAGGGATCATCGCAAACTGGGACGGGTATGAGTAGATGTATAAAAATGTATGAACAATGAAAATGTATATGAATACAGGATCAAAAAACCCATCGCTCATCGGAAATATGTAATGGATTATTACAATAAACAGATGGAGGTACTGTTTACAGATAAGCCAAATATATACATGAAATATGCAGCACATCACAAAAACATTTTTTATTCAAGCCATGGCCATGCAAAATGCTGTGTCAGTGGTAATCCCCTCATATGGATTATGTAAATCATGCTTTATTTAAACACTTGGGTGACAGGAATTAAATATACTAATGGTGCACAGTACTGGCTCATACATACAAAACTCTTAATCAAAAAGTCTTTCATACACTACCATTTAAATGTTAAGGGTCGGTTGGATTTTTAAATTTTTTTTTTTAAATAATGCTTTCAAAACCTAGGCTGCATTTATTTGATCAAACACAATAATGTTAAACATTTTTTTTAAATGAAAAATAACTTTTCTATTTTAATATATTTTGAAATGTTATTTGTGATGGCAGAGCTGAATTTTCAGCAGCACATTTTTATCTTTCAGAAATCCTTCTAATATGCTTATTTGCTGCTCAAGAAACATTTCTTATTATCAATGTTGAAAACTGTTTCAGGATTCTTTGATGAATAGACAGTTCAAAAGAACAGCATTTATTTGAAATAGAAATCTTTTGTATGATTATAAATGTTTTTACTGTCCCTTTTGATAAATTTAATGCATCCTTGCTAAATAAACATTTTCATAAAAAAAAAATGACCCCAAATTTTTTAACAGTTGAGTGCTTAAATCATAAATACATTAGTCATATATATGCTTATCCTTACTGCAAGTGAATAATTATAAAGAGATGTCAGCAGTGGACAAATAAATATAAAAAGCCCTTTTCCACCCAACATTTGAGGGACAAAACTGCTCACAATGGAGAACATGTGGACGCCTTGGTGTTCTAATGACTTGTGCCGAACCCCCCACCCCGTTTTATGTGTAGGGAGTCTCGCCGGGGTGACTGAAGACAGGTCTGATAGGTGGGCTGGGTGGGGAGCGGGGACTATGCCCATAAAGAAGGCAGATGTCTGTCTCCTTAATGTGCCATCTGTTCATGGGCATGCTGATGGGTGCACAGGGAACACTTTGTCACAACAAAAGCTAGAGCGTAATCAGCCATTTGTGCTATTTTTTGTCTCTCTTGCTCGTTTGAACTTCTCTTGTTCTTTTCCTTTGTATCCTCCTGCAATCTGTGTTAGATTTCTGACCCGTTTCATAATTGTTTCTCTAACCTTTAATGTTTTACACACTCTCTTGCTTTTGTCTTTCCAGGAGCAAGACTTGTTTTTCTTCCACGACCTGAGCCCGGGTAGCTGTTTCTTTCTCCCTAAAGGAGCCTACATCTATAATACGCTGATTGAGTTTATTAGGGTGAGTGTCCCCAATTTCAAATTCACAGTTCATTCTGTTACTACAGAGCTGATATCATGCATTTAAAAAAATTACAATGACCAACAAAACAAGGGTGTGATGTGGAGCCGGGTTTGCGGAGGTCTATTAGGATATGCTAAATTGCATTTTATGGATGTCATGGTTCAGTAGACCATGTAATGGATAGGCTGGTCCACTTCAAGGACCCCGGTAATGATTGTGGGCAAACCACTTGAATATTTATGTATTTTTACAGGCCGTTTTTATTGTACTGTGGTATATTTTATCGTGTAGAGTGAATACAGAAGGAGGGGATTCCAGGAAGTGGTCACTCCGAACATCTACAACAGCAAACTGTGGCAAACCTCAGGACACTGGCAGCACTACAGCGAAAACATGTTCTCTTTCGAGGTGGAGAAGGAGATCTTTGCTCTCAAGCCCATGAACTGCCCTGGACACTGGTACACAATCTATTTTCACTAACGTTAAGCAACAGAAGTTTGGAAGTGTTTGTTAATCATAACGGGCATTGTCAAAATGACAGGACAGTCTCCCTGAATGCAAAAAAAAATTTGGGGTAAGATTTTTCTTTATGTAAACTTTATCCTTGTTTTCCAGTCTGATGTTTGACCACCGGCCACGTTCATGGAGGGAGCTGCCTCTGCGTCTGGCTGACTTTGGGGTCTTGCACCGCAACGAGCTATCTGGAGCTCTGACTGGCCTGACAAGAGTCCGACGCTTCCAGCAAGATGACGCCCACATCTTCTGCTCTATGGACCAGGCATGTTACATGAGCAATATCACACAAGTAGCAGAGCGATATGGCTGGAGGCAGTTACAGCCTTGCTGATATAGATACGACAAGTGGGATATTACATGCTTTTACACAACAGTTTGATGGCACAAGTGTGTAAATAAATAAGAAACAACAACGGAGTGTCTTTAAAAACCCTCTTTTGTGTGGAACTACTTGTTCCCCCACGGGTTCAAATCCCAAGTTGACAGTTTAACAGTTGAGCCCAAGCCTCCGTTAATAATTCTAAAACGTCACTTTAGAACAAGCAACGAAGGAGCGCTGAGTTGCTTTATTGAAGCTTATTGAATTATGTAGAGTATTATTAGATCGACTAAGTGGGTTTATTACCTGCATTTGATAGATCTATAGCATTTATTCTTTAGGTCAGTCATACATTCATAATAAAAAAAAATCAGTTTGAATGTCCACTAGTGCCTTTCATTATAAAAGTCTTTGCTGCCATCTACAGACATTATAATGTAACTTTCACTAAAGTCAGAATCACAATCACGACCCTTTCTCATTACCAAATATGGCAAGTAAAATATAATTTATTGATCAGTATTTAAATGAACAATAATAGTGGGTTAAACCATGGAACTGATACACAGAAGGTTGCTGGTTCGATCCCAGCGGTTACCACCAGTGTGTCCTTGAGCAAGGCACTCAAGGTACTCCATGTTGCCCCAGGGGGATTGTCCCTGTAATAAGGGCACTGTAAGTCGCTTTGGATAAAAACGTCTGCCAAATGCATAAATGTAATAGCCATTGTAAAAGTTTAATTAGTTTGTACAGTAGGGGATAAACACAAGCAATTAATTTAGTCAAAAGTACAAAAGCAGAGCTCTAGTTTGTACAGGTTTGTAATTTTATAAAAATTTTAAGTTATTAAATTTAACCTTGCCCTTTGAACCAGTAGTAGATTAATAAGAACAAAGATTGCCAGTTTGATATAGCCTAAACAAATTCCTGTTTAACCACTATCTACATGAGAGCCAGCAGCAAATTTGGACTCCACCAAAGGACTGGTCGAGATAAAGCTGTTCTCGGTGGGTACATGAGCGTTGAATGGATGCTGACGGCCTGGAGCTCACTTCTCTGAAAATATCTAAACAAATTTTAAAATAGGCCATTGACGCTTGTTGTGAGCAATACTGCCAGTATAGATTCGGCAGAAACAAGCAAACTGATTCAAATTGTGAAACGGTTTCCGTGTGATTTTTGTAGAATATTGTGTGGCTGGAAAAGGCTCTTAGATTCGAGCCAATCAGATTCGAGAAACAGAACTAATTGTTGTATAATTTTAAATGCACAATGCTTTTTTGTGACTTGATATTTTCAGGGTTCCCTAACCTGAAGAAGTCATTGAAATTAATACAATTCTAATAATTTCTATTGTGAATATAAATATATCTGGTTTTGCTCTTCATGAGTGATCTCTGTAGAATTATTTTAAGAATCCTTATTTAGTAATCACAAACATCTTGGAAGAAGAGCCATGGAAAAGGGTCTGGTACCCCTTTTCCACCAAGGCAGTGCTAGAGCTAATTCAGAGCCAGAGCTAGTCCCGGTTCATAGTTGGTTCGACTGAGGAGCCTTCTAAGAACCGGTTTGCTTTTCCACGGGCTGAGAGCCACAACAGAGCCATGTCTTACGTCACTGTATACGTCTCATCTCTCTCAGCAACGCTAGCGAGGCAGCGGCAATGTTGCCAAGTATGTGGTTTTGCCGCGGGCGGTTTTTTCATGTCCGCGGGATGAAGCGACCCCAATTATGTGATATTTAGCCCCGGGAATGTGAATTTTAGTGCCAAAAAACACATATTTTACCCCCAAATGTGATTTTACTGGGGAATCCCCCCCTGGAACGCGATTGGGCTTGTTTTGAGTAGCAATTGGGCGGGTTTGTTGTGAAAACCTGGCCACCCTGGGCAGCAGGAAACACACACACACCAGGCTTGTTCGAGATGCATCGTCACTGCGCAAACCGATCCACGTATGATATAAAAAAAAAACGCATGAGTGAATCAAAAGCATAAGGAGTCATGTGCTCTCGCTGGACTCGTTATCATACGGCGATCGGTCTCTGCACAGCACCGCTGCGAACAAGCCTTCCATCAACAATGCAAACGTTGCGTTACTATTGATTCACATGGCTTTACAATCCTACATCGGCATCAAAACACAACGAAAACACAGCGAATCCAACGCATTCATGTAGGTCGCCGTAATTTGTATAGACGGAGATTACAAACGAACAGCAGCTGTTAGCTCCATTAGCTGCTATTTCAAAAATGGTGGATCTAAAGTTTGTGTTCGTCTTGTTGACCCCGCCCCCAGCGCCTGACGTAATCGGTTCTTACTTCTAGCCCTGTTCTAGCCCAGCAATGTTTTGGTGCTACTTAAGAACCACTTCTCCTGGCTCGGAGCTGGGGCTTTGTGTGTGGAAACACAAAGAACCGATTTGAAACTAGGCTCTGGCTCCGATCTAGCTCTGGCTCTGCTTTGGTGGAAAAGGGGTATGGGAGCCCTGCATTTTTCAGTGTGTTAAAGGACTGTTCGGTTCATAAGCACATTAATACTTTGTTTGTTTGAATTGCAAACAAGAGGTAATTTTTCTCCCCATCTTACCTCCTTACTTTTACTCTTATCAGATTGAGTCTGAGATAAAGGGTTGTCTCAACTTCCTGCGTACGGTGTATGATGTGTTTGGCTTCACCTTCAAATTGAACCTCTCCACCAGGCCAGAGAAATTCCTTGGAGAACCTGAAGTGTGGGATCAAGCTGAGAAGGTACATGAAACTTACCAAAAACTCAAAAAGAAACCAATGTGCATGTGAGCAAATCAATGTGCATGTATACTATTGTTCAAAAGTTTAGTGTTAGCAAGATTTTTACAATGTTTTTGAAAGAAAAACATCAAGGCTACATTTATTTTATCAGAAATCAGAAAAAATCAGTTATATTGTGAAATATTATTTAAAATAACTGGTTTCTATTTTAATATTTAATTTAAAAAAATGTAATCCTGATGTAAAAGCCGTATTTTCACCATCATTACTCCAGTCTTTAATGTCACATGAATCTTCAGAAATCATTTTAATATTGACTTGATGCTCAAGAAACAACCATTGTTGCTTAATATTTTTGTGGGCACTGTGATTATTTTTTTCCAGGATTCTTTGATGACTAGAAAGTTTAAAACAGCATTTATTTGAAATCTAAATCTTTTGTAACATTATGTATTTACTGTCGCATCTAATGCATCTTGAATAAAATATTTTTTTTTTTAATATATTATAAAATAATATCCTACTGACGCCATATTTTTTAACCATAGTGTATATAATATCATGTAATATTACCACTCTCATACCATCTCATCAATTTGTAAGAAAATGTTATTTTTATTAGTGTTTAACACAGTTCATCTCTTATGATATGCATGATAAGTCGCACATATCTTATCTACTTTGACTTCATTAAGCCCTTGTTAATTGTTTTAGCAACTGGAGAACAGCCTGAATGACTTCGGAGAGAAATGGGTTCTGAATCCTGGTGATGGAGCTTTCTACGGACCAAAGGTACACACAGATAAATAAAGCAAAATATACAAAGACTTATAAAATGACTTTACACTTAACACAAGTATTTTTTTCTGTGATTCAGATTGATATTCAGATAAAGGATGCCATCGGCAGGTATCACCAATGTGCCACCATTCAACTGGACTTCCAGTTGCCTATTCGTTTCAATCTCACTTTTGTAAGGTATGTTTACTCAAGAAGACATAACTCTTTGCCTGTATGTAATAAGGAAAATTGAAAACATGAGTAGATCCAGAGCCCTCATTTTTGTTCCTGTACAACAGTGACATTTTGTGGTAACATTTGATTACTACACTCCTGCATTTCACTTCATTTTGCTGATCTTGTAAACCAAATCCTGTCTGTCTTCAGCCATGATGGTGATGACAAGAAGAGACCTGTGATCATCCACCGAGCGATCCTGGGCTCAGTGGAGCGCATGATCGCCATCCTGACTGAAAACTATGGAGGAAAATGGTACAATTAATGAAGAGACTCTAACATGATACAGTTTAGTCTCATATGTGCTTATAACAAATTCTCCTGCTTTGGTGTCCCACAGGCCACTGTGGCTGTCCCCACGTCAGGTGATGGTAGTGCCCGTAGGACCCACTTGTGATGAGTACGCCCAGAAAGTGAGTTCTGCTCGCAATTTATGATGCGTTGATACATCTGCTAGCTCTGATAATTTGATGCTCAAGAAATATTTAATATTATCAATGCTGAAAACAGTTGTGCTGCTTAATATGTGGAAACTTCTTTTTATCAATAGTGCAAAAGAACAGCATTTAGTTTGAAATAGAAATATGTTGTATTATTATAAGTGTCTTTTAACTGTCACATTTGATCAATTTAAATGCAACTTCGCTGAATAAAAGTATTAATTTCTTTTTAAAAAATCCTACTGACCCCATACTTTTTAATGAATACCCCATACGGTATTAATCTCTTATGCTATGCACAATAAATCATGCATATATTTTCTGCTCACAATTTACGATACACTATTATCTGTTAGCTCTGATTCCAGAATAAACTACCAGGTCATAAATCGAATTAAAAAAGCCTTTGTCAATCTCAGGTACAGCTGGAGTTCCACAAGGTAGGGTTGATGACGGATGTGGACCTGGACCCAGGCTGCACACTGAACAAGAAGATCAGAAATGCACAGTTAGCGCAGTACAATTTCATTTTAGGTGAGTGTATCCAACATAACCATAACATTAGAAAATGGTTTTATTTTGATTGACACTAAAAATCATGCCTTGTTCCTGTTTACTACTGATAATTATGCGTATTATGTTTTTGCCCATATTTCTCTTTTATAGTTGCCGCTAAAATCCCTGTGTGTTTCATAAACCAAAAATAACCCAAGCACACCATGATTCTTAGCAACTTAAAGTGCACCTATTATGCTTTTTGGGCTATTATCTTTCTCAATGTTAAGTGATCAATTAATTTTTTCCAGAGCTGTAGCTGTTTTTGAATGTAAGAAGTCTGCAAAGTTTCAAAGTGCTCAAAAATGGAGTGATAGTTATTGTGACTCCCAAAAGAAAATGATTTTGATTGTAAAAGTAATCCCAGTCTTACTTCCTGCACTAACCTATATAGATTTGTAACACATTTGTATAATTCCTGTCTATGGTCTTCATTGAGTGGTGCAGGGATGACATTTTAGCATCACCCTGGTTCCCTCGACACAAGCCCAATAGGATCTTTGCATTGGCTTCTGGATTTGCAGAAAATAAGACAAAAGCTTTTGATTCTTACACATGTTTTGTTCATCATGATAATCTTCAAAAATAAACACAACGTTTATGTATTTTGAAGCCTAAATACAATTGGCAGAAGTCAAAGCTAAATGTAGGCTATAAACACACTACACTACAGTCTCATGACTTCAACGTCACCATGACTAAGCTTCCAACAGTAATTTGTTTAAAAAATTTGAGTTATAATAGTTGAACTGATGACGTTTAATGTCCCGACAATGTCTGTATGTAGTATCATTTAGCAACTAATTTGCAACCAACTTTTTCAAGACAAGTAAAAGCTTTAAAACCACAGACCTTATTTCAAGCATTCAAAAAACCCATTGAAATCAAAACAATAGTACCGGACGTGCTAAAGTGCTACATTTCTGCGTTTTGGCCTACCAAAATATGTCATCCCTGCACCACTCTATTGGCTGCCGGTGAATAACATATACTTTGACCCACTCTTAAAGGGTTGGTTCACCCAAAAATGAAAATTCTGTCATTAATTACCTACCCTCATGTCATTCGACATCCGTAAGACCTCCGTTCATCTTCGGAACATAAATGAAGATATTTTAGTTGAAATCCGATGGCTCAGAAAGGCCTCCATTGGCACAATGCACTTTACACTCTCAAGACCCATAAAAGGTACTAAAGACATTGTTACAAAGTCCATCTCACTACAGTGGTTCTACAATAACTTTATGAAGCCACGAGAATAGTTTTTATGGGGAAAAAAACCTAAAGTACAACTTATATAGTGATGACCGATTTCAAAACACAGCATCATGAAGCTTCAAAGCGTTATGAATCAGTGAGTCGAATCATGATTCGGATCGCGTGTCAAACTGCTGAAATTACGTGACTTTGGCGATCCAAATCGCTGAATCGACTCACTGATTCATAACGCTTCGAAGCTTCATGATGCAGTGTTTTGAAATCGGTCATCACTATATACAGTGAGGAAAATAAGTATTTGAACACCCTGCTATTTTGCAAGTTCTCCCACTTAGAAATCATGGAGGGGTCTGAAATTGTCATCGTAGGTGCATGTCCACTGTGAGAGACATAATCTAAAAAAAAAATCCAGAAATCCCAATGTATGATTTTGTAACTATTTATTTGTATGATACAGCTGCAAATAAGTATTTGAACACCTGTCTATCAGCTAGAATTCTGACCCTCAAAGACCTGTTAGTCTGCCTTTAAAATGTCCACCTCCTCTCCATTTATTATCCTAAATTAGATGCACCTGTTTGAGGTCGTTAGCTGCACAAAGACACCTGTCCACCCCATACAATCAGTAAGAATCCAACTACTAACATGGCCAAGACCAAAGAGCTGTCCAAAGACACTAGAGACAAAATTGTACACCTCCACAAGGCTGGAAAGGGCTATGGGGAAATTGCCAAGCAGCTTGGTGAAAAAAGGTCCACTGTTGGAGCAATCATTAGAAAATGGAAGAAGCTAAACATGACTGTCAATCTCCCTCGGACTGGGGCTCCATGCAAGATCTCACCTCGTGGGGTCTCAATGATCCTAAGAAAGGTGAGAAATCAGCCCAGAACTACACGGGAGGAGCTGGTCAATGACCTGAAAAGAGCTGGGACCACCGTTTCCAAGGTTACTGTTGGTAATACACTAAGACGTCATGGTTTGAAATCATGCATGGCACGGAAGGTTCCCCTGCTTAAACCAGCACATGTCCAGGCCCGTCTTAAGTGTGCCAATGACCATTTGGATGATCCAGAGGAGTCATGGGAGAAAGTCATGTGGTCAGAAGAGACCAAAATAGAACTTTTTGCTCATAATTCCACTAAACGTTTTTGGAGGAAGAAGAATGATGAGTACCATCCCAAGCACACCATCCCTACTGTGAAGCATGGGGGTGGTAGCATAATGCTTTGGGGGTGTTTTTCTGCACATGGGACAGGGCGACTGTACTGTATTAAGGAGAGGATGACCGGGGCCATGTATTGCGAGATTTTGGGGAACAACCTCCTTCCCTCAGTTAGAGCATTGAAGATGGATCGAGGCTGGGTCTTCCAACATGACAATGACCCGAAGCACACAGCCAGGATAACCAAGGAGTGGCTCTGTAAGAAGCATATCAAGATTCTGGCGTGGCCTAGCCAGTCTCCAGACCTAAACCCAATAGAGAATCTTTGGAGGGAGCTCAAACTCCGTGTTTCTCAGCGACAGGCCAGAAACCTGACTGATCTAGAGAAGATCTGTGTGGAGGAGTGGGCCAAAATCCCTCCTGCAGTGTGTGCAAACCTGGTGAAAAACTACAGGAAACGTTTGACCTCTGTAATTGCAAACAAAGGCTACTGTACCAAATATTAACAATGATTTTCTCATACAAATAAATAGTTAAAAAATCATACATTGTGATTTCTGGATTTTTTTTTTTTAGATTGTCTCTCACAGTGGACATGCACCTACGATGACAATTTCAGACCCCTCCATGATTTCTAAGTGGGAGAACTTGCAAAATAGCAGGGTGTTCAAATACTTATTTTCCTTACTTTAAGTCGTTATTTAGTTTTGCACACAAATATATATTAGGGATGCACCGAATATTCGGCCACCGAAAATTTTCGGCCGAAAATGCCCCAAAAGTGCATTTTCGGTTTTCGGCCGAAATACTTTTATCACCGAAACAACATGGCCGAAATGTTGTGATGACGCAAACAGAAACCGCGACCTGCACGTGCTTGTCTGAAGCAACATGTCTGCGGTGTGGACGTGTTTCAGTATATCTGAGAAACATCCACGTCTGCTCCATGCACAAGCACTGACAGCGAGAGCTCATGTTCTCGATGAGAAGAGGACCAGACTTCACTGTGAAACCGAACGCAATCTTTAACAGTGGGCATGTTTTAAGCGCGGAACACACTTCAATCTGGCGGCAGCGCGCGCGCGTGAATGCGATCATCTGTGAGCGCGATCGATCATCTCTTCCTTAAGAATAAACATGAATGAACATCTAAGGTGTGTTGAGGATACATTACAACTTACTGTCACGTATCATATATGGTGTAATCGCTCAGTCAGTGTTTCAACGGCAGAAAGACCTCAATATAACTGCTGTAAACTAAACAGTCATGTAGCATCACATTTACCTCAGGCACCTCAGTATCCACAGCTGTTAGTTCACTAGAGAAATCAACTCTTTCACTAAATATATGACCTATATTAGCCGTTATATTCATTATATTCTACTTAACCTGTTAATGATATCTTGATTATTTCATGTATGTTTAAATAAAATGAGAGACACTGTGTATAAATGATTATATTTCAACAACGAATTGGATAAAAAACTATTTTATAATTAGATTTAGAAGTTATTGCAAAAACTGCCTTATGTGAAGTGTACATGTTTGTGTACGATGTTATTTGAGTGTTGATTATTAGACCTAAAAATACATAGCAACTGAATTTAGGCTAATAGTTTGGGCTCTGTTTTTAACCTTTAATATTAATGTGCAAGTAAGGGCTCCCTATATAGTTTAGAGCAATATATTCAATAAACTTTTAGTTATAATTTAATTCATTTAAGGACAGACTTTTTTTTTCCAGTTAACCAATAAAAATAAATAAAAAGCCATTTTGTAAAACTGCTGTACCGAACCGTCAGTTTTGTGTTCCGCTACACCCCTATTCTACAGTTAACATATGAGCTATGGCAGTCTTTGCTTTGATACACTATTATGTTAAAGGCCTACAGAGAAAATAGTTGTATCTTTAAGCAGTTGCACTTGTTCTGAATGCACTTTCTTGTAGTAGTCCTACAGAGAAAATGTTTAAATGCACTAGACCTAAATGCACTTTGTTTTTATGAGAGAACATTTATTTTAAAAACCTTTCGGTAGGCCTGTACATTATTATTTAATGTACAAATGAGTGGGGTCAAGTTAAACATTTTAGTTTGAATTTTATTTTATACTGTGTATTGTTGCAATGTGCTAAATAAATATTGGCATAACTTGTAACTGATTGATTCTTTGAAACTTTAATATTAATGTATGCAATTGCAATGCCTTGATTTTAGTAAAGTTAGTACACAGTCATAGCCATAAATGCAATGGTACTAATATTTGGAATAATTTCTTTCGGTGTTTCGGTTTTCGGCTTTCGGCCTTGGTTTCCTCTTTTTCGGTTTTCGGTTTCGGCCAAGAATTTTCATTTCGGTGCATCCCTAATATATATATTTGTTTATATTCATCATTCAAAAAGGGAAAGCAAAACCAAGACTGCAGGTATGCAAATCATAAACAACGCTGTGTTTTGAATGTCAATCACGCTGATCACTTTCTTTACTCCGCTCATGTTATTATGAAAATATTTGCACAGTGTTGCTCAGGTAAGATGACGTAAAATTATAACAGCCTTCTGTCTGTTCAGTTTTGACTTGCTCGCTTTCATCACTTTTGCTCTCATTCTCGTGCAATGACTTGTTGGCTAAGCTGAACAGTCAATCAGAGTTCTCTCTCTCATCGACACCTCTAAGAAAAACAGACTGTGTCCGACTAGAGCCAACGGTCTCAAAAAGGGTCTTACGTTGGCTTGGTGTGTCTGTCTTTAAACACTGCAGTTTTCTGCTGTAGTCCAGCTAAGGCTTGGAGGAGTTTGGGTTTTATGTCAAAAAAATTCAGTTTTCTGCATGGCGAAAGCAAATTCGGTATGCCATAGTTACTGTTCATATCACTATCAAGTGCTGAGGAAGCTGAAATTCACATGGCAATGGCCTTTTCATTTCTGACACTGCTGTGAGCGGTAGACCAATCAAAACGAACTGGGCCATTTGACCAATTAGAGCAGAGTAGGCTCTAGGAAAGGAGGAGTTTAGAGAGAGATGAATCCTTGATTGAACCATTTTAATGAGACTGCTAAAAAGGAATGGTGCTACACTGTGTATTGTGAGAAAATTAAAGTGTTTTTGAGCGTGGATGCATCTAAATCTATTGTTGTAAACCTCCAAAACAAAATTAGGAGCCTTTAAAATAGCATAAAAGGGGCACTTTAAATTAAAATTGCATTTGCATTTATTTCCCTGATATTTTAATTGATAAAATGTCAGCTGCAGGTGTGTAAAGTTGTCATGAATTCGTTGTGATTCTAACTTATGGTTTATGCGATGACAGTGGTGGGTGAGAAGGAGAAAAGCAGCGACACTGTGAACGTTAGGACTCGTGACAACAAGGTGCATGGAGAGAGGAGTCTGACGGACTGCATGGAGCGCCTCAAGGAGCTGAAGGCTTCGAGAACCCGAAACGCAGAGGAGGAATTCTGAACTCCCTAAACCTCCCGCCAAACCTTTCTTAATATGTCATATGCCCAGATGCCACTGGGCAACACTGCTGCTCTTCTGTATAAATGACCCATAATCTCTGATCTATGTGGGTCAGGGGCTCTGTTTTAAAAATCGGTGACAATATTTTAAAACAAATCAGTCATTTGTATGAAAGTCTGTATACCTGATCTGCCAATGCTTTTTCAAAATAGCCTGGTAATGTTCATTCATCAGATAGCCATTATCTTTTGTTATAGGAAAGGGACTTTTCTGTCAATATATGTGAATGGGTAAATGACAATAATGTCTGAAAGAGGTCTGATATGTTGCAGATGAAATAAAATGGTGTCTTTCAACTCTTTTATTTCTCACTTTGCTGTAAAGACCTTAATGTTTAAGGCTGTTGTTAAATATTTCCTATCTACTTTAAATAGTGACATAACAGATACAACAGAAAACTTTCACTTTCACTTGCAGATCATTTAGGGGAAATCGCGTGAGTGCAGATCGTTCATCTAACCGGATAAACACGAGTAGTAAACGAGTAGCAGCAGACTTTTAAATATATATGTATATATGTTTTGCACATATTCCAGTTTATTTAATTTGCTATAGTGAAAGGATCGATTTTTCCTTCCGCAGCCGGCTGATCGAGACAGCTGATTTGTCTGCAGGTCTGGATGTTTACTCACAATTAGACTTAGCCTGTTCTGTTGTTTGACAGAAATGCTATTTAACGTCCGTTTAAACGGAGCACGGCGCTGCTTTTAACGAAAAAGGATTTTCTTCTCTTTTTTTTGCGTAGGATTTTCCTTAAGGTAAGTCAAAATTACGTTATATATAGACGACACTGTACAAAAATGTATAACGTCAGCCTGTGTAAATCTGACCTATGAAGTCGAGAGCAATTAGCAGGTACTATTTTAAAATTCAGATCTTCTCATTTAAAAGTTCGTGTGGTTATAGGACACAGTAATCAATAACATTTTAATTTGAAAGTTTCTTTATCCTTAATTGCAAACTGTTTTTTGTTTTTGCAAAGAAAAATAAGCGCTACTTTTTAATTTCACTTTCATTTGATGCACAGATATAGACCTAACCTCTTTCTACTTGTTTGCTTGTGCAATCTTTCTTTAAAAATAAAAGACTCTTCGAATGATGTTTTTTTGTCTGGTGCAGACACTTTTGCGCGTTTAAAAGCGTTTTGGGGAACTGATATGGTACGGCGAATTGGATCTTGACGTCATTGACCGTGAGACTGAGCGACACGCGTCATAATCTGAAGACCACGCCCACCGGTGGTTCCATTCGACAGGGTCCCTACGCACTGTTCACTGCTCCCTACTCCCTGAGCACGGTATATCAGTTGAAGTGGACTTTGCTGACAATTTGGAACGGCCTGCAACGTCATCAAAGAAAGGCAAAGACGGGGTCGCGCAGATTATGATATAACATAAATTAATATTGTAATTTACTTTACTTTCAAATTTAAAACCATATAATAAGCATATGCATTTACAAAACACACAGTATAAAAAAATATAATCAAAACATTGTCCATTAGTTTTATTAGTTTTCATAAGTTACCTGTATTGACTATGAACAGATTTGAAGCTGCACCTGTCATTCAATATGAAAATACATTTTGATTTGGTTAACTATGTGTTTGTAGGGTTATCTTAATCAATGGTCTTTGTAGCGGTCTCATGCGCTTTCTTTCCCAATTAAGCGCAGCTAGTAGCCTAAACATTCCTGAGGTAAATAAAGTAAAGTATAAAAAAATGACAGCCCTCAGCTGCTTCTCAAACTTTTAATTTGTTTACATATTCATAAAATATAATATGCGAATGTAACTGTCATTGCTATAACCCTTCATAAATACTCTAGTTTGTATAATAACTATGAATATGCACGGTAAACTCCTCCATCGCAGAGCTGTGTAAAAACTCTTGGTTGGGTGATTTTCGCTCTCCACTTCCTGTGAAGTGATATATCGATGTTCCCTTTTCCCCTGCGCCGTTCGCAGTAGGCCTACCCTTCGAACTGAACATGTTCGCTCCCTTTGGATTGGAATCTCACTTAAAATGGCGGAATACCCTCTGAAGTCCACTTCGCAGTCCCAGGGGCGCCGCTAGCAATTTTGGGCCCTATGAAAGAAAATGATGTTGGGCCCTCAACCACACCAACCTAGCTATCCAAAATCTTTGTCTGCTATTGAATAATACTGACCAATTAAGCTCCGCTCGCTCAACCCAGAATGCCCCAATTGGCTGATGAAACATTGATTAAAATTAAGATAAAATTTATACAAAATTAAATTAACTTTAAAGAAAGGCTTTCTACAAAACAAAACTTGATGAAGCGGTCAAAATCATGTCTGACCCACTCAGTGTCTCCTGGCATTGCGCATCTTACAATGTGTCCTTTTCTCAAAAATAAAATTATAATATTTAAACATAAATATAAAACAAAATACCTTTTCTTAATGGCTACAACAATATAGTAGCCTACAGTACCGAAAAATTTCATGTCGGAGTGGGATTTGAGCAAATGTCGTTTTACCCGTGAGCGGTTCATGAGTGGAGCGTTTTGCTGGATTTTGCCGGAAATGCAGAAATAAGCCATAATTTTGTTATATTTGTAACTGTTTGGTAGATTATACATTTATAATTTCTATTACATTACTACTAGTACTGTTACTACTAATAAAACCAATCTCTGGGGGCCCCAAAAGTGCGTGGGCCCTTAGAATCGTCCCAACTTTCCCCCCCTTAGCAGCGCCCCTGCGCAGTCCACTTACGGTCGAATGAAACGCACCCAATCAAACAGTTTCCATTGACTTTGTATTGCGTGACACGGCCGGCCTCCGTCATTTTTGACTTATAACAAAAAAACAGAACAATGTATAAAAGCTGATATGTGACAAGGTTTACAGCAAACAAGCTAAACAAAACCCAGAACCAAAAAACCCAGAAGTCTTTATAAGCTGTTGACCCAAAAAACGAGTGTTTAAGGACAAAAAAGTGGATACAGGCAATTGAGACATGCTATATTACAATGAGAACTACGCCCACTGGAGGGGAACGTAATCAGCGACAGGAAATATGATATATAAAACTGGCATTTGGATATTTGACTTAACAGTGACAATGTTTACTGCACACATAGGCATACTGAGTCACATCTTATTGCCTGTCTCCACTTTTGTCTCCTTAAACGCTCGTTTTTTTGGGTCGAAAACCTATTTCTGTGTTTTTTAGCTTGTTTTCACCTTGTCACATATCAGCTTTTAGACATTGTTCTGTTTTTTGTTATAAGTCCGAAATGACAAGAAGGCCGCTTCACGCAATGCAAAGTCAATGGAGAGCGTTGATTGACACCCCCCCCCCCCCGGTGGGCGTGCCCGTGGCCTAAATACGCTCTGTTTTTATTTTATTTTTCTAAATACGCTCTGTCTCTATAGCTCATTGACCGCTATGACGTCAAAGCATATAACATTTTACCATTAAAACTTTAAATGTCTAATTTCTTTCAGTAAAATTTGTTTGCAATCATTAATTGAGATTATTTACAGGTTCCAGTTCTGCGATGGAGTTTACAGATGAGGAGAAAATATGGCTGGAAAGAGTGTCTGCTGCAGTAAGGATTTTTTTTCTCCCTCAAATAGTGTCATCTTGTTGTTTTAATATTATCCGACGGAAAAAAAAAACCTTGTCAAAGTATACATGCTTAATAACATTGAAATGAATAATAATAATAGCCTACTAATAATAAAACATGCAGTTGTGCCATGTGGTGGCAGTATAGCACTAAAAGTTATCGGTTTAAATGAACAGTTCATCATGCCCTATATCTCATTATTTAGATACCTGAAGGAAATGAACTTACTCCAAAGGAGAAGCAATTCTGGGAGAAAGCAAAGCCAGAAACTGAATTTCAGGCCCAGTTATTCCAGGCTATGGCCTCTATACGATTCGGAATGAAGGATCCAACAAGCTCAACTATAGCACTGAAAAACCCTGTCCATCAGAGAAGCAGCGTCTCCTCACAATGTGGATGATCACTAGGTACAAAGAGGATGGCCCCGTTTACCTTTTCATTTTGGTTAACTGAATATTCAGAATAAAATAATCAAAATAATCATCTACACATAGCTAATGGTGAAGACAAGTAACTTTGGCACTTTGTAATTAGTAACAAGATTTTTCTTTTATGCATACCTTGATGGTGGGCGTCAGGTTTAGTTCATATACCACCAGATAATGTGACAACATTGTTTTGTTGACCTCAATGCAAAAGCTCATGGAATGTTTTCTCAGTTAGGCACAACGATGCTTCGCTATGCTATGCAAAGACAAACGTTGAGAAAATGAGGCTATATGGTCGGTTTCACCCACCATTAGTGTTGTGTTGTTTTATAACATCATGAGAAACCAAGTTTTTTTTTTTTTTTTTTTTCATCCATTAATTGTTTTTTAATAAAATGTCACTGGTGCTCTTTTCATGTAGCCTGCCCTACATGCTAAAGCTTTTGAAATGCTGATTTGCTTTTATCATGTTTGCAGGGATGATAACATCTCTACCTCATTCTATTTAAATACAACAACAAACAGTACAATGTCTTATACTCATATTTCGTTTAATACACATGTATATTTAATTAGACCAAGATATTTGGACAAAATTATTTTCAGATGTTTGCAAAACTGATCTTTTACAGTATATAATTTCTACCCATGGTCCAACACAAACCTTATGAAATGTAATTTCCAAAATGTCTGTGGATTCTACTACATTTCCAATTTCACCAAACGATTTAAAATGATTTTAAGGTGTATTTTTTTTTTTATGAATAAACACATGAAAATGAATCAATAGACTGTATTCTTAGCCTTTCTTTTATTCAGTAATCTTTTATTAGATTGTCACATGCTCAGCTGCTTGTGTACAAAAAGTTAGGGTAAGTTGGTGTAACATGAGTGAAATTACAATTTTCAAGATATCGCTATAATGACATATCTTCAGTTAAAATATGGGCAATTAAATATGTTAATATTCATATGCCTATAAGTCACAGACAGTGGCGGCTCAGCGGCTGGTGGAAAATTGTCTATGTAGGGCTGTGTTAAGAATAAAAAGATAACAGAAGGAAAACATATTAAGACAGAAAATATTTTGATTAAACATAATTGTTTTACAAACAAAAAAGTTCAGATTACGTTTGAGGATATTCTCACAAACTGTATTTTCAGCAAGCATTTTTTCAAGGTAACCCAAATTAGAAACACTTTTTCATTTTCATAGTTCACAATTTATGCATGCAGTGCAACAGCATGTAAGTTTACAAATGTTACGTTTATATATATATATATATATATATATATATATATATATATATATATATATATATATATATATATATATATATATATATATATATATATATATACACATATACTATACAAAATTATAAACGCAACACTTTTGTTTTTGCCCCCATTTTTCATGAGCTGAACTCAAAGATCTAAGACTTTTTCTATGTACACAAAAGGCCTATTTCTCTCAAATATTGTTCACAAATCTGTCTAAATCTGTGTTAGTGAGCACTTCTCCTTTGAGATAATCCATCCACCTCACAGGTGTGGCATATCAAGATGCGGACTAGACAGCATGATTATTGCACAGGTGTGCCTTAGGCTGGCCACAATAAAAGGCCACTCTAAAATGTGCAGTTTTATCACACAGCACAATGCCACAGATTTCGCAAGTTTTGAGGGAGCGTGCAATTGGCATGCTGACTGCAGGAATGTCCACCAGAGCTGTTGCCTGTGAATTTAATGTTAATTTCTCTACCATAAGCCATCTCCAAAGGCGTTTCTGAGAATTTGGCAGTACATCCAACCGGCCTCACAACCATAGATTACATGTAACCACACCAGTCCAGGACCTCCACATCTATCGTCTAAGACCAGCCACCCGGACAAACACTGCAACAATCGGTTTTCATAACCAAAGAATTTCTGCACAAACTGTCAGAAACTGTCTCAGGGAAGCTCATCTGCATGCTCGCCGTCCTCATCGGGGTCTTGACCTGGCTGCAGTTCATCATCGTAACCGACTTGAGTGGGCAAAGGAGAGGTGTTTAGAGAGGTGTTCTCTTCACGGATGAATCCCGGTTTTCACTGTACAGGGCAGATGGCAGACGTATGGTATGGCGTCGTGTGGGTGAGAGGTTTGTTGATGTCAACATTGTGGATCGAGTGGCCCATGGTGGCGGAGGGGTTATGTATGGGCAGGCGTATGTTATGGAAAACGAAAACAGGTGCATTTTATTTATGGCATTTTGAATTGATTGTTGTGCCATTCATCCACGACCATCACCTCATGTTGCAGCATGATAATGAACGGCCCCATGTTGCAAGGATCTGTACACAATTCCTAGAAGCTGAAAACATCCCAGTTCTTGCATGGCCAGCATACTCACCGGACATGCTCTGGATCGGTGTATACGACAGCGTGTTCCAGTTCCTGCCAATATCCAGCAACTTCGCACAGCCATTGAAGAGCAGTTGACCAACATTCCACAGGCCACAATCAACAACCTGATCATCTATGTGAAGGAGATGTGTTGCACTGCGTGAGGCAAATAGTGGTCACACCAGATACTGACTGGTCCCCCCCCCGACCCCACAATACATTAAACTGCACATTTTAGAGATGTCAGCGCCATATTCGGACCCAGGGGCGCAGCTAAGGGGGGGACAGTTAGGATGATTCTAAGGGCCCACACACTTTTGGGGCCCCCAGAGATCAGTTTTATTAGTAGTAACAGTACTAGTAGTAATGTATTATAAATGTATAATCTACCAAAGAGTTGCAAATATAAAAAAATGATGGCATTTCCGGCAAAATGCTCCACTCATGAACCACTCACTCTCACCGGTAAAACTACGTTCACTCAAATCCCACTTTGGGATTTGCAATTGTTGCAGCCATTTAGGTATTTATTTTTATATTTATGTTTAAATATTATAATGTTGTTTTTTTATGTCTATGTTGTCAATCTGTCAATCTATGTCGATTTTGAAAAGTGAACAGCATGAGATAGGACACATGAATGGAGTTGATCAGACATGATTGTGACCACTTCATTAAGTTTTGTTTTGTATAAATTGTATCTTCATTTTAATCAATGTTTCATCAGCCAATTGGGGCATTCTGGGTTGAGCGAGCAGAGCTTAATTGGTCAGTATTATTAAATTGCAGACAAAGATTTTGGATAGCTAGGTTGGTGTGGTAGAGGGCCCAACATCATATTCTTTCATAGGGCCCAAAATTGCTAGTGGCGCCCCTGTTCGGACCTCCTGAGGCTTCACTTTTCTTCAGCGTAAGCAAATGAAGTCACGTTGTCCATATTTTTTTATATGGTCTATGATTCAAACAGTCCAAAACAGCGCTAATGTAAAGAAAGCCAGGCTGATTACATCAGACATATCAGAGAGAATAGAGACTCACATTGCATTTTTGGTAATTATTCATTCATGGTGTGCGCTTTGCTTTAAAACACAAACTCTGTCATATTCTGCGATTGTTTCTAAAGAATTTGGTGACGTACAGGAGTCGTACAGTAAGCGCGTGCGAGTCTGTTATATGCACAAACCTCAAACCGTGTGTGTGCGCTCTCGATCAATGATCGTACGCTGCATTCATGTACAGACAGATACAGTACCTTTTTGCTGTTTCCACACATACTCAGGAAGGATAATGTTTGATTTATCATATGTTGTTGTCATCTGAGGTTAATGCAGTCAAAGCAGTTGATTTAGGAGTTGTTTTGCCGTCTCTGTGTGGTCCTGTTCGGTATTGCAGCTTGAGTCTCTAAAATGAAAACATTCTTGTTGTTATTGCTCTGTACACATTCTATACATTGTGAATTCTGTAACGTTTTTTTCTGTAATGTTTTTTTTTTCATGGGTGCTTTGGTATGTATACATTTATTATACACTCCTTATATTTGGTTATTTGTTGTCCTTTTGGAGTCTCCAATAATCCTTGAAGCTTGCAGAAAATACAGTTTTCTGATTGTTTACTTTGATGGATATAGCCAAATGATGACAAAATGAATGTGTTTAATGAGATAAATGGTGTATGCTTAATTTTACGATAAGTGTGCGATTAATCGAGTTTAATCACACAACAAGAGTGCGATTAAACTCGATTAATCTATTGACAGCCCTAATATATATATATATATATATATATATATATATATATATATATATATATATATATATATATATTGATCAGGCATAACATTATGACCTAATATTTTGTTGGTCCCCCTTTTGCTGCCAAAACAGCCCTGACCCGTCGAGGCATGGACTCCACTAGACCCCTGAAGGTGTGCTGTGGTATCTGGCACCAACATGTTAGCAGCAGATCCTTTAAGTCCTGTAAGTTGGGAGGTGGGGACTCCATGGATCGGACTCGTTTGTCCAGCACATCCCAAATGCTCGATTGGATTGAGATCTGGGGAATTTGGAGGCCAAGTCCACACCTCAAACTCTTTGTTGTGCTCCTCAAACCATTCCTGAACCATTTTTGCTTGAATGGGTGTACATCAGGGGTGTCCAATCCTGCTCCTGGAGGGCCTCTGTCCTGCAGAGTTTAGCTCCAAACCCAATTAAACACACCTGAACCAGCAAATCAATGTCTTACTAGGCATACCAGAAACTTCCAGGCAGGTGTGTTGAGGCAAGTTGGAGCTAAACTCTGCAGGACAGTGGCCCTCCAGGACTGACTTTGGACACCCCTGATGTACATGGTAGATAGATGACAACTGCAGACCGGGAACACCCCACAAGAGCTGCAGTTTTGGAGATGATCTGACCCAGTCGTCTAGCCATCACAATTTTGCCCTTGTTAAACTCGCTCAAATCCTTAAACTTGTTAGTGCTTCTAACACATCAACTTTGAGGACAAAATGTTCACTTGCTGCCTAATATATTCCACCCACTTACAGGAGCCGTGATGAAGAGATAATCAGTGTTATTCATAATGTCATAATGTAATGCCTGATTGATGTATGTCTGTATATATATATTTATACAAAATGTATAAATTACTTTTGATATAATATATATATATATATATATATATATAATTATATCAAAAGTAATTTATACATTTTGTAAAGGTTTAGCCATGGGGGCTTTTTAAGATGGCCTCTTTGAATAATTTAATTTTACATTTTGTTCTATAATAACTAAATTAGCAAATGTTTCTATTTATTTCCTACAATAACACATTGCCTGATGCATTATTATCCTGCACATGCTAAACTTATATCTAAATATGTTACAATTTAAAAGTAAATGCATTTATCTTTCATTTATAGTTCACCCATAAATGAAAATAATGTCATTTATTACCCTCATGCCGTTCCACACCCGTAAGACCTTTGTTCATCTTCGGAACACAAATTAAGATTTTTTTTGTTGAAATCCGATGGCTCAGTGAGGCCTCCATAGCCAACAATGACATTTCCTCTCTCAAGATCTATTAATTTACTGAAAACATATTTAAATGAGTTAATGTGAGTACAGTGGTTCAATATTAATATTATAAAGCGACGAGAATATTTTTGGGGAGCCAAAAAAACCTAAATAACGAATAATATAGTGATAACCGATTTCAAAACACTGCTTCATGAAGCTTTGAACCGTTATGAATCACTGTATCGAATCAGCGGTTTGGAGCGCCAAAGTTACGTGATTTCAGCAGTTTGACACGCGATCCAAATCATGATTCGACTCTCTGATTCGTGTTTTGAAATCGGTTATCACTATATAAGTCGTTATTTAGTTTTTTTGGGGTGCACCAAAAATATTCTCGTCGCTTTATAATATTAATATTGAACCACTGTACTTAATGAACTGATTTAAATATGTTTTTAGTACATTACCGGATATTGAGAGAAGAAATGTCATTGCTGGCTATGCAGGCCTCACTGAGCCATCTGATTTCAACAAAAATATCTTCATTTGTGTTCCGAAGATGAACGGAGGTCTTAAGGGTGTGGAACGGTGTGAGGGTGAGTAATACATTACATTATTTTCATTTTTGGGTGAACTAACCCTTTAAGGGGTGCATCTTCCCCCATGTTACTTGTTGCTATTTCTCTGACATCCACACGATGGCGTTTCTCCCCAAGACTACAAACACCACAACGCAAGAAAAAACAGCCGAAGTCAGAGAGACGGAGACAGACTGAAGTCTAATCTTCTCTTCATTTGACCCCTGGCCCCAAGTGGTATATTCCAGAGAGCCGGTGAGCACTCCATGAATCTTCATCATCTCCCTGCCTGGGGTAGATTCTCACCATATGTTCCGTCGGGCACCTGGCCATCCGGGGTTAGAATGCTCCATTGAGCTAAACAAACGGAGCTTCTTCTGCACACAAAACGCAAAGTAGGAAGACAATGAGGGGTTGCATGGGTTCGTTTTTCTGGATCAATTCTACAACACACATGAACAGAGGCATGGCTCATCAGCAAACATTTAGAGAAGCGCTGATACTACACAAATAAAACGAAATATTGCTCACACAACTAAATGCGTAATGCTCAAAATAGTTAGCATACATGAACTAGCAACGAACAATTCATTTAAAGCATAGCCTATACTTGGCAATGTACATTTCTAAATATACGAATACATTTTTAACACATCAAGTTGTACACATTAACATTAGTTAACACTATGAACAGACATATCTATCTATCTATCTATCTATCTATCTATCTATCTATCTATCTATCTATCTATCTATCTATCTATCTATCTATCTATCTATCTATCTATCTATCTATCTATCTTTCTTTCTTTCTTTACATTTCTCCCCTTCAACAAGAAATAGGAGTTAAACTCTCAATTATGCTGAGTTACCCATGGAATATTTACTTGGGAACCCAAACTGCCATCTTTAATGTCATCATGTCACAAAATTACATGGTTCTGCTTATGCACATTTGATGACATTCTGGCACATCTGGAAAGTTTGCTGGTGACCTCAAGCAAAGCCTTTTTGCAAAATCACAAGTATGACCTCTGCACATGACCCGATGTAAATTAAGCAAACCGCTTTACACAGGCAGCTTGGCTGAAGAGGCGAGTGTCACACTCCACGCATGTGCAAGCGTTTTTCAACTTTGAAGTACATAATATGGGTTAAACCCCAGATAGAACACAGTGAAACCAAATATTTGCACTCAGGCGCACCACATCATAAATTAGGCATGTATAATTGCAGGGGACTTGGCCTCAAAAAGCTTCTAAGGATATATATTGACAAAAATATAAAAAGAAAGAACATACATCCTAGATATGTATTGAAGTTATAGCTTTACCAAAACACTTATATTACATTAACATATGCTGTGAATTACTAGCGAACAAAATGAATGACCTGACCCCTTACATTGTTAAAGACTCATTGTGTAAAAAATAAGCCTAGTCTTTCTAGCCCGTGGCCTGGGCATTTTTGAAAACTACCCCTTAATTTGTGCCTTGTGGCTACAGAGGTCTGACCAATGACATGACATGAATAAATCATTTGTCAAGAAAACCTCCAATCAGAAAACACCCCAGGTGCTCAGCAACAAGCCTCCAAACTCCCCTCTCCTCACAACATGCCACATAATGACCATCTGGTGGCCAATTAGCGAGTACCCCATGCTAGTGCTAACACCTTCCTCATAATGAATAGAGAAAAGAGACATGTGTTCTTCATAGTGTTGCTGATGTTTTATATTAAGCCGTGGTGAGATCAGGGTGTTATTTTGATTGGTGATTAGGGCAGCACTGAGCGACTGAGAGTTTTGTGTTGTGCATTTTCCCACATTTGTAGTAAAGGGAGGGATGTGAAACGCGCTTCTTCTGTTGACATAGTCACTTGTTGACTATGTTAAAGGGCTACATTGTCAAAAAAAAAAAAAACAAGAATTGGTAATCATAAAAGTACTCTATATTGTATGCAGAAATTTGCACACATACATAGGGCATATGCGTTGGTTATGGCTGGCTGGAATTTATACTTTAGGCTCTAATGCGCTCTTTCACACAAATTACAGCCATCTCTCAGTCAGTTAAGTCATCTGTCAATGCAAAGTGTTTGGACTGACAAAATGTTTGAGGCCCTTTTAAAAGGGTTCCTTGACAGGTAGATCTGAAATGCTGCTTTTAGACAGACCTATGTGAGATTACAGACTGAACTATTGCTATTCGTTCAATAAAAATCTTTATACTGTACACTGACTATTGAAAGTTTGGGGCTGGTAAGATGTTTTTAAAAGTCTCATGCTCACCAATGCTGCATTTATTTGAAATATAGTAAACAAAAATACATATTATTATGAAATATTATTACAATTGAAAATAACTGATTTCTATTTGAATATTTTATAATGTAATTTATTCCTGTGATGGCAAAGCTGAATTTTTAGCATCATTACTCCAGTCTTCAGTGTCACACGATCATTCAGAAATCATACTGCTGAACATTTCTTATTATTATTCATGTTGAAAACAGTTGTGCTGCTGAATGTTTTTGTGAAAACCGTGATTTTAAAAAAAACTATTCTTTGATATATAGAAAGTAAAAATATTACTATTTTGTAACATAAATGCATTTACTATCAATTTTGATCAAGTTAATGTCTACTTACTGAATAAATGTACTAATTTCTTTTAAAGAAAAAATCTTGCTGACCACAAACTTTTGTACAGTAGTGTATATTTGCAGATATTTGTAAACTGGTAGCAGAAAAGTGAACATGAGCTGTGATTGCTAGAGGAATACCAGATTGCAGGGAAAACTGTAACACATACAGATTGCTTGTTGCATTTAGTATGTTTACAAAGTGAAACATAATGAGCATCATGGCTATGAACATGCATGGCTTTGGTTTGTTTTGCTATTATTCTTAGTTAAACAAGAAACATACTTTCCTCCACCAAAGTCTTGAATTATTAATAATAGATGCCCCAAAAAACGATATGTAATCTAGATCAGGATAATTGATTGGCTGTAAGGATTATAAGTGTGGCGCCAGAGCTCAAGTTATGCTACCTGCATGGTTTTTATATGAAGACTAGTGGATCCAACAGTGATGTCCTGTTCTGATGGCTTACAGCTGAACAACAGCATGTTATTTTTAAGAGATTTGAATTCTACACATTGCTTTTCATTTCATTTAGAAAGAGTTTTCTAAATTTTGAGTATTCTGAATTCGGCAATTGTTTTGCTTCTTCCTACATCATGGTCTACTTGCAGAAAACAAAAAAAGCTGGTCAAACTCTCTATGGGTATAATGTCAACAAGCATATACATAAACCTTCTTGGCGTCTAAACACAATTATTACGCTCAATTTCAAACATCTTTTTTTGCCCTCTCCCACTCTCTGTGCCTCTCAACAGGCCAAGCATTCAAAAGGGGACATATTTCAGAAGGGAGACTGAGCAAGACAGAGGTATGCACTAAGTATTTTCCTCTCATTTTTTCTTCCTTTTCTCGCTCTTCTTTCTCTCCCTCCCTCGGAGGAACGTTTACTTTAGCTCCTTAAGAGAGAGGCCGGGAGGCTCGGGTCCCGATTTGGGTGCCCACAACTCACCAGGGCCTGCAAGCCTGATGAAGTTCAAGCTGACGGCTGCATAAATCACAACCCACTGGAGCTAATAGGTGGCAGTATTAAAATCCAGCCCCCTGCCTCGGACCACCCAGGTGGCCTTTACAGGAATAGGAGCATCCAGTCATATCTAACACAACTGAAACTGTACAGCCATCTGAAGCACTTAGCCCCCTGCTCGCCTCCCCTCTGGCTGCTCCTCGACGGGGTGGGGGGATGGGGGGAGGCTCTCTTAGCAACACAGGAGAGGCCCGTCTGGCATCCGGACTACAATGATTCATATTTGGCACTTCCATAAAGGCTTTTCGGGCCTGTTTCAGTTTCAGGCCCATTATGGCCTAGACCTTCTCGCTCACTTTCTTTTTCTCTTCTTCTGGAAAAACCTATAAAAAATCTAAGCCAACAACCAAACAGAAGTCACTAGCTTTCCCCTGAAGAAAAACTTGTGATGTTTGTGAGCCGATTGGTAGTCTTGTTAAAGACGCAATAGTGCAAAAATAGCATGTCAATGTTAATCTACTGCAAACATTTTAGCTATTAGCTATTTAGCTATTTGTGTGGAATTTGAAAGAATATTCAAGGTAAATAAAAAGTCAAAGGGATAGTTCACACGGAAATGGGAGCCATCCACTGTTTGGTTACCAACATTCTTCAAAATATCTTCTTTTAGTTACACCGTAAACCCTAACGCTCAAAATAATTAATTGATTTGAGTAGAGCCAACTCAAATTAAACAAATTGATTCCAAAAAAAGAACTTTTATGAGTATTTAGAACTTTCTTTTTTTTAGTTCACAAAACTGACACATTTTGAGTAATCTGAATTGTTAGATTTTTTTGCGTTTTATGAACTTGTTTCTTTTAATTTAGACTTACTTAAATTTTACTGACACTGGGCTGGGGTTTCTATTTCCCAGCATGCTTTGCCATGACACTCAAACGGGACAGTAAATGCCAAAATTAAGTGTTATATTATGTTGTTGTTTTTTTTAGTAGTGTTTAATGTTTTGTTATGCTAGTTTAGAAGAGTTTCTGTTTTTTTTTTGTTTTTTTTGTAGGGTTACCATCATGGTGGAGCATGAGCTTAGTTTGAGAACAGATATATGTTACATGTATTATATTGCTGTCATCATTCAACAAGTGCTATGCTATGCTAATGCTACCTACCAAAGCATTCTGTAACCAATTAGCAAGGGGGAATATATTGAATAAAATAGTTAAAGCCAGCCAAGTTTCCACTACTACATTTTTAAGTTAAATGTATGAATTAGCTTACTCAAATATTTCAAGTTCAGATCAATTAAAATGTATGATTACAAAATAAAAATATGCAAGTTCTGCTTACTTAAACTTTAAATTTCTTTTTTCATTTTGTGAACAGAAGAAAGAAAGTAAATGAAGACAATATTTTCATTTTGGGTGAACTATCCCTTTAAGATCAATCAACAGCACTTGTGGCAAAATGTTGATTACAGCTAAAATATCCACCTGTCCCTCCTTTCTTCAAAGCAAAATGTGAGTTACAGTGAGGCACCTACAATGGAAGTGAATAGGGCCAATTCATGAGCATTACAATATTCCCTGTTTCAATAGTATAACCACAAGACAAACAATATGGGTGTTAACATGTTTTTAGTGTGAAACAAATGGCAAAGTTATATCCAATTTTACTTTTTTGACAGAAATACCATGAATCCTAAAATGATGGTTATATGATTATTTAAACAGCTTTACCGCTCAAATAATACATGTTTTAACTTAACTAGTGTTACTTGAATAAACCAACACAGTACAGCCACAAAAAGAAAGGAAGAAGAAGAAGAAGAAGAAAAAAGATTTGTGTTGCATAGTTACTGTATTGTCCAGCTACAAGCAGTGTAAAAATGGGCCTCACCTTCCCTGCGGGCCCCCCACATGGTGGCTTGGCCTAGACTCAGATCAGCTCTGTTTTCCCCAATGCAGAGGGTGAATCCCACGTCCTGTCATGCTGGATCTGAAATCAGACCTGACAGACTCACTTCTGTCCCTGCACAGTCTTCCTAATCCTCCTGCTGTTCATCAGTGCACTCCTCTCACAGATCAATTTAGATTACACTGGGGATGTATGATTGCTTAAAGACGACACCATGACTGAAGCACATGCTTTGCGGTTGTCACGGTGCATAGCTACAGTATATACTTACTGTTCACTATGATCAAATTCTGCCTTATTAAAACTAGTTTGCAAGCATAAACCACACTACAACATGTTTATTTCCTCTCATGTTGGATTGTGTGAAACGTTTAAACAACTTGAGCTGTTGTTTTGGCCTAGGGTGACCTCAGTGTAAACTGTTTTACTAGTCGGCTGTTAGGGGATTTTAGAATGATCTTGGAACATTTCAATACACATTTATCATATGACACCTGGGTTATACCACACACACACACACACAGAGAGAGAGAGAGAGAGAGAGAGAGAGAGAGAGAGACACACACACACACGTTTTTCACGTTGTTCATGTTTTATGGGGACTAGATATAATTATTTCTATATTGTGCAAACTGTATATTCTGTCCCCTAAACCTATCCAGCTGTTTTCCTCATGGGGACCAAAAAATGTCCCCACACAGGCAAGGATTTGATTTTAAAATATTGCCGTCTTTGTGAGGACATTTTGTCCTCATAACGTAGGGTTTACCTGGACCACACACACACACACACTCCCTGCCTCCACCACACACGATTATTTACCTTACAGGCAGCTTGCTCTGTTCCTGCCTTTTCACAAGATGCATCATCATCTTAAAATGATTTGTAGTTGCTCTTTTTACTGTGTGTGGGATCTGGAAGCAGTACAACTGATTGAAACAACCTTAAATTAAAAAGCCCTCAGAGATGGCGGAAGTTGCCTCTAGTAATGTGTGAAGTGGAGACAAAGAAACTACGAATGAAACCTTGTCATTGCAGACATTGCCCAAAGCTAGCAAACTTCATCACTAAAAAGCTCATGAAACACATGCCCTATTTTTGCATGAAAAACGTACCCTTCTATTAGTATTACTATAAATTATACTATTAATAAAATAAAAAAGTATATTAATCATATTTAATATTATAAATAATACAAATAAAACAAATATTATTATCCCCCTGAGTCCCAGATACTAATTTTTGTTTATTGTAGTAGACATGCTTTTGTTAATATCTCTACTATCAAATGTGTTTTAATGGGGCGCAAGGGGTGGAAGATAAAAATAATATATGATATACAGTAGTAAAGCCGTTGTTGTAATATTAATTATTAAATAATAAAAAAAATGTTCATTACGCTTTAATACATGCAGTATTAACTAATGTAAAAAATGTAAATAGGAAAACTGAGTCTCAGCAGGAGAGACAGTTATTTTAATGTCACATCCAAACAAAATTCAGCATGTATTTTTCATGCTGGTGAGTTGATGGGAGGAATGTTCCCTATATGCATGTCAAAGCCTGTCAAAGCACAGCGGTGAGTTGCATTTCAATGAGAATCTGCGTGCATTCAGCAGTCCCTTCAACTTCCATTACAGTGATGCCACTCCACCCCTTTACACCATCAATACGACTCTTGTGCCTGAAACCTGAAAAATAAAAAAATACAAATAAATAAACTCACTCAATTCTGTGGTAATGACCAGGCTCTTAGGTCATTGCTTTGGCGACCTCGGGATTTGGCCCGTTACAGGCACAGTTTGCGTGAGTTTTGCAGTCTAAAGTGTTTGAGGTCATAGCTCATTAATGACATTTACAGTAAAAGCTGTGTATGGGCGCTGATGAAGGGCGGTTTGACGCACCACTCTATTTCACGGGCCAGAGTGAAAAAGAGAAAACACAAACACTGTTCCAAACAGTGTTCACTCCAGGGGGAAATGAGACCCTCTCCCTCCTTCTGCACACATAAACACATTCAAGGGCGACAACATATCAGCAAATGTGACAGGCCAAAAGAACTGCGTTGCTGTAAATAAAGAAGAATAATAAATTCCTGTCAAGCAAACGGTTTCAAGGGAGCTCTGTTTTACTTCTCAAGAGCTTAGTTTTTGAGGTCACGCCACATGACAAATTGTTTTATGTCTTGAGGTGATGTCTTGAGATATGAAGCAACAATGATTCACCAAACCACATGCACTGGAGAAGTTTCACAGATGTTTTCATATTTTTCCAGATTGGTTTTGGTTCAATATTATGAAATAACCGAGGTATAATAAAATATTTATATATTTTAGCCAAGCATTCACATTATAATTAAGTTTTATACTACAGTTAAATCGCACCAACAGCATTAATATTCTGAACAGCAGCTATGCTAATTATTTCCCATCTGCTTTTCTGTTGTTATCTCGGGACACTAGTCCCGAGGTAACTAGTTCGTCAGCTCCAGTTTGTATCCAGCCTCTGATGGAGACTTCAGATGCCCCGACACCTGTGATGAGACGACTCGACGCCTGTGAAGAGACGACTCAACGCCAGCGTTGTTATGGCCTAAAATAATACATGATTGATTAACTTATCCTAACATTTTTTTTTTTTTTTCTTTAACATTCTCTTTTCTAACATTTTTCAATGTACATTTATGAAATGCACTTTCTGTGAAGCTGCTTTGAAACAATGTGTATTGTGAAAAGCGCTATACAAATAAATTTGAATTGAATTGAATTGAATATATTTTTTATAAAATAATATTAAAATATACTATACCATTGAAAAGTTTGAGGTCGGTATTATTTTTTAAAATAAAATAAAAGGTCTCTTACGCTTACCAAGCTGCATTTATTTGACCAAAATACAGTAAAATATTGTGAAATATTATTACAATTTTAAATAACTGATTTCTATTTGAATATATTTTCAAATGTAATTTATTTCCGCGGTGTCAATGCTGAATTTTCAGCACCAGTCTTCAGTGTCACATGATCCTTCAGAAATCATTCTAATATGCTAATTTGCAGCAAAAGAAACATTTCTAATTACAATTATTATATGTTGAAAACAGTTGTGCTGCTTAAAGGGATCCCCTGGTGTTAAGACTTGTATGGTTTAATATAACATAAATGATGTCTCTTACTGAAATATGTAGTAGAAAACCCATGAAAGATCTACGTTATTTAAAAAATCCATTATATATTTGGACAATGGGCGGCACCATTTTGTTTGCGTTCTAGGTCGATGACGTAGAATGGTTGCACTCGGCAATCAACTGGCACTACCCGTAGCTATTTTTACCACAACATAACTCGAAAATTGATTCAGAGTTAAACAAAACCAATTAATTGCTTTGTAATTGCATTTAAAACACACATGTGCACACAAACACACACACATACACCAACCAACAGATCGGCTCGCACACACACACACACACACACACACACACACACACACACACACACACACACACACACACACACACACATATCCACGCACTGTGCGCCTGCACACACACACACACACACATCCACCAAACTTGTCACCTGGTTCCGATTCGGCATGCCGACTTTAGTCCACTAATACAGTTCACTGGGAGGAGTGGATGAAAACGAGTATGTGAAGTCGGACAGCCGCTGTGTGTACATCGGCTGTACACTCATTATTGCGGTGCAATGTGGGATTGAATGAGTGCACTCAAACATGTCCACTATGGTGTCGGACACCGCTACAAATGGCTGTCCCCTCAAATAGTGCCCTATTTAAGGGTATGGGGGGGTTGAGATTGAGACAGAGCAGTCTGTCAGATGTGTGTGTGCGCGCGCTGATCTGTTTGTGTGAGTTTGTGTGCACATGAGTGTTTGAGTGTGTTTTCATGCATAGCCTGCTGAGTTTTTTACACTGTTAAAGACTTGGATTCCCAAGGTAAACATGGACTAAGTTAAAAAAAAAAAGTTAGACGTTTTAAGGAGTATTTCTGTGCCAAAAATATTCTGTGCCACTTTTCCGAGGATAGGTCTATCTGACGTCAGCAAGGGCGGAATGTCCTTGTACGGTCCCGTAGGGACTCTTCTCCCAGAGCAAATGCAGGCCCATTAACGCGCTGTGTAACCCAGCTGGTTCCGATTCGGCATGCCAGCACTCTCCCTGGCTGAATCCGAAATAGCCCCCTAAACCCTCATTCACTATTCCCTACTTTAGTCCACTAATACAGTTCACTGGGAGGAGTGGATGAACTCCGTGTTAATGGTGCTGTGGATGGAGTTTGTTTTTCCGGAGCAGCACCGGAGTTGTGCAAGTTTGTTCCCTGCATTTCGGCGACGACCGTTTTATAAACAAGGCCCAGTTCAACCCCGGATTTGTAGCTCGTCTAATGCTGAAAGATGGAGTGGTTCCAGCGATTAAGGTTCACGTTGGAAGAAGGCGGTGAGTAAAACTGCTTCAAATGTCTTTGATTTGTTAGCTATCGGCGTGTAAGTGCACCTCAAGTAAACAACATGACGTGCAAAACCGTTCCGCTTGCTACTGCTAACTTTAAGTCCTTATAAACCTGGTGTATGCCCTCATAAACCATGAGTAAACACACACTAATGTTGTAAAACTCGCGCATGACAAGCCGCTAAGCAAATATATACAGTTACAGTACATACCACATAGAGACATCCTGCTTTGGGTAGTTGCTGCTGCTGCTCCTGTTCAATTTCAGCCTCCGGATCAGAATCTGGATATCTGATTGATAGTCTGGATAACGTTTTCTTTTCCACTGTTTAGCTCTGCCCACACGACCTGCCTCCAGCCGATCGGGTTTTTTCGGAAAGACTCGGTACAGCGTATCTTTCTTTTATAAATATGATAAAACTAAAGACTTTTCGGAGATATGAAGGATGCAATACTACTCTATAGGTAATCAAGATTTACATGAGATTGACTGAAACCGAGTGTTTCACCCACCCTTTAACTCTGAAACAATTTTCGAGTTGTGTTATGGTAAAAATAGCTACGGGTAGCGCCAGTTGATTGCCGAGTGCAACCATTCTACGTCATCGACCTAGAATGCAAAAAAAAAGGTGCCACCCATTGTCCAAATATATAATGGATTTTTTAAATAACGTAGATCTTTCATGGGTTTTCTACTACATATTTCAGTAAGAGACATCATTTATGTTATATTAAGCCATACAAGTCTTAACACCAGGGGATCCCTTTAATATTTTAGTGGAAAATGTGACATTTTTTTCAGGATTCTTTAAACCTGAACAGCACGTTTATGTGTCAACCTTGATAAATTGTATGCATTCTCGCTGAATTAAAATATTAATCAAAAAATAAACAAATGGTATAAAATAGGTTTATATATAAATATATTTATAAACGCTTAAACGCATTCACAGTCCCAGATCAGTGATGACTGTAGCAGTGCGCTGGACATGAGGAGAGCTGCAGCAGCGTTGTGCCAGGGTTCTGTGGTGTTATTCTACTGTGGTTGCGGAGCAGGATGTGAAAGAAACTAAAACAGGGCTCTCCTGCAAGTGGCAAGTGAAAGCACGTACAGCTGACCAGGGTGACCACAGATGAAACCTTAAGTGTGGTAATAGTTTTGAATTTTAGGGGAGTTTTTCTTCTTCGGGTTAAGAGGTTTTGCAGCTTTTACCCACCTGCTGTCTCTTTTTAATGAGGCACAGTGTCTGTATTCAGTGTGACCAATATGCATCGGAGAGCCTTTTGAAGCGATTCCAGTCTTTGCTTCTTGAAAGCTTCAAGCTGATTACAAACCCCGTCGTCAGCGAGTGCTGGATCCAAGTATATGCCTGTCTTGAATCCTGGATTAATTAGGCTTCTGTGATACGGGCAAGAGGCCAAATTAATTTTGTAATCTGTCTTTCGAATAAACAAGAACCTTTGGAGAATGCCGCATTCCTCGGTTTTTACTTCATTAGGACCATGCAGTTCTTTTGAGATGGTTATAATGGGATTTCTATGGACTGAGAAGCACCCCGAGTGCTGTAATGTTTAGTACCGGGTACATTATCCCATTCTAAGCACTTAGAAAAATTCACTCAACTTTTTTTTCTCCCCAACACTAATGTCTGTTTTTCATGATCTCCTGTTGAATACTTATGACCCTGTGACCGAATGTTAAATTTAATGCCCAATTTAGCACGGGCTTTCTTGTCAGATGCCTCTTTGTAGTCATGGTCCTTCTAATCCGCCAGCAGGAAGCTGGGTGTTGTTGATGTCTGAGCTACACCAGCGGAGCTCCATTGTGCGGCTGTGACAGCACGTCCCTGGGTCCGGCCCCAGAGCTGTCAGGTCTCGCTGTCACACTTCTCAGTGGGCACGCCACGGCCAGCTCACAGGAGCAGTCAGGGGTCCTAAAGCCAGGTCCTGAAGCAAGATGCCAGGCTCTGCTGAGTAGCAACAGGCAGTGTCAGGGTTCAGGTTTCATGGGTGAAGTGTGGCTTTGTCTGTGTGTCAGTATATCAGTGGACATCTCAGAATCAGAGGTTAAAGAAATCTGCTGTTCATTTGGACCACACTGCATAACGCAAGTGCTACAAAAGATTTTGTGTAAAAATCAATATGAACCCCTGGTAAAATATTAATGCCAAAAATTGATTGTCAGGTGACTTGACATATCACAGCATGTGAAGAGTTCAGGGAGCTGGTTTCACAGACAGGGTTTAGATTAAGCCAGGATTAGACCTTAGTTCAAATAGGACATTTAAAGTAGTGATGAATTGAGAAATCATATATTGAGAAATATAGTTAGTTATTTTTATGTGTCACAAATTCGACCCCAAACAAGTGTGCTGAAGCAGGTTGGATACAGTGGGCCACCAGGAGCAGTGTTAAAGGCCTCCGCTTCAAATTCAGCAACATGTCTAGTTGGTAAGATGACAAAAATATCTATCCTTACATAATATTTAGACTTCATATACGCATTATATAGACTGATTTAACTATACAAACTGATTGAATAAATATAATTTACAGTTAGGGCCTACCTGCAGCGTCATAAACATTCACCAGAATAATATGTGTGAGCAAAATCCACACTGTCACATGACCGTTTTGTCACTATACATTCCCTGACTGCATACAGTAGCACACTTTTCATTCAACATAAACGACGATCCGTTTTCCTTTCCTTTCATCTTTCACCTAATCCCTTGTTTGTGCAGCTCTTAGTCTTGTCATCGTGGTTTACTTAGGTTTACAGAAGTCATCTCTCTGCACTGTTACAGTCCTTGGACAAGCCTGTTGCTGAGAGATATGAAAGGCCCAGCATTTGCAACCATAATCTTGTTTACTTTGTGGTAATGATTATGTTAAGCTTCACTTTTACATACCTGAACTAAAGGTTAAGAAAGTTCTCTTGGGCAACATGTTAGTTTACTTAAACTGCACTGTACAAATTAGATTAGATTTACAGGTGAGCTGATCAAAGAGCAAAAATAGATAGTAGAATTATAGACTCAATTTTAAATGGTTTTAATTGTTTTTAATAAAATGTCATTGGGTTGACTTTATTTGAGTAAAATTACATAATCCACCATCGCCAAACTCTTAATATGATGGACAAATTATATTGTCACATCTGGAATCATAATGGGCATTAATGATGGAATGGGCCAGGATTTGGAACTCAAAAGAAGTGGCAAGTTGACAAATTCGCCCCAAGAATATGACTTCATTTTCTCTGTCCAGAGGTATATAGACGGAGCTAGAAGGAAAGAGTTTTTATTTTCTCACAGCTGCGAAAGGGCAGTGACTCATACCAGAGCTTGTCACAAATGGTTGAGTTTTGACAGTTTAATATATGGGCTGTCAAGTCTTCAGACAGACCTGTGTAGTCAAAGGTGGGGAGCATAGGTGGGTACATGGAGAGAAAGAGTACCTTTGTTTTACCAGATGAAGCCATGGAACTTATTTCTAGGAGTGGAATTCAGTTACCTTCACCAAACAGTGACGTTAATATATATAAATTTTTTTTCTGGACAAAGACTTTAACATTTGTGTCATAGGGTTGGTCATAGACACATTTAAAATAATATTACAGTATATGTTTTACAGTTACTTTGTGTTGGCAAATGACACTGTCATTTCGCTGACAAAACAAAAGCTAAAAAACGGTAACATTTTAGTTTAGGGTCCAGTTCTCACTATTAACTATTTGCTTATTTATTGCTTATTATTTATTAGTACATATTAATGCCTTATTCAGCATGACCATATTTGACATCCCTTAATCATACCCAATACCTAAACTTAACAACTACCTTACTTAATATTAATAAGCAGTAATTAAGAGTTTATTAAGGCAAAAGTCATAGTTAATAGTTAATAGAATTGGACCCTAATCCAAAGTTTGACCAAAAAAACTAAACCAAATCAAGTAAACTAAATGTATAAAAATGTATGATCTTTTTTTCATCAGCCACATAATTGTATGTTGAAAAAAAAAAAAAAAACAATATAAAGCCATCTAGAATAAATCCTCTTTGATAATATGGAAATTTACCTCTAATTAAACATGCTAACAAACTCTAATTAGCACCCCTAAACCACTTCACAGTGGCGTCTTGCCAACTAAGAGAGTGAGGTATCTGCCGAACACTCCACCTGCCTTTCAAATGGAACCACTGGTGTGTACTGACATTTCATTTAACGACATGATTATAAGAACAGCAAAGGCCGCGGGACGGTGGAGGGGAGGGGAGGACGACGTTTAAAGCTTGGAAGTTAAAGCATAGAGGGGCGTTCCTCTATACTGCAGCCCAGAGCGCTGGAGGTGGGACTGGGTAATTACAGGGAGACAAGACCTCTGCCAGATCTGCGCTGAAATCACCACTTCCACCTGAACCATGTCATATAAGCCCAGATTTATTCAATAGAGAAAGGATTCCATGGAAGCCCTAAATAAATTTTAATTGCAGTAAGCTGGTTAACACAGCAGCTTTAACGTTCTCACTGTCTCCTCCCCTTCTTCCCTCTTCTTTGGCTGGGAACTTTGAGGGGATTAGGAATTGGTGGCGGTGTCGGAGGGGGTTGTTGGGAAAAACTGAGCGCAGCGTGTCTCCTATAAGTTGCAGAAAACTCGGGCCGGATTGTTCTAGCTTTCAATGCAGCTGTCGGGAAAATCGCCATTAGCGTACTCTATGCTTCCTGTATAATGGAGAACAAATGCAAAAGCAAATTTGTCACACGCATACCAACAAATTCTCTCTTTAACACTTTTGTCAGTCAAAAAGCTCACATTATTGCAAAACTGATTCACCTAAAGTTGTATGTGTTCAGACACTACAGGGACTCAACAAAGTCATCATCTAATTTGTGACTAATTAACTGTTAAATTAGAGTATGTAGAAGTGTGGCTTTGACAAAACTAATCACTGATCAACATACTTAGCAGATATACATTTCCTCTGTTGTACCCTTAAGGTAAACTGCATTCTCAAGGTTCTTGTCTCACTTGTTAGGTCATGTTGCGGCATTTATGGGTTTGGTGTCTTTGTTTTGTTCCTATGGGGAATGGGGTTGAAACTGCTTAGCATCCCAGCTATTTCTGATGTCAATGGTAACCTTAATTGAAGTGGAAAGGGGATATTACAATGACTCAAATCTACCATGATCAGAAAGAACCCATGATCTCACATCTAAAGATCAAATCTCAGTTTAGATTATTTGTTTTGATTATGAATGTGACAGTATTCTAAATATATTATTATTATAACTGGAATCAATATGTCATGATGACTGCAATGTGCAATGAGGTTAGTATTTATTTTCATATGATGCTTTATGTCTTTGCATAGCATGAGAATTTCAATTTAGTTCAGTATAGGATTTGAGCAGAAGTTGCAAGAGCAATAACAGCCATTAACGATAAGTGAATAGCAACATGAACCCAGATTTCAGCTTGTACTGTGCAGATCTTTAAATTCCCAAATGATTCTGAGGGTGAGAAAGAGCATTTGGTTTCTGAGAAAGCATGTTTTTGGCTGGCCTGAAGAAGGATGCATTTCAAAGAGCTTCAGTGCATGTCTAGGCCTGATGGAGGGAGAGAGAGAGAGAGAGAGAGAGAGAGAGAGAGAGAGAGAGAGAGAGAGAGAGAGAGAGAGAGAGAGAGAGAGAGAGAGAGAGAGAGAGAGAGAGAGAGAGAGAGAGAGACCCAATTACTGACCTCGGGAGGGAGTCAGAATTCTTCAGATTAGAGTCACTAGCAGTTTGCTTCACAGATGCATTTCTTGTAATTGAGTAAGCAACCTGGCTTCATTAATCCCATCTTCTGCCTATTGGTGAGATCAATCAATCCAAGCAGCCTAAAGTTATTAACGAGGATATTAGATTCACTGCTAATTTGGTAAAATTTTTGAAGTAAGAAAAAAAAAAAAGCTGTTGTGTTCAGTGGGTTTCAGGCATGATTGGATCATGTGGACCTCCTTTAAATGCTGGAGGCATTGGTTATTTTTTTTGTTGAAGTTAAGGCTTGGCCTTTTGTGAGGCATTTATAGCCTAACGTTTTAATTATGTGACTCTCAGCATAAATGGTGCCAACTTATTTTCATTTAATACATCTACTTCACCTTATACAGGAAGGGGTTTACTGGCATCTGCTTCCAGTTTAAATCAAAGAGCTTTTTTTCTACAGCATATACATTGTATACGTTCAGGCCATATTAACAGGGTTCCCTGTGTTGCAGAGCCGGCAGAAATATTAATGTCTGACTTCACCACGAAAAAGTAGTAAAAATAGAAAAAAGCAAATCCTTATTCTACTCAGCATTGCGTAATGTAATATAAAATGACACATGAGAAATAGAAGCATCATAGAAGCATCATTTAACATTATAAAAAGCCTAGCCCTGCAAGTTGGGTAAAAAGCATTTATTATCAGATCTGAAATGGTAAACTGCCCTGAGCTACCACAACACAGAATGTGCACAACCAGAATCCATTCGGACATCAGTCAGCACTGTGACCCATGCCATCATGACATATGGCCCAGGCATTAACCTTGGCTCGTATAAAGGTGGGATAGTGTCGTGCAGGGTCTCTACGTGGCTCTCTGACATTCTGAGATGAAGCCATCGATCCGTGCCTTTTCAAAGCTTCTTCTTTCAGCCAGACCCTCAGGCCACAGTCTTTAACAGATGGGCCATTCTTCAGAGGCAGCCTTCCCTCAGATGGTGATACAGACACATATTTGGGTGTGAGCAACTGGCTATACCCTCTAATTAGGCAGCTTGATGGCTTCTTTCACTGATAAAGAGCTTGAGAAACCCAGAGGAGAAGACAATAGGAGCAGGTATTTAGTTCGTGTCACTATTAAATTCATGGGAATGTCAGAGTGACTATGATTGAAACATAAGCCCCTTTAGGCTAACCACCCAATACCCAGCTCACAAAAATATGTTCTAAGACTGTTTTGCTAACATTCCCATTAAGTTATTTCAGTGTTCTCTAAATGTTCAAAATTTTTCGTTTTTTAAATGTTTTAAAAAAAAATCTTGGTTATGCGAATGTTAGAGAAAACATTAAGGGAACATTCTGAAATAAATAGTAAGTCATATAATTTTTAAAATGTAAGACAAGTATCAAACTAAACCGTTTTAGAAAAAAAGCATTCCATGAACAATGTAGAAATTATGTTTTTGTGCTACTGTTTTGTGAACGTTATTAAAGATCAGACAAATTTTAATAATGTTGTATTAATGTTACTGGAAGAGCATTTGTTCATAACTTTGAGAGGAACATTAGCCAAAGATCTGAGAATGTTCCATGTTAGCTGGGTGTGAGCTCAATAGATTTCATTAACATTCCGACAACCTTTTCTTTCTTTTTTACTTTCCACATTTACTATGGTAAAACGTTACAATGCGGGTGCACTAATATGCATTAATTCATGCTTAACTAATGCACAGATAATCATGAGTTAATGTATGACTCATGAAGAACTAAACCATTTATTAATGATAACTGCATCAGCAACTAATGACCATTCTATATGATAAATAGATTAAGTAATCATTAACTTGTTATTAGTTAAATGTGTCATATTGTATTAATTTCCTAATAACATTAGCCTGACAAGCCAGACCCACATCAAGATGTCTGGGAACACACCATTGGCAGGGCTCAATCCGAGGGGCGGGATAAACGGTTGTCTTTCAAATTTCCTCTGCACGCTAGCGCTACAACCAACCAGAGCAACGAAGAAGGTGAAGCGGAGCTAGTTGAGATAAAACTTTTGCCGTATCCGGTCGGCAAAACTCCAAACACATCTTCCTTTTATAAGAATGATTTCAGTGCCGTTCTTTGTTCTTTTCTCAAAGAAAAGCTTAACTCAAAGTCTTCCAGAGTCGCGGCCAAAGCCGATTCGAAAGACCGCTGTTCGCCAGCTTCTTTGTTCTTCAAGTAGCACGCAGAACCGTCGCAACTCTGCCGTCAAGATGTTAAGCCCGCCCACCGACTCTATACAAGATGTGATTGGCCTGACAAAAGTTTGGTTTTTCCAGCTCGCAAGCCAATGGAGAGTTGCTAGACGCCCTGGCTGCAAATTAGATTTGCTGCCGCTAGGGTGCATCTAGATTTCTAAGCTATAAAAACATATTATATTAACTAATAGTGTAAATTCATATGTTTATTACTACAATGGTTGAAGCCATGCATTTCAACTTTCAGTTGTATGCTTTAATTAATCATTAGCTAACGATTTATGTATCATTATGTTATGACTTTACTTGTTGAGGCACATGACTATTAACTAATTCAAAATTAATTCAAAAGCCATAACCACAATGACATATTACTTAACAATTAGTTAATAGTCATGTGCCTCATCAAGTAAAGTCATAACATAATGATATCTTTGCAAATCGTTTGCTAATGATTAAAAGTTGAAATGCATGGCTTTGACCCATTGTGGTAATTAACGCATTAATTTACATTATTAGTTAATATAATATGTTATTATGGAATTAATACATGATGTCTTATGTAATTAATAGCAATTCATATATTACTTAATCTATTAATCATATAGAACGGTCATTAGTTGCTGATGCAGTTATCATTAATAAATGGTTTAGTTCTTCATGAGTCACACATTAACTCATGATTATCTGTGCATTAGTTAAGCATGAATTAATGCATATTAGTGCATCCGTATTGTAAAGTTTTACCTTTATTTGTTCTCACCTTCCTTTTCTATATAGGTCTTCGTTTAGTTTTGCATTCTGATTTGTAATCATATGAACACGAATATTGTTTACATCTTGTTACTAGACTATACAAACATTGAGGGTTTAACGGTTTCAGATTGGTCTCATTCGCTTCCATTGTAAGTGCTAAACTGTAACCCAGATTATTGCTTTTTTAAGTAAAATATGTCAGTGTCTGTGTAAAAGTCTGATGAATTGTGTATTGCAAAAAAAAAAAAAAAAAAAAAGAAAGAAACTGTAGCCTGTACTTGTCTAAATGCTAAGAGAAATCTGCATGACATCTTTATGATAGATAATTACTGGACAGTATGTATCAGTGATATGCATGTAGAAACAAAGACAGGTTTGTGCTTTTTAGATGATCAAGACTAAAACAAGCCAGAAGGAAAAGTTTTTGCCAGCCAAGCGATTCATTTCAGATACCTCAAAATTCACTGAGACACAAGAGATGCAGTGTACCCTGAAAAGTATGTCTGAACAAAAAAATAATGTCAAGAAGTGATTGCATTCTTACAATGTAACCTAAGGCCTACCCGATGCACGGCGGGCGGGCCAGCTGGCATGGCAGAAAAGTAACACCACTCGGAGTCATGAGTAACTCCATCTCCACGCCGCTGCTCAGTAACACTCCCGAATTCCAGATTCCATTTCAGTCAGCTGCGTGCTGGCTTCCCAGAACTGTATCTGCTTAAATTACTCCTCACAAGTCTCTGCAACATGGCACACATACAAAATGACAGATCATCCCTCAAATCCTTGCATCTTTTCTGTCATCCTATATCGTTCTTCCTTTCAGGGGTTTGAGACATACATTGTTCGACAGATCCCGACGGCAGTGATATGTCTGCAACCGCGATGTCACCTTAAGGTTGCGACTCTGTTATACACAGGGTGAAAAGGTGGTTTGGCTGAAAGCGAGTGTTTGGGAATGGAAAACCTCAGTGCGTACGGTATTAAACATCTCAACATGGCTCAGACTCAATCCTAAAGAACAATAGAGAGCTTTGATTGTGAAATCCACTCGTTTGTAATGGATGCCGCAGCCAGCGCCTTAACACTTCCCTTTTTGCTGTGTGGGGATTAGGGAGTGTGTTTTTGTGGGAGTGCTTGTTCTGTGTCAGTACACCTCATGAAGAGAGTCAATGGTGGGAACAGTCCCACAGAGCAATATCACCTTCTGCTGTGCTTCACATTAACATTTCATGGATCACAAAGTTACACTTTTTTAAATGCACAAATGCACATTCATTTAAGAAGCCCGGAGAGAACATTAGAATTACCACCTGTATACTTAAAGCTATAATATTTTACCCGCTATGGTATGGTTGACTCTAGGCAACATGTATAAATTTGGCTCGATTGTAACACCAATTCATGAGTGCTTGATTCATGAAGAAGGAAGGAGTCAGTACTAATAGAAATAGAAAATTATCATGTCATCCAATTGCAGGATTATATGTGCGCATATGTGCTGCGGTGCCATATTTTCCCTGTGAAAAGTGTACTTTTAACCAATGATCAAGATGAAAATGTGTCCTTATTTGTTGATAAATTTCCCCGCCGTCTTTTTAAAAAAGTTGTCAGCCACCTCCAGGGTTTTTGCTAATTTTTCACAAAAATGTCAAGGCCCCCAGAATATTTTGTTGTATGAATATCTTAACATGCAATATATAAAAAGAAAGAACAGGGGCCTATTGCACAAAACTAGGATAAGGGATTAAGCCGGGATATCTTGGTGATCCTGGCTCAATTTATCCGTGATCCGGTTGCACTAAAGCTGGATAGGGTGGCAGTTAGATGTTATGGTATAAATTACCATGGAGATTTATTCTGTGGAGCTAGCCTGCTCCAGACCAGGCTAAATTCCAGGATCTATTTAATCTCATCCCTTATGTCAGTCAGCAGTCACCACAAACGGAAACCAATAGTTATTCCACTGCCCACTATACATTGTTATCACATATAACTAGACCCACTGTCATTATTTAAATGTTTGTGATCATAATTTCAATCATTTTGGATAAATTATGATTTTTAGATGATGTTGCTATCATTAGATAATTTACGGTTTCCCGTAGACTATAAGGCTATATATAAAAATAATAGAATATTAGGGCCACACAGGGAAAAAAAAGAAAAGTCACAGACTTCGATAAATTAAGTCATAATATTGTAACCTGTTGTTTTAGAGGAAGACGGTTGTTAAAAGGACAGCTGTGGGGCATTTCATGGAATTGTTCTTCAGTATGGTTTCACAAACAAGGACATACTTAATCTTTTGGCACATCAGCGTCACATTGTCATAAGTATCAGGACTGTAAAAAGAATATGCATCTTTTCCGCAGAAAGAACCAGCCACATAAATGTATGACTTTTTCCTTCTTCCTCAGTGTGGCCCTAATACTCGGTCGTATAAAATACACATTCCATATAAATATAAAAACACAAAGTGTAACATTAGGTTCCTTTATTGAATAAGGATAAAACAAAGCAGGTAAACCATCAGCTCCTTTCGAAACTGAAGTCACACAGTGACTCAACAATACAACAAAAGGATTATACAACAAAAGGATAAATACACATTCAAAGATATATATATATATAAAACACACCCCGCTTGTCTGCACACTGAAATAAATGAACAAATCCATACACATCAACTGAACAGACAAATGAATGGATGCAGTAGCCTCCCTGCAAGCTTGTATTACACACAGTATACAGCACAAACATCATAAGAGACCAAAAAAAAAAAAAAAAATCATCGGTGGACAGCAAAAGAAGCAGAGTACAACGGCTAAAATTAAACTGTACTACTGAGCGTAGTATGTAAGCCTTTGATCAAAGCCTTATACAGTGTTATGGGGTTACTTTACACAATTTCACTCATATCTGTTGTCCATTTCAATTAAAAATTAAACTGTTTCATAATCAGTGTACAACTGCATTTTTGGAGATGTGAATGAACTATTTGGATTGTAATTGTGATGTTTCAGCGGAGCGGTGAGTGTGTAATTGTGCACTACTTACGCATTCAGGAGGTCTGCAATAGGCCTACTTTGCCATGCTTTTTCTCTTTGCTTTATCACTGTGGCGGTGTTGCCTTTCTTCTTAATTATGTCTTTTACCTCCTCGTATGCCTCCATGAGGATTTGTGCCTCCAACGGGGAAAAGTACACCGCTCTAGTTGCCATGGTGAATCAGTGAATCTGTGATCCGTGGCGGGTCTATATGAGTGAGCCGTGAGCGCGCACCTATCCAAGATTGGTTTAACCTGGCTTGATGAATCCGTGTCTGCTCATCCTGGCTTGGTCTTTGTGCAACCAATTAAGCCTGGATGCACTTGTTTTGGCTTCATTGAGCTCAGCTCAGTCATTTATCCTGGATGTCTTAATTCTACTTTTGTGCAACGGGCCTCAGAACCTCTGCTTTTAAACAACAACAACAACAAAAAATAAAACGTTTTATTCCTAATGGTTGCGCAGTCCTATAGCTCATCCTGGGTCAACATTTAATTCAGTAAAAGCAGTTTTGATTTAGTCTCAAGTCTTTAGGGTCCAAGTCAAGTCTGAAGTCAAGTCTTTGTTCTATTTTTAGCAATATTTTTTTTCAGCCAGTTGTTATAATTAACAGTGTATTGAACTATCAAAACGGATTACTTGTACTTTAAAATTGCACACAATTTTATAATAAAGCACACAAAATACTACTTAAATCATTTCTATAACTTTACAAAATTATACCATTTAGAACCACCACAAGGGGGAAAAAGTGCTGTGTATTTTGAGTTGCCGTAGTTTGCTGTAGATCTCAAGCAATGCTGGATAATGTAGTCTTCCAGTGAACCCTGGTGGTAACAAAACCTGTGTATAGACAAGCGTTACAGTAAACGACACAAATAACAACATTTCCATCTGGTTCCTCATTTACTGTGGGAATGGCGGAGGAGGAGCCCAACAGTCCCACAGTGTCTGCCAAGCCTGATATTGTTCATGTCATGCATGCCAAGTCTGATATCGTTCACATCATGCCTGCCCTGCCACAGCATGTCCACGTCCAGAGCCAAGCGGCGTCTCCTGTCCACGTCCAGAGCCAAGCGACGTCTCCTAACCATGTCCAGAGCCAAGCGTCGTCTCCTGTCCACGTCCAGAGCCAAGTGACGTCTCCTGACCACGTCCAGAGCCAAGCAACGTCTCCTGACCACGTCCAGAGTCCAGAGAGGGCTCCGGCCCGTGACCAGAGTCCAGAGAGGGCGCCGGCACATGACCAGAATCCAGAGACAGCTCCAGCCCCTGTCCAGCGTCCAGAGATGGCTCCAGCCCCTGACCAGCGTCCAGAGGCTGTACCGCCATGGCCCCCCCGAACTGCCTGTACCGCCATGACCCCCCAAACTGCCTGTACTACCATGGCCCCCCAAACTGCCTGTACCGCCATGGCCCCCTGAACTGCCTGTACCGCCATGGCCCCCAGTACCGCCATGCCCACGCTCCACGGTCCAGGTCCGCCCACACTCCATGGTCCAGGTCCGCTCATGCTCCACACCCCAGGTCCGCCCATGCTCCCAGGCCCGTCTATGTTATGCCAGGGTCCATGTTCTGTCCCCCTGCATGGGCCTGGCCCACCATCCCTCCCCCAAGACCTCCTCCACTTCACCACCCTCCAGGACTTTCATGTTTTGTTTTGTTTTGTTTTTGTTGGGCGTTGTGAGCCGCCCTTAGAGGGGGGACATGTTTGTCATGTGATCCTGCCATATGCTCCTGCCATGTGCTCCATTGTCATGTGATTCCCTAGTCTCTTGTGTCATGTTGTCATTGGTTGATTTAGTCATGTGGGTTCTTAAGTTCTGTCATTGGTTCATTGTCTTGATTGTTCACAGGTGTGTCTTGTGTAGTCATTAGTCTTTGTGTATTTAAACCCTCATGTTTGCCATGTGTCCTTGTTGAGTATTGTTTCCCTGAAACCACTGTTGGTGAGTGTTCATAGTTTCATATTGTCAAGTCTGTTCATGGATCAAGTCAAGTCTGTTTCAAGTCAAGTCATCATTTGTTTTGTATCAGTTCATGTTCTGTTCACTTTGGATTCACTGTTAATACTTGTGTTTAGCAACTCACCTCCAGTGGACTATACGTTACAAAGACAAAGTTTTGCAAGGTAAGGCTTGACTATATTGTTACTATTTGTTGCTAATTTATTTTATAACAGCAGTTTTCTAATGGGTGATGAATTTGCCTGCCTTCAGATGCATCACGTGCTCGCTGGCTTGGTGTGTTTAGAAATGTTTTGTGATATTCGCTGCTGCAGCACATATTTGTGAATTAATGATTTGTAAAAGGTGGCGTTTCATGCTGTCAGGTGGAGTAGTAAATATAGAACTTAATCAGGAATGCCGCGCCAAAAGAGTTGCATTTTTTTCCACAAGTTTCAGTCTTCAAGTCCAAGTCAAGTCTCGAGTCAAGTCCCAGGTCAGTTGTTCGTGAGTCCAAGTCAAGTCGCAAGTCATTTTTTTTTTAACTTAAGTCCAAGAGTCCAAGTTGCAGACTTGAGTTTCCATCTCTGGACGAGCTACTGTTGCACAAATTGCCCAAGAAGTTAATTCTGGTTCTGATAGAAAGGTGTCAGAATACACAGTGCATCGCAGTTTGTTGTTTATGGGGCTGCATTGCCAAAGACCATTCAGGGTGTCCATGCTGACCCCCGTCCACCACCGAAAGCGCCAACAGTGGGCATGTGAGCATCAGAACTGGAACACAAAGCAATGGAAGAAGGTGGCCTGGCCTGATGAATCACGTTTCCTTTTACATCACATGGATAGCCGGGTGCGTGTGCGTTGCTTACCTGGGGAACACATGGCTCCAGGATGCACCATGGGACAAAGGCAAGCCGGTGGAGGCAGTGTAATGCTTAGGGCAATGTTCTGCTGGGAAACCTTGGGTCCTGCCATCCATGTAGATGTTACATTGACACGTACTGTTCTGTCCTATGACATAGTTTGTACTGATTTGGGGCAGTTATGTGTTTAGTTTTTTTCTCTATGTTGTGTTTTCTTTTCCTTCTCTTCTGTGCTGTTGCTCTTATTGGAGATGATTACTGGCACCTGATACTCGTTTGCTGATAGCTAGCTAGCACTTCGTTCATTGGCTCTTTTGGTGAGATAACCAGCTATAAAAGCAATAAAGGAGGCACAGAGAGAGAGGGAGGGAGAGAGAAGAGAAACAGAGACACTTCTTTCTCTGCAGCCCCAGACAATTAGTGCTGGTTGTTTTGTTGTTCACTAACTGATAGTTAGCATAAATACTTGATGAAAATCTGTGATGAAGTCCAGTGAGTACTGTTGTTGTGCTCTTGTCTAAAGTGTTAATTCCAACTCTCAATGTTGTTTACTCACTTCACAGTCCTTTATTTGTGTTCTTTTTTGTTCAATTTAATATTTGAGTATTGTAGTTTGAGGAGGGTGCCATTTTCTTTGTTAATTCTTTTTCTCCTGTTTTTGGGATAAGCTAGTGAGTTAAGGAAGTGCTGTTGTCTTTTTGTTTCTTTTTGATTTCTTACGGTGATTAGGTAAGTTAGATTCGAAATTTAGTTAGACACTGTTTTGTTTGTTATTTTGGCTATATGCCCCCTCCAGAAGCCTTGTTTTGTTCCTTTTGATTTCTTGATACAATAAATCAATCTTGCAGTAGCTTTCAGTGGTTGATGGTGTTCTTTAGTGCTGGGAATGAGAAGTTCCATGTGGTCTCTTCTTTCGTCTTGTTACATTTCCCTTAATCCCCTAGAGCAGGGGTAGGGAACGTTGATCCTGGAGAGCCACTGCCCTGCAGAATTTAGCCCCAACCCTGAAAAAAAAAAACTCAACTGCCTGTAACTTTAGTAATCCTGAAGACCTTGATTAGTTTCAGGTGTGTTTGATAGGGTTGGATCTAAACTCTGCAGGACAGTGACCGTTTCTCAGTACCAAGTACATGAACATCTGACTTGCGTCCTTGGTAGTTCAGACTTGCCAAGTTCGACTCGGGAGAACAAACAAACTCCAGAGGAAGGGGGGAATCGCCATCAATCGTCAATTATGAAACGTCATCAGTCGATGCCCAAGTACTGTTCCAATTCAAAGTTCACATCTAGCCAAGTAAAGTCCAAATGCCCGGATGTGTCCTTGATCCGCCCCTTTTATCGAGGATGTATCGAGAGGAGACCGGAGGAGACTTGAGCAGACTTCAGACAGACCGGTATCCCAGAATGCATCTCGCACCAACCAGCAAATGTTAATAGCAGATGAGAAACCCTGTAATTTAAAAATACTAAATGTAATGTTTCACAAAATGTAGTTTTAAGACTTTTTCAGGCGAGAATGTACTTGTTTAAAGCTCAAATCTGTGCTTTATTTATAAAGAGGTTTATTTCCTTTTTGAAAATTGTGAGATCCAGGCGCTCAGCGCTCGTTAACACTGGAAATCTCGAAATTGCATCGATCTCGAAATTGCTTCACTTATAGTGTTCGTAAGAAACTAGTTGTTCAATTAATTTTTCCGTTTTTTGATTACTGTGATGTGGTTTATCAGACGGCATTAAAATCTGATCTTGTCTTACTTAATTCGGCATATAATAGAATTTGTCGATTCGTTTTAGGATGTTCTTTTTCCACTCACCACTGTACAATGTATGATGCACTCCAGTGGCCATCTTTGAATGTGAGAAGGCAGACTCACTGGCTCCAATTTATATTTAAATGTATTTACTTTCATTATCCTACTTATCTACAACAATACTTTGTACTCTTTTCTTCAAACTACCAAGTGAGGCATTCTGTCCAGACTTACTTTCTAGTTCCTCGTGTTAATAAAACAATTGGTAAGAGAGCATTTATGTTTAAAGCTGTACTAGACTGGAATAATTTGCCTGTAGATATTAGATCCATTACTTCTTTTCGGTTGTTCAAACAATCTTTATTATCTTATTTTAAAGTAGATTGCACGTGCTATCATTGAAACTGTCGTTGTTATGTGTACTGTTGTTGTTGTTTTTTTTTGTTGTTTTTTTTATTATTTATTTATTTATTTATTTATTTATTTTTGTCTGTGCGCTAATGTTTTTTTTTTATGTATGTATTGTTAATAGTATTGTTAATTGTAATCTTATGTTCTCTAAGTTGTAATTGTATTTCATTGTAAGGACCCCCTCGAAAACGAGATGATACATCTCAAGGGGTTAATCCTAATAAATTCAAATCAAGAGCAGCCTTAACTCAGCTAGTCCTTCTGACGTTTGCTGCTGGTTCTGATGTCTTCAGATATAATTTGTCTTCTAATGGGCAATCTTTGGTCTCATGAATCTACAATTTGTTCCCTGGCAAATCGTTTTGACTGAGGGCAAAGTGAAGTTTCATAACTTTATTTTTTTTTTAGGCTATTAAACACATAAACTGACATTTAACAAAAAGAGACTGGGTTGTGTTTTATGTAATTTGATTTTATTACAGTGATAATCATATATGATCTACACTTGTCTGAACCACATATAAATGTTTTTTTTTTATGTAAACAAAAAGAGGCAGGGTTTTAAATATTTTGTTTTGTTATAAATATATGCATTGAAGATAATACATTGCCTGCTCTAGGTGTGGCTATAATATGTTTAATATTTTTTAATGAAAATGAAAAGAGGCAGAGTGGTGTTTTATCATATATTCGTTTTATTGTAGCCAAAAATATACATATATACACTGAGTAACACTATCAAGAAAGCTGCTGTATTATTGTACCGGACTTGTGTGCTCCCGTCCTCTGGAGTTCGTTCTCCGGAGTTGAACTTGGGAAGTCTGATCTACCACGGACGCAAGTCAGAAGTTTGCGTACTTGGTATTGAGAAATATATATTTTAGGCTACAATAAAACGAAATATGTCATAAAACACCACTGCCTCTTTTCATAAAATAAAAAAAAACTTAAACATATTAGCAACAAATGTCGTTGGCAACATGTAGCTACAATGACTATCTTATATATTTACAACAAAACAAAGTATAAAACACAACCCTGCCTCTTTTCATTTAGATTAAAAAAAAATAATAGGCCTCTATTAATATGTGATTTAGGTTAGGTGACCAGATTTCTGAAATGGAAACGTCTCGGTTACGGATGTAACCCTCGTTCCCTGAGGAGGGAACGGAGACGTAACGTTAGTGACTAACGAATGGGGGTTTCGCTTAGAAGCCAATCATCTTCGAGCTTAGAGAAAACGCCCAATGGCGTGCCAATGCCATGGGGCATGCGGAATTTGCATACGTAACTCCGCCTCACCGCGTGAGTATATAAGGAAGTACGAGGCAATATCGCATTATGTTACCTGCTTGAGGAGCCAAGACTGAACTCCTGCGTTCCAGGTAGCACAACTGAAGTGGCAACGGGACGTTACGTCTCCGTTCCCTCCTCAGGGAACGAGGGTTACATCCGTAACCGAGACGTTCCGTTTCGTTCAGTCACTACGACGTAACGTTAGTGACTAACGAATGGGGGTCCCAATATAATCCCGCCACTCAGCTGTCTTCCAGCGCCCTGCGTAAGTGTGAGTACCCTGTCGTAAGACTAATACGGACGAAGGACTCCCACTTAACACAGGAATACCAAGGTACACTGGGAAGCATATCCCAGTGAGGGAAATGCCAAGATGCCTACCCGTGGGGAGGACTTAAGAGACACATATGAGCCGGTAGGGGCTGCATATGGAAGATCTCTAGGGTACCAGCCGAAGGTGGATTTTTAACCCTAGGGGTGGCGGGGACACGCCAAGGGAAGAAACCCGCTCACTGCGGAGGCTTACGGTGAAATACACATGTAGGGGTCGCCGGAGGGGAACCATGCACATGGGGCACCTGGCCGGACATGAGGGTCTGGGCTCGAAAGGGCAGACTGAACTGATGTCGGCGTCGACAGTGCTGGAGGAGCTCAGGGCTCTCGGGGAGCTCACCTGAGGAAAAAATCGCACGTATCCAGTCCGTGGAGTGGAATGGCGAGCAAGCGAAGACACCTGAGCCTGGTCCATTACCGGCCCCTCGGGGGGGCGAGTACATAGTCGGACACTGGCTCCACTCGGAGATTGTAGAATCTGGCGAATGTATTGGGTGTCGCCCAGCCTGCAGCTCTGCAGATGTCTGCTAGCGAGGCGCCATGCGCTAAAGCCCAAGAGGAGGCCACACTCCTAGTGGAGTGTGCCCTCACACCAAGGGGACATGGGCGACCTTGCTGCTGGTAAGCCAAAACAATGGTGTCCACTATCCAGTGAGACAGCCTTTGCTTTGAGAGAGCACTTCCCTTCCGCTCTCCACCATAACAGACAAAGAGCTGGTCTGAGGTCCTAAAACACTGCGTCATGTCTACGTAGGCGCGGAGGGCGCGTACTGGACAGAGCAATGCCAAGGCTGGGTCTGCCTCCTCCAAAGGTAGCGCTTGCAGGTTCACTACCTGGTCCTTAAATGGAGTGGTGGGAACCTTGGGCACATATCCAGGCCGGGGTCTCAGGATCACGTGAGAGTTGGCCGGCCCGAACTCCAGGCACGCTTCGTCAACCGAAAATGCCTGCAGGTCCCCGACCCTCTTAACGGAGGCCAATGCGGTCAGCAGAGCCGTCTTCATAGACAGAAACTTAATATCAACCGACCGCAAAGGCTCAAAGGGAGGTCTCTGCAGAGCACTTAACACTACTGCGAGGTCCCAAGAGGGTACGAGAGGAGAGCAAGGAGGATTCAGTCTCCTTGCTCCCCTCAGGAACCTGATGACCAGGTCGTGCTGACTTACCTTCTTGTTCTCCAAGAGATCGTGGTGGGCAGATATTGCGGCCACATATACCTTGAGGGTGGAGGGAGACAGCCTTCGCTCCAGCCCCTCTTGGAGAAATTCAAGCACGGACCCGATCGGGCATTTCCAGGGGTCTTCTTGGCGGGAAGAGCACCAGGTGACGAAGAGGTTCCACTTCAACGCATAGGCATGCCGAGTGGACTCTGCCCTAGCGGAAGTGATGGTGGCGACCACCGTAGGTGGTAGGCCACTCAAACCTGCCGCGCCCCGTCTAGGAGCCACACGTGGAGGCTCCAGAGGTCGGGACGCGGGTGCCATAGGGTGCCCCGTCTCTGAGTAAGGAGGTCCGGTCTCAGAGGAATAGGCCAGGGAGGGGCTGTCGCAAGGAGTATGAGTTCGGGGAACCAGGTCCGGCCGTGCCAGTACGGGGCGACCAAAAGGACCTGCTCCTTGTCCTCCCTGATCTTGCACAGGAGCTGTGCGAGTAGGCTCACTCGGGGGAACGCATATTTGCGTAGGCCCCGCGGCCAGCTGTGCGCCAGTGCATCCGTGCCGAGCGTGCCCTCGGTCAGGGAATAGTACAGGCTGCAGTGGGAAGAGTCGTGGGAGGCAAACAGATCTACCTGTGCGTCGCCGAACTGTTCCCAAATCAGCTGAACCGTCTGGGGATGGAGTATCCGCGAGACAGAGTATTGTAGTATTCAGAGGCTGAAACCGCGAGAGCTCGTCGGCTGCGTGGTTCAGGACTCCCGGAATATGGACAGCACGAAGGGACCTCAGGCGCTTCTGACTCCATAGGATGAGATGGCGGGCGAGTTGAGACATACGGCGGGAGCGTAGACCGCCCTGGTGGTTGATGTACGCTACTACGGCCGTGTTGTCTGAACGGACAAGCACATGTTGACCCTTCAGCAGCGCTCGGAAGCGGTGCAGGGCGAACCGTACTGCCAGTAACTCGAGGCAATTGACATGCATGAGGCGCTGGGGTCCTGTCCAGGAGCCCGCGGCTGCTTGTCCATTGCACATGGCACCCCAGCCCGTGGCAGAGGCATCCGTCGATACGACAACATGCCTGGAAACTCGTTCTAAGGGCACACCGGCCCGTAGAAAACTGAGGTTCGACCACGGGGTGAGCGTCTGTAAGCAGGCCCGAGTCACTTGGACCCGGAGCGTGCCAGACTGCCATGCCCATCTCGGGACTCGATCGCGAAGCCAGTGCTGAAGCGGTCTCATATGAAGCAATACGAGCGGCGTTACCGCGGCTGCAGATGCCATATGCCCCAGGAGCCTCTGAAATAGTTTCAGTGGAACCGCACTCTTGCTCTCGATTTGACGGAGGCAAGTCAGCAGAGACTGCGCGCGCTCGCTCGTAAGCTGCGCGCACATGACGACCGAGTCGATCTCCATACCGAGAAAAGAGATCCTCTGCACGGGGCAAAGTTTGCTCTTTTCCCAGTTGACCCGAAGGCCCAGACGGGCTAAGTGGTGGAGAACCAGATCTCTGTGTCCGCACACCTGCTCTCGAGAGTGGCCTAGTATGAGCCAGTCGTCGAGGTAGTTCAGGATGCGAACCCCGTGCTGCCGAAGGGGCGCAAGGGCTGCCTCGGCAATCTTCGTGAAGACGTGAGGGGACAGAGATAGCCCGAATGGGAGAACTGCGTACTGATATGCCCACCCCTCGAAAGCAAACCGTAGGAACGGTCTGTGTCGAGGAAGGATGGAGACATGGAAGTAGGCGTCCTTCAGGTCGATCGCTGCAAACCAATCGTAAGGACGAACGCATTCAAAAAGGCGTTTCGCAGTCAACATCTTGAACGGAAGCCGGTGAAGGGATCGGTTCAAGATGCGAATGGTCCAGGATTGGTCGTAACCCACCGGTTTTCTTGGGTACAATGAAGTAGGGGCTGTAGAACCCCGACTTCATCTCGGCCGGAGGGACAGGCTCGATCGCACCCTTCGCCAGTAGAGTGGCAATCTCCGCACGCATGACGGGGGCATGGGCCCCGGTCACGGTATAGCGGACTCCCCTGTAACGGGGAGGAGCCTGCGCAAACTGAATCGCGTAGCCGAGCCTGACGGTCCGCGCAACCCAGCGGGACAGCCCTGGAAGCTGAAGCCATGCTTCCAGAGACTGCACCAACGGGGTCATGCGGACGGCAGACGTACCCCGGGTGGGGCAGCGAGGCAGCGTTACCGGCCCGGACAGGGGAGGCTGTTGGGCGTCCCGGGCACGGTTAACGGCTGCGCCCTGACAGAGGAGACCAGGGAAGGACTCGCGTTCCACTGGGGTCTGCTCTGCCAGGGGGCTGGCGACAGAGAGGGACGAGAGTGGCAAGACCCGAGGGTGGCGCGCACTGCCGTCACCGATCTCTGGGGGCTCAGGGATGGGGTTGTCAGTTCTTTCTTTAACCACATTAGGGTGCTGCTGACCCGGGGGCCAGCAGCTGAACAAAAGATTCTCCCCCGGCCCTCCACCGGGGGAAGGAGCGGCCCTGCCGCCGTCTCCTGGAAAGAACTGCCCATCCCTGAGCCGTCCGCATCAGGAGCGCCGCTTAGCCTGGCGTTTCTTCGCGGGCTGCGGGGCTGGAGCAGACTGGGACGCCTTCCTGCGGCTGCCTCTGCGCGGCCCGGGTGGAGGCTGCTGCTTGGGTGGCGCAGAAGTAGAGGGAGCCGCGGGAGGGCGCCCTCGGCGGCGAGCAGGCTGAGGCACCTGCGCGGGCGGTGGGGTGGAGGCAGCACCTGACCGCCGGGGCAGGATATATTTTATAGCCTCAGTCTGCTTCTGAGCGGACGAGAACTGTTGGGCGAAGCTCTCGACCGCTCCGCCAAATAGCCCATCCTGGGATATGGGGGCGTCGAGGAAACGGGTTCGCTCAGCGTCACGCATATCGGCCAGGGTGAGCCATAGGTGTCGCTCCTGGACCACATTTGTGGACATCACCTGACCCAGGGAGCGTGCGGTCACCTTCGTCGCCCAGAGAGCGAGGTCGGTGGCGGCACGCAACTCATTGCTGAGTCCTGGGTCAGCCCCCCCCTTGTGCATATCACACAGCAACTTGGCTTGGTAAGCCTGAAGAGTTGCCATTGTATGCAAAGAAGCGGCGGCCTGCCCCGCAGCTCTATAGGACTTCGCCACCAGGGATGACGAAAACCTACAGGCTTTGGAGGGGTGCTTAGGGTCACCACGCCAGGACGAAGCGCTCTGAGGACACAGTTGCATCGCAACAGAACGTTCGACTGGGGGGACCCCAGTGTACCCTTGAGCCGCGGCTCCATCGAGGGAGGTGAAGGCGGAAGAGTTCGCCAAACGTTCACGGGAAGACAACGGGGACTTCCAGGAACGCGCGATCTCTTCATGCACCTCGGGAAAGAAAGGATTTGGAGGAGCGGTCGGACGGGTGTCCGAGCGCGCCGCCCCCAAAAACCAATCGTCCAACCGCGAACGCTCAGGCCGAGGCGGAGGGTTCCACTCCAGTCCAAGCGCTGCGGCTGCCCGAGACAGCATGGCTGTCAATTCTGGGTCCGACTCGGGCAATGCTGGCGCACCCGAGGGTGGCAGCACAGCCGAATCATCATCCTCAGATGACTCCAGCCCACCTTGTGATGCGGCGATAGACATCTCCTCATCCTCCGCCGTGCCAAACGCCACAGTCGGGACAGCAGGAGCCGGCCCCGATGTAGACGCTTGAGCACGGGCCGGGTCAGGTGTATGAGAGGGGGGTGTGGGCCGAGGAACTAGCGTCGGAGCTTTGTTCCACACCGTCACCCTCAGATCACCCTGGTCACCAGCCAAAGTGCCGCCTCCAGAGGAGACCGCAGATTGGGGGGTGACGGAGGGGACTCTCGTTCCGGCATCAGCACGGAATTCACGGAGTCTTGACCGTAACACCGAGATGGCCAGGTTCCCGCAGAGGGAACATGAGTCATCCACGAGCGCTGCCTGAGCGTGCTGAAAGCCCAAACACGTCACACAGCGCTCGTGCCCGTCGAAAGAAAAAAGAGATCTACCGCACCCAGAAGTGCACGGACGAAACATCCGGAAAAGGACGTGTCACGTGCAAGCTCTTTTTGTGAGAGGAAACTTTGCAGTCGATGCCGAAGCGCCCAGGGAAACACACACCAGCTGTCAGGCGGACCACTGCACAGATCAGCAGGCAGGAAGTATGCGATCACTGGAACGCGCCGTCACACCAACACCGACTGGAAAGCTGCTCATCTCGAAGAAGCTGACAGAGTCTCAGAAGGCTGTAGGAGTGAAGAGGTAGGTACTCTTGGCTCCGAAAGCAGAAACATAATGCGATATTGCCTCGTACTTCCTTATATACTCACGCGGTGAGGCGGAGTTACGTATGCAAATTCCGCATGCCCCATGGCATTGGCACGCCATTGGGCGTTTTCTCTAAGCTCGAAGATGATAGGCTTCTAAGCGAAACCCCCATTCGTTAGTCACTAACGTTACGTCGTAGTGACTGAACGAAAGGGAACCGGGGACATTTCCTATTTGAGTGGTCACTAAAATCTCATTTGTTATTATCTTTTCATTAAAAAAGGGAATTTATTTTTAATGTTTTTTGTTTGTTTGTTTGTTTTTGTTATGGGCTCCCTATATTATGATTAATATGAATAATTATTATGATTTAGTTTGATTATTAGGATTTTTATGTGGATTTAAGACAATTCAACACACCCGCAAAAAACAAACCATGAAAACAGTTAATAGTAACTATTGTAAATAACAAGCAGTTCAAAACAAAATTATAGCATGACTTAACAAAAACACATTACAAAAATAAAACATAAATATGATAAATAAAACTTTAACAAAAATTTTAACATTTTATAATTGTATTTAATATTTTAATTTTCACAAGTTTATACTACTATATAAGTAATAAATAATTGTGTTTTATTGTGCTTGAAACAACCTGGTCTCACAGAATTCCGTGAAATGAACACGGGCCCCTTAACTCAAAATCCGTGGCAGTTTCATGGAATTGCCGAAAATTCCGTGATGGGTCCACGGAAGTGATTCCTAAGTCAATGACAGTAAAAAGTAGACATGATTTTATGAATATTTATAGGCTACTTTTATATTTTGGAGCAACTAAGTTAACTCCACTCCTACCCTAAACCTACCCACTCACAACAATATAAAACACATAACAGGCAAATACAAGTACAGTCACAGGTATTTATTGCAAAAACTGACCAAAAACAGCATAAAAGTATTAACTCATGTTGCATTCCAAGTCTTCTCAAGTCACACGATGTCTTCATGTAAAGAACAGAGTTGATCTTATATCGCTAAAATGATGATCCCGCCGCTATGTGAACACACTCATTCATATCTCATTCAAATAATACACAACTCTTTAGCATGACACAATCTGTAACGAGACACAAGAGAGCCAATGGCATTTTACAATCAAAGCCGACGTAATGACGCAATTGACCAATCGGTAAGCCCCTCCCATTGAACGCTGATGAGCCAATGGCAGTTGAGTATCAGTTGCGCTGGGACCGGAACTTGGACATCTTTAGGTTTCAGCGCCATAGAGAAACATTGGAAAATCAGAAGCTGTCATCGGTTTGATGGTGTTTATGCTACAAAAATGGTAAATGTCGTGCCTGAGGTACTGCAACACTGATTCCAGGGATCCTGAGAGGATTTTCTGGTTGCCATACTCTCATTAAGTTACTATTAAAGTTAGTAATTCCCTGCTAACGTACAAACCGACTAACTATAACTAACTGTTCTCATGCAATGGTGTAGGTCACAAACACGAAGGTCTACATTTCAGTGCATC